>NC_055986.1:166063884-166372456 GCF_018446385.1 Zingiber officinale | reverse complement strand
CAAAGCCTTATAGAGAAACTTATTGTTTAATTTTCTCACTGAAAAGCGCTAATTTTAATTTTAAAATTTAGACTAAGCAAGATTTAGGAACCCAATAAAGGTTCCAGCTTACTGGATTGATTAAAAATTTCTTAGGGACATATTTTCTAGAGATATTCTTAATTTGTCTCGGGTGATATCTATAATACCAATTTAAATTTTTAAACTTTCTAGAATTAGATGAGCATGCATGGTTTTTCAAATTATCTACTTGAATTTTCAAATCATTATTTTCAAGTTTCAATTTTTCATTTTCCAATTTTGATTTATCTAATTCTTCTAGAGGGCAAGACTTAGCTAAAATTATTTTTAAATTTTTTATTTCTTTTTCTAATTTACAGCAGTCTTTAGTTAATAACTTAACAAATTTATAAAGTTTATCGGGAGGAAGAGAACGTACCTGACTTACCTTATCGAGTTTGTTTTCCGTGTCTCCCCCTGAACTGCTGCTTACTTCTGACGAAGCTCCCCCTTCATCGATGCTCATTTCGGAAGAGATTGACTCAGGGTCGTCGTCTTGATGACTTGCCATTAGAGCAAGTCCGGAGAATGCCTCTATTGGTTGCTACTCGGAAAACCTAGAGCTTCCACTGTACAAAAATTTTGTACAAAGGTCTGAACCTTTTCCTAGCTACCATGTGTTCTTTTAAATTAAATTTTGGATCGCCTGCGGAACTTAACATGTTTGATCCAAAACTTAATCTATTTATTCTTTTAGGTTTTGACTTGGATCTCCTGCGGAACTTAACACGTTCGACCCAAATCACCTTAAGTTATTAATTCCATTAAATATTAATTTCCATAATTGGTTCCCAGTACTGACGTGGCGAGGCACACGACCTTCTTGGATATGGGAGCAACCACCACCGACTAGACAAAACCTTTTATAGAAATCTAATATTTAATTTCCTAAAATAACTTTAGGTTAACCAAAAAGAACAATCAAATCACAAGGAAAAGAAAAAACAAAAGAACACAACATCGAAAAACATATTCGAAATTCTAGAACGTAAGCCTCTTGTATTTGGTATTATTTCCATAAATAACTAGCATGATGCGGAAAGAAAAATTACTAGTTATACCTTGTAGAAAAATCTCTTGATCTTCTATCGTATTTCTCTTTTAACCTCGGACGTTGTGTGGACAACGATCTTCCGAGATGAGAAATCACCAACTACCTTCTTCTCCTCCTAGCTAGGTTCGGCCACAAAGAAAGAAGCTTCACCAAGGAAGAAAATCAAAACACTAACCAAGCTCCAAGAGATGCTAGCTTCCTCTCCTTCTTCTTCTTTTTCTCCAAGTAGTATCCGGCCACCACAAGAGCTCCAAGCCTTTGAGAGAGGTTCGGCCACCACAAGAGGAAGAGAGGGAGATGATGATGATGGCCGGCCACACCAAGGAACAAAAGAGGGAGAGAAAATAATAGAGGTTGTGTCTTGTGTAGGCACCCTCACCCCTTCTTTTATATTCCTTGGCCTAGGCAAATTATGAAATTTAATTACAATAAAATTTCCTTAATTTCCTTGACATGATTTAATTGAGAAAAAATAAAATAAAATTTCCCCAATTAAATTCAAGTGGTCGGCCACATCATGAAGAACAAATTGGACAAGTTTCAATCAACAATTAAAACTTCCTAATTTGTTTCCGGAAATTTTAAAAAATAAAATTTCTCTTCAAAAATCTCTTCATGGTTGATAAAAGGAAATTTCTATAATTTTAATTTTATCAACATGTGAATAATTTTAAAGAGAAAATAAAATATCTCACCAATCTACAAATAAGGAAAGAGATCTAATCTCTTTCTTTAATCTTTTGTAGATCTTTTATAAGAGAGATATTTTAATTTAAATTCTCTTTAATAAATTATTTCTTCCACATAATAAAAATTAAAATTAAAATTCCTTTTTAATTTAATTTAGCTGGCCCACTAGCTTGGGTTCAAGCTAGGGCCGGCCACCCAATTTTATACCTAGGCCGGCCCTAGCTTGGTTCCCAAGCTAGTTTGGCCGGCCCCCTATTGGTGGGTATAGAAGGTGGGTATAGGTGGGTATAGTACTCTATAAATAAGAGGCTACGATAGGGACCGAGAGGAGGAATTGGTTTTGGTCTCCCGATAAAATTAAGCATCCCGTGTTCGCCCCGAACACACAACTTAATTTTATCAATAATAATTCATTCCACTAGAAAACTATTATTGAACTACCGCACCAATCCCAAATTACATTTTTGGGCTCCTTCTTATTATGAGCATGTTAGTCTCCCTGTGTTTAAGATATCGAATGTCCACTAATTAAGTGAGTTACTGACAACTCATTTAATTAATATCTAAGTCCAAGAGTAGTACCACTCAACCTTATCGTCATGTCGGATTAAGTCCACCTGCAGGGTTTAACATGACAATCCTTATGAGCTCCTCTTGGGGACATTATCAACCTAGTATCTCTAGGACACAGTTTCCTTCTATAATCAACAACACACACTATAAGTGATATCATTTCCCAACTTATCGGGCTTATTGATTCATCGAACTAAATCTCACCCATTGATAAATTAAAGAAATAAATATCAAATATATATGCTTGTTATTATATTAGGATTAAGAGCACACACTTCCATAATAACTGAGGTTTTTTGTTCCTTTATAAAGTCAGTATAAAAGAAACGACCTCTGATGGTCCTACTCAATACACTCTAAGTGTACTAGTGTAATTATACAGTCAAGATAAACTGATACTTAATTACACTACGACCTTCTAATGATTTGTTCCTTTCCATTTTGGTCGTGAGCTACTGTTTATAATTTATAAGGTACTGATAACATTATCTTCTGCATGTGACACCACATGTTATGTTATCTACAATATAAATTAATTGAACAACTACAAACAAATGTAGATAATTTGACTAAATATGATTCTTTATTCAAAACAAATGTTTAAAAAGCTTAGGCTTTCAGTATACACTCCAACAGCCTCGGCTTCCGACTCCGACGACGTATCGTCCCACGTCGCCTTTAGGGCTTTTCGCTTCTGGATAGGCTTCTTACCCTTTTCCTTGTTCTTGTTCTTCAGCTTGGGGCAATTGTCCTTGACGTGCCCTTCTTCGTCGCAATGGTAGCAGCGAATCGTCCTTTTCTTCTTCCCTTGCGGATGGTTAGTAGATCTGGATTTACAAAGTTTCTTGAATCTTCTTACCATCATTACCATTTCCTCGTCGTCGAGAGAAGATTTCGATTCAGGTTCGTCTCTCGAAGCTTTGAGGGCGACGTTGTTCTTGGGCTCCTTCATTCCTGCACATCTTGACTCATGCACTTCAAATGTTGAAAAAAAAAATTCTTCTAATGAAATTTTTTCTAAGTCCTTCGAAATGTAAAAAGCATCTACTAGTGATGCCCATTTTGAATTTCTTGGAAATGAATTTAAGGCGTACCTGAGCAAATCTCAGTTACTTACCTTTTCTCCGAGATTCGTGAGTCTGGTGATGATTTCTTTTATTCTGGAGTGCAGATGTGCGACTGTCTCGTCTTCCCCAAGTCGCAGGCTGGTGAGCTGATTGCGAAGCAGATCTCGTCTAGCGAGTTTGGCTTCGGACGTACCTTCGTGCAGCTCGAGGAATTTCTCCCAAAGTTCCTTTGCGAAGTTGTATTTACCGATCCTGTTGACTTCTTGAGGCGGAAGAACGCTTAGCAGATGGTACTCTGCTTTGCCGTTCGCCACGAAGTCATGCTCCTTTTTTGTCCATTTATCTATTTCCTTGTCCTCTGGAGCTTCAAAGCCAAATTTCATTGTTAAAAATAGTTCAATATCTGTTGTAAGAAATACCTGCATCAGTTTTTTCCATGTAGCGAAGTCCCCTTCGTATTTCGGCGGGTGGATGCTTGGTCCGGCCATGTTGTTGCTTCGTTCGGCGGTTAGTCCTCCTGAAGCGCCTCGGCTCTGATACCACTTGTAGGACCGTTGGGCCGGCTAGAAGGGGGGGTTGAATAGCCCTGCAAGAATCAAAACGCAAACACCCTTCTCGAACTCTTAAACTAACACTTGCATAAAATAAGAGAAATAACTAAAAGCAGAAAAGTAAAAGGCACACCGAGATTTACTTGGTTACAACCGGGAAGGTTGTTAATCCAAGAAAGCGTAGCACTAGTATCTCCTTCAGGCGGAGAAGCCTTTTACAGCAATGAAGCACACAACAGAAGCTTAAAACAGAAAAGCGTACAAGTGTAGAAAGAATGCTTGAGTTCTCAGTTGATTTGAAGCTTCTGGACCAAGGCTATATTTATAGCCTTGGTCGGGGCGCCTGGAAGGGTTCCGGGCGCCCGGGGGGGGGATAAATTTTATCCCCCAACGTTCAGATCGAGTTTTGACTCGATCTGGTGAAAATACTGGGTCCGGGCGCCCGGAAGGGTTCCGGGCGCCCCGGGCTGCTCCGGGCGCCCCGGAGCCCAAAGTCAACCAACGTTGACTTTTTCATCCGGGGACCACTGTTCCGGTTTGGTTCGGCTCGGTCCGGGTCTTCTACTCCGGATCTGCTTGCTTGGGTGATTTCTGCTATCCGGAAAAGGGCTCACCCGAATCCAACTTCCGATCTTTTCGAGCGTGCTTCCCTCCGGCTTCTCGTCCCTCGGAATTGCTGCGTGTTTCCTTCTCGTCAGCCAGCGCACTCATCCGCAGTCTTCGTCCCTCGGTCGTCGACCTTCTCGCTAGCTGCGTCTCTTGCTCCCCGAGCAATCTTCCGCTCCGGCTTTCGTCCCTCAGAACCACCGCGCGCTTCCTTCTCGTCTGCCGGTGTACTCTTCCGCAGCACCTCGTCCCTCGGACTGTCGTCCTTCTCGCTAGCTGCATCTTCTGCTCGACTACCTGTGTTCCTAAGCTCCTGCATACTTAGACACAAGGTTAGATACACACAGGACCTATCTTAACTTGTTGATCACACCAAAACAGCCTTGGGGTTCCAACATTTATAACGGGGGCAGGGGCGCCCCTCTCCACTCCCACTACCTCAACTCGCTTTCGTTAAGCCTTCTTTCAGGCTTTTCTACGAAAGTGTTCAAAAATTAAATTTTCTCTCGTTCTACGGTTAATACGCGGTTGCGAATCAACCGAGGTCGTCAGTTCTAGAAAGATATTTAGCAATGACTCCTCGGTAAAATTCTTGTCTTCTGTTTAAAAGTTCAGAATATTGTTGCATGTTTGTTTTCTTTAATTAGTATAATTTTGTTTTATAATTTAGGAAACGTTCTAAATCTGGTGCTAGACCCTCTACTCCCAGTGTTGACCCTAGGTTTCCCACTGATGAGCTTAGGATTAAGTTTGAGTCGACCATTTACATGGCCATTAGGATCAAATGCATAGATAGAGCATTCTTTTTACGCTCTTGCGTTCCAGCCATGGAGGCCATAAACCACTATAGGTTGCAGAACCTTGTTGAATGTACTAGCCCAGTAAACATAAGTTTGTGTGTCGAATTTTATAACAACCTAGTGAAAGTAGACGACTTTACCTATACTACTAGGGCAGTTGGGACTGATATCACGTTGTCCCCTACTGCCATCCGAGAGTTTTTGGAGTTACGGGAGTCTACCTGTCCCTTTCAGTGCTATCCTCCTAGGGAGCTACCCTTTGGAGATCCCTACTCGCATATCACACTTGATACGATTTATTCGTATTTTTTTAGGGGCGAGCGAGTACCTACAGTGACCCAGTTTAGGTCAGTTACCCTTCGAGTCCAGGACTACGCCCTTTATAGGGTCTTAGTCTTTTGCATTCTATCACTGAGCACTCGCGACATCGCGGTGATGCGCCCATTCCATTCTTTTCTCCTCTATGCCCTGTGTCATAGGCTAGACATTGACATTAACCTACATATATTTTCCACCATTATTTACTCGGCCAGATATGTGACGAGTGGGCGAGTTCATATGCCCTACTGTCATATTCTGATAGCATATATGTCCTCTTTGGACATTGATGTCACCAGAGGTGACATCCGCTATATGACCGAGTTCGACATTATAGGAGCTAGGAACTTTTCCCTAGCTAGTATTCATATAGATGGTGAGGGTATCATGACTTGGCAGAGGGGGGCACAGCACCAGCCTGACCCAGATGCACAGCAGGAGGAGGCAGATGAGTTTTTTCTCGCACTGTTTCCTGACGAGGCCGCTCCTGCCCCAGCGTCGGCTCGAGCCCCACGTCCCGCTCCTCGCACTCTAGCCGATCGAGTATCCGGACTAGAGAGAGCTGTATCGAGCCTCCAGTAGGAGTCCTCCGAGTTTCACTGAGACATACGACGAGAGGTCTCCGATCTCTGACGGGAGGTGCGGCAGGAGGTCTCCGATTTACGGTGAGATGTGCGGCAGGAGATCTCCGACCTACGACGAGACCTACGAGAGGATGACCAGACTCGTCACACTGAGATATTGGCTCTGCTTCGATCGTTGGGTTCCGGACCACCTCCATCATCGTCTCAGTAGTCGTGATTATTACATAGCACTGTTATGACACTATTACAGCCTTTGTAGTACATATTGTTCTATTGATCTTCATTTTCAGATCTGATTGGTTAGACTCTAACTTAATAGACTAGGACTTTTTCAAAGTTCAAAACTATTTTTCAAAAATAATTGTTTTAAATTCTAGGTTAAAATTGTTTTATTTTTTTTTTTAAAACCTTCCTACTTTTAGAATTTCAAAACAACTTTAGCCTTAGACTAGAAAAATCCCTTTAAAAATCATGCTCCCCTAGGACTAGCACTTGAGCATCTCACCAACACCCTAGGTTTACTTTGTTTGTGATTGACAAACATAGAAAGGGGTGAGATGTATAGGCCAATTCCTAGACTTAAGATGCTTATATCAGTGCATCGACATAGGTCTGGGCGTTAAATACAAAACATACATTGATCAAGCTAAGTTACTCAGTTAAGTCAACCACTAACTGATCACAATGAACTTAACTTGACTAACCAAGTGAAAACTGCTATCCTCTGATAGTCAGTAAGTAACTAATTGGTTAGACAGCTATTTTAGATGTTAGGTTTAGGGGGAGGATTAAATCATCACTTAACACCAAAATTATTTTCTCGATCTTATACATAATATTTTTTAAGTTTCTTTTTTCAGTTTTGAAATTAAATTTCAGCTTTCAAATTTAAAGTTTTTTACAAACTTAATCAGTTTTGAAAAGTAAATATTTTTTAAAACTTAGCCATGAAATCCTCAATCTTAAAAACTTTTGTGTTAAATTTTCTAAACTAACTTTTATAAAACTATATTCTTCAATTAGATTTTATAAACTAAGATTTTTTGAATCTATTGCAAACTTAGTTTAGTAAATATCTTTTAAAACTCAGCTTTGAAATCTCAGGTTTGAAAAGTGTTTCAAAATTAAACTTATGTTTGTAAATTTTCTTGATAAATCTAGTTTTGAAAACTTAGTCTTAAAATTTTAATTTTGAAAACTTATGTTTGAAAATACTTTGAAAATTTAAAACTTGATTCTTATACACGTATAAGCTTTTCAAATTTCTGATTAGAAAATTCTCTTTGAGTTTGCAAAGTCATTTTTTTAAAAAAATTAATTTTGCAAAAATGATCTTTAAAAATTAACTACTCTCTCAAAACTTAGCTATTTTCCAAAAGTTAAAGCTAATGTTTTAAACAAGTCTTCCAAAGTTTAAACTCCCCCAAGTTAACTTGTCATTTCTGTTACTTTCTTTATACTCTGTATTGTTGCTTATGTCCTTATTTGATGAATGCCAAAGGGGGAGGGATAGGTGGTTAAGTTAGAGCAACTAAATGTAAACTTGAAAAACTAACTTAAAACCTTAAAAACCTCGAAAATCATGCTTGATTTTTTTCACTAACTTAACCAGGTTGGCATTCCATCAAAAAGGGAGAGATTGTTGGTGTGGTTAGCACTAATGGTCTAACTCAGGTTTTGATTAATGACAAATCAGGTTAAGTTAGATTCGTCGTTATCTAACACTCTGATCGAGTGTGCAGGATAAGTCTAGACAGGTCGACGGGCTGACCGAATGTCTGACACGAAGTCCAAGCGGGTCGACGGGCTGACCGGACGCTTGGCGAGAAGTCCATCTAGGTCGACAGGCTGACCGGATAGCTGGCGAGAAGTCCAAGTGGGTCGACGGGCTGACCGGATGCTTGGCGAGAATTCCAGCTAGGTCGACGGGCTGACCGGATAGCTGGCGAGAAGTCCTGATGGGTCGAAGGGCTGACCGAACATATGGCAGGTGAGTAAAGGTAAGTCACTGGAAGGGAGTGACTGTGAGGATGCGTTCCCGGGAAGGGAACATTAGGCGTCGATCCGGCTTAGATCCATTTTAGATATCTAAGTCGAGATCGTGACTAGATTCCGGTCTCGGAAAGACGGAATCTAAGTCATAATCTTCGTTTATTAAAATATAAACTGTGCTAACATCTTATTTTGCAGGATATATATATTGTTTGCCTCGGACTAACTCTTTCTTGCAGATAAAGGAGTTTCTGGAGAAAAAGTGGTTCGGGCGCCCGGGAGGCAATTTCTATCCCTGGCGTGCGTCGACACGTGGAGCTCGTTGGTTGGGCGGGCTATGTCACACCAGGGCGCTCGGGAGGGATCCAGGCGCCCCGAGCATCCTATAAAAGGAGGGTCAGAGGGGAGCTACATACACAACTGAAAAAAAGAGATCTTCTACTGCTTGCTCTGCTGCTCTGCGCTCCTGCGACGCTAGCGAAGCTCTGACAACACACGTTTTCTTTTCGATTCATTCCTTTGTCGGTATTGCTGTCATTTTCATTAGCTTTTTATGTACTTAGTTTGTAATAAATTTTGAATTGCTAGTGATTGCCCACCGAAAGCGGTCAACGACCGCGGGCCTTGGAGTAGGAGTCGACACAGGCTCCGAACCAAGTAAAATTGGTTTGTGTTAGCATTGTTTCTCTATTTCCGCTGCGTTTATACTCGAATGAATTTTTTATTCGATATTCACCCCTCCTCTATCGAAACTTCACGATCCAACACTATCACTAGCCACTATCTTTCCCTTACGTTTTTCCTTTACTGGTGCCTCACCAGAAGACTCCTAAAGCACCGATTTTTGTCCTCCTTGCTCCATAGGAGTACGAAAAAAATGCTCGGGGATGTCGAGTGGGGGAAATAGGAGCAGGAGTTATGTAAGCATGGTCATCTTCCTCCATACCTCTGTTTTTCTGATGATCAGTAGTTGAGAGGATTGCATTTGCTACTACTGGCAAGGTACCTCCGGTATTTTCTTGTTGTTGCTGTTGTAATGCCTTCTGCACTCTTGCGTTAATGAGCAGCTCCAGCTCTTCCTGAGTTAAGGTAATAGTATGAAGTTTTTCAGCGTCCTCCATCACGTGGTCTCAGATTTAGGCGAGAGTTCCCACAAACGACACCAAATTTGATCCTATCTGAAAGCTCGACATGATGAAGCGCTGGGAGATGTGGGCGATGATTTTGGTGAAGAAGAATAATAACAGATCTGAGAAACCCAAAGCAGATCTAGAAGAAGCTCTGACGGATAGTCTTGACGAGATGAAGTGCTAGAGGAGGTGGGCAGTGATTCCGATGAAGAGAAGTAATAACAGATCTGAGAAACCCAAAGCAAATCTAGAAGAAGCTCCGGCGGATAGTCTTGACAAGATGAAGCGCTAGGGGAGGTGGGCAGTGATTCCGGTGAAGAGGAATAATGACAGATCTGAGAAACCCAAAGCAGATCTAGAAGAAGCTCTGGCGGATAGTCTTGATGAGATGAAGCAATAGGGGAGCTGGGCAGTGGTTCTGGTGAAGAAGAATAATAACAGATTTGAGCAACCCAAAGCAGATCTAGAAGAAGCTTCCACGAATAGTGTACTGTGACGAAGAAGACCCTGGATCAATGCCCGGACGAATGCTATCACCTCCTGTGCACCAGGAAACCAATCGACAAAGCGTTAACGACCTAAGACCGGGGTAGGAATCCCTGACTAGGCCCTCCAACACTCCAACACTCAAGTCAGTTTTCTCTCTTGCAAAGCAGGAAGAAGAAGAAGAAGAAGAAGAAGAGTAAACTGAAGTGGAACCAGAGTTTGAGTGATGATGCTTCGCTTACCTTGTCAACGGAGAGGATTCATCTTTTTATACCACCTCATATAACCTCCGCAGTCATGAGGTGGACCCAGGTTCGTTAGAGTTTGTTAGGAGATGACATCATCCACAATAATAGTTCAAGGAATCTTTTTTGTACCCTAGTTATACCTTTTTTGTCGTTTAATTCACCTGCAGAAGTTTCTAGAAGATTTTTCTCACCAAGTAAAACAGACTGTCATGTAATCACATATTATTCACATATCATTAATATAACAGATGTATTTGTGTATCGGGAATATTTTATTGTTAAGTCGATTTTGGTCAAGTATGTCTAAAGGATGTAACAAGGTTGTCTATGTCCGCCCAGCTTTTGCCAGGTCGATCTTATACCAATGGTCTTATAAAAGTGTGTGTTTATATGCCCGTCCTGGATTCTATTACCGGGCGTATTATGCCTATGTTTGACCAGATATTTCCAAGCCGAGCCCATTCCGTCAACCTTAGTTTGTATATCTGCTCACCCAAGATTATATTACCGAGCGAGTTATGTTTATGCTCGACCAGATATTTCCAAGCCTAGCTCTTTCCGTCGACCTTAGTTCGTATATCTGCTCGCCCGTCTGAGATTATATTATCGAGCGAGTTATGTTTATGCTCGACCGGATATTCCCAAGCCGAGCCCCTTATGCCAACCTTAGTTTGTATGTTTGCTTGCCCGCCCGAGATTATATTATCGAGCGAGTTATGTTTATGCTCGATCGGACTTCTACGACCAAGTGTGTTATATTTATATTATGTTTATGTCCGATCGAGCTTCATTTATTGAGTTGTGTTGAGCCTTATGATATGCAATCGATTTTTGTTTGACCAGCTGTAGAGATTGCTTAGGAATGCACCCCTTTAAGCTTGGTCAGGCTTTGTATTCTCGGTCGAGCTTATATTATCGATTGTGATTTCATGCTCGACCGAGGCTTTCCTACCGGGTGTAGTTGTGTGTGCTAATATTCCACTTATTTTGGTTCGTCCGGCGCTCTGTGCGCGACCGAGGTTTGCATGCCGAGCATATCTACCTGCGTTGTGCACTCAATCAGTTTTACCCCGGTTGGTTCTACATTTTTGACCAAGTTTTCTCACCGAACGCATTTACCTTACCCGGGCTTCTCTACTTCTTCTCTCTTCTACTTATATTCCCTTTCACATTATTGTACGGGATCCGCTCCTTATAACCCATATCAATGCCATTTCCGAAGGGCAGTGCTTTACTTAAGTGGCAAAGTACAAACAATTGCTTTACTTAGATTAAGTTCAATATTGAGAGAGAGTTGCCTTTCTTCTTCTTTTTATACTAAATTTATCTACGATGAGCTGAGTAATACTTCTCAATATTACTCATTCGATGAATAATATGGGATCCTTAAAGTTGGGATTAAAATTAAGAAAGTACATTAATGTGGTGGTCAATGTTAATGAGGGCTCAATACTCAGAATTGGTACAGTCACATGTCTCAGCTGGGAGGTCTAGCCGATTTGACCTCTGATCCGATTGGATCTCAAGTTCCTCAGAATTGAGGGAACCCCGAGCCGTATTAGTGCCCTTCAGAGCCAGTCCTCTTGGTTTGATCACATATGCTAGGCATATGTCCTGACTAGACTCTCGACCGAGGCTTTCCTACCGGGTGTAGTTGTGTGTGCTAATATTCCACTTATTTTGGTTCGTCCGGCGCTCTGTGCTCGACCGAGGTTTGCATGCCGGGCATATCTACCTGCGTTGTGCACTCAATCAGTTTTACCCCGATTGGTTCTACATTTTTGACCAAGATTTTCTCACCGAACGCATTTACCTTACCCGGGCTTCTCTACTTCTTCTCTCTTCTACTTATATTCCCTTTCACATTATTGTACGGGATCCGCTCCTTATAACCCATATCAATGCCATTTCCGAAGGACAGTGCTTTACTTAAGTGGCAAAGTACAAACAATTGCTTTACTTAGATTAAGTTCAATATTGAGAGAGAGTTGTCTTTCTTCTTCTTTTTATACTAAATTTATCTACGATGAGCTGAGTAATACTTCTCAATATTACTCATTCGATGAATAATATGGGACCCTTAAAGTTGGGATTAAAATTAAGAAAGTAGATTAATGTGGTGGTCAATGTTAATGAGGGCTCAATACTCAGAATTGGTACAGTCACATGTCTCAGCTGAGAGGTCTAGCCGATTTGACCTCTGATCCGATTGGATCTCAAGTTCCTCAGAATTGAGGGAACCCCGAGCCGTATTAGTGCCCTTTAGAGCCAGTCCTCTTGGTTTGATCACATATGCTAGGCATATGTCCTGACTAGACTCTCTAGTCGAGCGGAAGTCAAGTCCTCTGGAGGGTCAGCATTCCTTTTTGGCCGAACAGAGGTCGAGTCCTCAAGAGGGTCAGCGTCCCTTAGCCGACTCGACCCAGTCGGCGAACAAGAGCCAATATAGAGGGGACTCGGTCAGCTTACCATCAAAGCACATTAACGACCTACCAACCTAACGACATAATATTCCTTTTTGGCATTTTGTGTAATGGTTGTCAGAGAATCGAAATAATATTCTCTATGCAGTCTTTAGGATGGAAGCTTCTACGATGCAAAGTGTAGAGGTGGTGGGACTATTTTTGAAAAGGTATTAGAGTGTCAGAATGGTCAGACATTTTTTGAAAATATATCGATATTCGTGCATAGAGTAAAATTAATACTATATAAGGAGTCTCATCCTAAAGGCGTAGATACACAACATTACGCACTCAGAGTCTACTGTTCATTTCTACTGTTCATTGCATCCCATTTTCTCTTGACCACTTATTTGATTTAAGCGTCAGAGTGCCTGCGTCGGGACCCTTCCCTGGCCCAATTGCTGATGCTTTTTTTCCTCTATTTCTTTTTTGATATGCAATATCGTTCGATACCCTTTGCTTCCAGCTCAAAGTCTTCTCATGGTCAATATCAAAGCCACTTATCTAGCACACAGTTTTTCTCGATTTCAGACAGGATCAATCACTACAAAAAAAAACTAGGATCATGGATGAAAATATCCGTCGAAAATTCGTCAGTATATGCACATACCACTGAATTACCGATGAAAAAATGGGCGTCAAGAGAGGATTTGTAGGAAACAAGTTTTCCGACGAATTATGGGATTTCATCATTAATATTTTAACGATAGAATTTAATTTCGTCGATAAAGACGTCGAAAACACTGTTCCAGCAATCGAGTTTCTACTGACGGAAACACAATTTCAATCGGAAAACAACAAACTCTTGACTCTTGCCAGTTCACAATTTACCGACGGAAAGTCAATTTCCATCAGAGATTACCGACGGAAATTGAGTTGCCATCGGTGTTTACCGACGGAAACACTAAATTCTGTCGGTAAACACCGATGAAATTTAGAGTTTCCATCGATAGTCTATCAAAATACTGAAGGAAAATATTGTTTCCGTCGGTGTTTATTTTCGATAATCACTAACGGATTATATTAATGTGTAGAAAGTCAACATTTTGCATAAATACTCAATGATTATATTAATGTGTAAATAAACATTAATGTGTAAATAAACATTAATGTATATTAATGTGTAAATATAATCACTAACGGATAATAAAGAAAATCTTGTAGAAAGTCAAATACTCAATGATTATATTAATGTGTAAATAAACATTTTGCATAAATGTATAACGAATTTTATATGTAATAAAATGATACCTGAACAGAAATGAGCATATGATAATATAAAGAGCCAACATGTAAATATGGCCGAATGCGACTCTTGAAATATATAGTAATAAAATATTTAGAAATAAACATATTATAATATCAAAACAGAATAAATATATTATCATGATTTATATATGATAAATAAAGAACTAAGTTGTAGTTGAACAAATCTCAGAAAAAGCTAATCATCACTGTTTGATGGTTCCTGAATCTTCTATGACTCAGAACAATGTGATGTCTGGGTGAAATTAGTCACGATCGCTCGCATTTGGGCCATGAGAGATTCATTACTCACCTCACATTTAGCTCTCTTTTTCTTCTCAACATCCCTCCACACATCCATATTGGCCATCCTTTGATCCATTGATTTCAATTAAGTGTGCAGTTCTTGATTTTCACATTTTAAAGACTACATCTCACTAGAAGAAGAGAAACTAGTTGTTGGTCCCTTGCGACCGACAAGAGGGGGTGAATTACCCTGCACAATAAGAAACCTAAAACACCTTTCTTGATCTTATAGCTTGATTAAAACACTTGTACAAAAAGAAACTAATTAAAAAGAGAAAGAAGAAGTAGATCTTTTACTTGGTTTGTAATCAGGGGATTGCTAATCCAAGACGTTGAAAGCTCACTATCAAATCTTCTGCTGGCGGAGAAGCCTCTTACAATAGTTAAAGCACTAGATTACAAAGCTAAACAAAGAGAAGATCATTTACAAGTGTTGTGTTTAGCTACTGAGATGGGGTTGTATTTATAACCCTTATCCAGACGCCTGGAAGGGTTACGGGCGTCTAGGCCTGGAGAAAACTTTATCCATGTCACAACGGATCACATCGCAACGGATTTGGATAAAATCTCTAGTTCGAGCGTCTGGAACAACTCTGGGTTCCTCGACCACCTTAACACAAGGGCGCCTCGAACAAGGCACCCCGGCTGGGCCATGTCGGTCCGAGCACTCGAACTCCAGTCAACTCTATGTTGACTTTTTGTATGGGACTTCCGCTCCAGCTCTGCTCACTTGGTGATTTTGGCCATCCGAAATAGGGCTCACTCGAATCCATTTTTTGGTCATTTCGAGCAACCTTCTGCTCCAGCTTCTCGTCCCTCGGAAACGCCGCGCGCTTCCTTCTCGTCTGCCAACATACTCTTCCCAAGCGCCTCGTCTCTTGGACTCACCGAGTCTGTCGACTCTCTCCCGTGTCGTCTTTCTCTTTGACTGCGTCTTTCTCTTGACTTCCTATGCTCTTAAGTTCCTGCACACTTAGACACAAGGTATCAAAAAGAAAGCAAGACCTAACTCTGACTTGGTTAATCACATCAAAACTACCACGGGATACTTACACTAGCACGACCCACCAGATTCCTCAAACAATCAAATGTAACTTTGGCCTAGGAGCTAAGGCTGTAGAGGGTGGAGTTTTTTGTCATTCCATTGACAACATCATAATAAATCTCATTTAGAGCGTCAGTGGATAGAGAATGTGACTCTCCCCCTCTGCTGATTGCTAAGATTCCTAAGCTACCCTATCTGTCATTTGTTACTGTATGAAAAAAATATAATATCCAATTTGATCAGTATTACTAAATACTAATCAAGATAGAAACGAACAAATGTAATAAAGTTAATAATCTTACATGTAGAGTCTGAGATAAAGAATCAACAAATGACCCATCCTTCTTATGGGTTTTGAGAAAAACCTCCATACACGTGGGTTGTCGGGCAAGCTCATGTTCTTACATACAAAATAATTTGGGATAAAATTATACAAGTTTAGTAATAAATATAAAATTTATTACAAAGTATAACTTTAAATTATGCTCACCAGATCCATGGCATGTTCACCAATGGATCTAGAACCTGACATATGTCGAGCAATTCTGGTGCTCGAGCCATTCGACTCTGTATTTCTATTTGCTTTTGCCTTTTTAGCATTTGTTTGCCACCTTTTTGTAGCTTAAGTGTTTGTCCATGCACTCCATATAGCCTCTAAAAAATACGCAAGCCTAGTACCCTTCTTTCTCATATAGTACATATGATCTCTGTAAAGTTTGACACAATAAATATTCCATGTAGCTTTAAATTGTTCATATTGCTCATCCTCCCATGTATATCTTTTCTACAATTATAAGTTAAACATTTAGTTTAAAGGATAACTATATTATATAATATCAAATATATTAAATTTACTTACCATAAATTCATTATAAGAAAACAGCTTCATCTCCTTGTCTACATGCCTCCATGTAGTACAAGAAGCGCATGCTCGTTCCTTGAATTTTCTCGTGATATAGGTGGCAACTCGGTGACCATCTGGAGTGAACCAACACAAAATAATATTAAGGCATGAGAAATATATTATAAATAAAGTCATATATGAACTTGAATTATTAATAAGAAAAAATACTTACGAGTCTCCGACAACTTTAAGAACCTTGTAGCCACGAGGTGCTACAGCATGCTGCTCTACCGTAATGATATATGAAAAATAACATTACAACACATCATAATAAGGTTTAAAAATATGATAATATAAATATAAAATAGTATAAAAATATAACTTACTTGATGAACAATAATGTTAATATTTAATCATTATTAACATATGAGCAATCAACATTAGCAGTTTCTATGTTATCATCGCTAGATGAGCTTAGTTTAACTTCATCCTCACTATTGGATATCTGTCCATCATCTATCTCTTCATAAGTGACATTAACATCTACAAGTAATTGAGAAGTAAATTGAAGTTGTAAATCAACTGAATGTCTCTCCACTTCATCATTCTGAAATGCATCATGGTTTTGAGCAGTGATTGTGTTCGGTATCTCTATGGT
Source organism: Zingiber officinale (assembly GCF_018446385.1). Classification (NCBI taxonomy): domain Eukaryota; kingdom Viridiplantae; phylum Streptophyta; class Magnoliopsida; order Zingiberales; family Zingiberaceae; genus Zingiber; species Zingiber officinale. The sequence goes on along the minus strand of NC_055986.1, from coordinate 166,355,737 downwards.
CAAGCGAGTCTTGATTTGATAAATAGACAACCATTCACTTGATCTTCTTCTCTTCATAGGGTATTCAGAATAGAAAACTTGACCTGTTTATACCCGAAAATGAAAGGTTCAAACTTGTTGAATCTTTTGTTTGCATTAACCTCAATTAAATTATAATGTGAATGTATTCTGGTACCTATTCTTGGGGTTGGATCATACCATAAACATTTCAACAACACACACCTTTATAGGTAATGCAGGATTTTCAATCTCTATGATTTCTTCACGTCTACTGTTACTATCTCGCAAGTGCACGATTTCATCGTCAGTAATAAAAAGATATTGAACCTGTTAGAACCCCAAGGTTATTTTTGGTGTGATCAACCAAGTTAAGTTAGGTCCTATTTTGGTTTGATCCCTGTGTCTAGTGTGCAGGAGCTTAGGAGCACAGGAAGTCGAGCAGAAGACGCAGCTAGCGAGAAGGACAGAGAGTCGATAGGCTTGGTGTGTCTGAGGGACGAGGTGCTGCGGAAAAGTACACCAACGGATGAGAAGGATGTGCGTGGCTGTTTGAGGGACGAAAAGCAAGGGAGGAAGGCTACTCGAGGAGAAGGTCGAAATTGGGTTCGGGTGAGCCTTATTTCGGTTGGCCGAAATCACCTAAGCGATCGGAGCAACAGAAGAGCTAGAGTGGAACTATGGAGCTGCTAGAGGTGGCTTCAACAGGAGTTGAAAGCGCCTCCGCTACCTTCAGGCAGAAGGCGCCTTCAATGGCTAAAGGCGCCTTCCATGGCCATGGAAGGTGCCTTCGACCAAGCAATTCTGTCCATTGCAGAAAAGGATAAAGTTTTATCCTTTGTCTCATTGGAGGCGCCTTCTAGCCCTATGGAAGGCGCCTTCAGCCTGAGGATAAGTTTTTTCAGGAGCTATAAAATGATCCCTGGACCTAGGAAAGAGATAATAATTTTTGTATTCATTTCCTAGCAATAGTCTGAGCTATTAACGAATGTAAGAGGCTTCTCCGCCTTCACCGAAGGAGACTTTTTAAGAGCTTTCATTTGTCTTTGATTAACAACCATTTAGGTTGTAACCAAGTAAATTCTGGTGCCTTTTTCTTTAGTTTCTTATTGTTTAATTTTATTTGCTATTGATGCTAATTTGATTTGAAAGATCAAGAAGGTGTTTGTTTTAGTGTTTCAGGTAACTCAACCCTCTTCAGCCGGCCTAACCGGACCAACAAGTGGTATTAGAGCGAGGTCCGCTTCAGGAGGACTAACCGCCGAACAAAGCACACGAGATGGCCGGACCAAGCATCTACCCACCAAAGTTCGAGGGGGAGTTCACGAGCTGGAAAAAGAGAATGTAGGTATTTTTCAAAATAGACTTTGATTTATTATTAATAATGGAATTTAGTTTTGAAGCACCCAAGGGCAAGGGAAAGTTTCAATGGATGAAGAAGGAACAAGTCAACTTCGTGGCAAACGGCAAAGCAGAGTTTCATCTGCTGAGCATTTTACCGTTACAAGAAGTCAATCAGATCGAAGCCTACGAGTCCGCAAAAGAACTCTGGGAGAAATTCTTGGAACTACACGAAAGAACTTCGAAGGCGAAACTAGCGAGACGAGACCTACTTCGCAACCAGCTCACCAACCTTCGATTTGAAGAAGACGAGACCATTGCACACCTTCACTCGAGGATTAAGGAGCTCATCACCAGACTTTCAAATCTCGGAGAAAAGGTAAGCAATCGAGATTCACTAAGGTACGCTCTTAATGCATTCCCTAGAAATACGAAATGAGCATCACTAGTAGATGTCTACTATATCTCTAATGATTTAGAATCTGTTACCTTAGAAGAGTTACTTTCAATTTTTGAAGTCCATGAATCAAGATGCGCAAATACGAAGGAGTCGAAGCATGACATTGCCCTTAAGGCAAAGATGGACGAACAAGATTCAAAGTCCTCTCTCGACGACGATGAAACGGTAATGATGGTAAGACGTTTTAAAAAATTACTTAAATCTAGAAAATCTAACCATCTGCATGGTAGAAAGAGAAGAACAATCAGATGCTACCATTGCAATGAAGAAGGGCACGTTAAAGTCAACTTCCCTAAGTTAAAGATCAACGAGAAGGACAAAAGCAAGAACAAGAAACCTGTCCAAAAGAACAAATACAAGACCCTAAAGGAGACGTGGGACGAAACGTCGTCCGAATAAGAGGTTGAAGCCTTTTTCGGACTTGTGTTGATGGCAAGTCATCTAGAAGACGAACACAAAGAAAGCTCGTCCGAAATGAACAACGAGAGCATCAATGAAGAGGGAGCTATATCAGAAGAAAGCAACAGTTCAGGGGGAGCTACAGATGATGGGATCGACAAGGTAAGTCAGGTACGATCTCTCCCACCTGACAAGTTGTTTAAATTTGTGAAATTATTAACTAAAGATTGTTGCAAAATTTTAAAAAAAAATAAAGAATTAAAAATAATTTTAGCCAAATCTTGTTTGTTAGAAGATTTTTGAAAAATTAAAAATTGAAAATGATAAATTGAGGACACAAGTTGAAAACTTGAAAAATCATACATGTTCAACTGTTCAAATTCAAAATTTTAAAAGACTATGCTGGTACCTTAGATTTCACAGAGGTCAAATTAGAAAAATATTCAAAAGTTACATACCCCCAAAATTCTTGATTAATCCTGTAGGAAGGAACTCATATTGGATTCTAAAAACTTGTATAAATTAAAAATAAAATTGGACTTAGGGCTTTCAGATAGAAGATTAAATATTTGAATTCTTTAAGAGGCTTTGTCTAGAAGTGGTTGATGATCCAATAACTAAGAAGGCATAATACCTCACCACAGCTTAGAAGCTAATTATTGAATTGAATATTTAATTGACAAACTGATAAGCATGAAATAGTTAATTAAATTAATGCTTTCAATTTTTGTCAATTTCATAACTTAGAATTTTTTTTAGAGTTTCTAAAAATATTGACGTTGAATTTTTTAACAAAATTATTTTAAAAATTTTGTCCAAAGCTTGATAAGTTTTTTTTTGGAAAATCTGATTTTTTTTTTTTTTTTTTAAAGTTACCCTTAGTTTTTTTGGTACCCTAATTTTTTATGTGTTCAAAGGGAGAGAAGGGAAGATTAAGTTTAGGGGGAGGTAGCAGTTAATTTTTAAAGTTAAATTAAATTTGAAAACCTTTTTGCACTTTATTGCATAATTGTAATTTTATTATCTTGGTATTGCAATTTTATTATCTTTACTTTATGGTTGATTTACCCTAACTTAACTTGGGTTGTTCACATCAAAAAAGGGGGAGATTGTTGGAACCCCAAGGTTATTTTTGGTTTGATCAACCAAGTTAGGTTAGACCCTGTTTAGTTTGATCCCTATGTCTAAGTGTGCAAGAGCTTAGGAGCACAAGAAGTCAAGCGGAAGACGCAGCTAGCGAGAAGGACGACACGGGAGAGAGTCAGCGGGCTCGGTGCATTAAAGGGACAAGGTGTTGCGGAAGAGTATACCAGCGGACGAGAAGGACGTACATGGCGGTCCGAGGGATGAGAAGCCGGGGAGGAAGACTACTCGAAGAGAAGACCAAAATTAGGTTTGGGTGAGCCTTATTTCGGTTGGACGAAATCAGCTAGGCGATCTGAGCAGCGGAAGAGCTAGAGTGGAGCTATGAAGCTGCTAGAGGCGCCTTCAACAGGAGTTGAGGCGCCTCCGCGACCTTCAGGCAGAAGGCGCCTTCAACTAGCCATGGAAGGCGCCTTCGACCAGGCAATTCTGGTCGTTGCGAAAAAGGATAAAGTTTTATCCTTTGCCTTGCTGGAGGTGCCTTCCAACCCTATGGAAGGCGCCTTCAGCCTGAGGATAAGTTTTTTCAGGGGCTATAAAAAGACCCCTGGACGTAGGAAAGATATAACAATTTTTGTATTCATTTCCTAGAAATAGTCTAAGCTATTAATAAATGTAAGAGGCTTTTCCGCCTTCACCGAAGGAGACTCTTTAAGAGATTTCATTTGTCTTGGATTAACAACCATCTAGGTTGTAACCAAGTAAATTCTGGTACCTCTTTCTTTAGTTTCTTATTATTTAATTTTATTTATTATTGCTGCTAACCTGAGTTGAAAGATCGAGAAGGTGTTTGTTTTAGTGTTTTAGGTAACTCAACCCTCTCCAGCCGGCCTAACTAGACCAACAGAACCCATAGGGACTGTTGATTAAACACTAGTTAACTTTGTATGGTAAATTATCTAGACAAATGGAAGGTTGATTGAGAAAGAGAGTAAGTATGAGAAAGGTTAAGGAGAAGGAGAGAGAAGAAATATGAGAGTGATCTTGGAATAGGATGGATGATAGATTCTAGGATTTCAATTTTGTTATGATGCTCGTTAATGCCCCTATACATTGTTCATCTACCTAACTCCATGCTTACACTCGTGTAGGGATTCTAACTAAAATCTGGCACAACCGCGCGCAAATCGCACCGAAGAGTCTACCCAAGTCCTAATATCATTAAGTAAAGAACCAACTCTAGAAAGGTCGGTTAAAGGGTTACCCTCTATCACAGGCCCCCCCGGTCATACGTTCTCAGAGCTATTCGATTTACTTCCTAACGGTAGATTAATCCAATTAAATAGAAGAGGTAACCTAGGAAGTCCAGTTAAAGGGTTGCCCTCTGTCACAAGCCCCCCAGTCATATGTTCCTAGATTGCACAAGTCACTTCCTAACATGAATTTGGGAGAGTCTTCTAAACTCTAATTAGTTTCACATGTAGAGAATCGATTTTCGTCTTAAGGAAACGCTGTAGAAAGTAAGGGATACCTTCTGTCAAAAGGTTTCATGGTCTTACAATCCAAAGCACTTCCTCTACATGGTGATCAAAACCCTACATCTACATGAATTGACCTCACACACATTTCGTCAAACGCATACAAGGCACAACACACATAGATCATGACATAAATACTTCATAGTATAAGAAAAATATCCAAATACATAATTCATATATCCACAATTATATCATAACCAGTTCCTACATCCTAAATCTGGAAATCTACTCCATAGCAAGAGATTACAATCTAAAGACGAAGAATGAAGCAAACTATAACTCAATACTTAAAGATAAAGAGAAGAGATGCGTATCTTTGAAGCGTGGCATCCTTGGAAGCGCTTCCTGATAGGACCTTTGTGTTCGGCTAGAGGGGGGGGGAGTGAATAGCCTTTCTTCGATTTTTCACCTACAACTTGTTCGTGAAAGCAAATAGAGAGAAATGAAGGACAAGACAAATAAGAAAACAACGCTAACTCCTTGGTTTACTTTGTCTCCACCTCTTTGAGGTGACTAATCCAAGGCACACACCCACACGATCAAACTCCAATATGAACTTCTCCTTCTCGTTATCACAAACGAAGGTGGAGAAACCTTTACAAGGTTGTCTTTTCCTCTTACAAGATGAGATCTAGGATTAGGAGGAAGAGACTCAAAATCTTTTGCTTTGAAATCACTTGGAGAGCTCTCTTTTTGCTTAGCACAATGAGTATTCGAAAATCGTTGTTTTTGCTACAGTTCATCTCCCCTTTTTATTCGTCTTCAAAAGTAACCGTTTCTCACGTGATCGTCGCCGTCGATCGATTGAGCACATCTCCAATCGATTCAAATATAGCCGTTGAGCGCCGTCACGATCGATTGGGCCAACACTGGATCGATTCAGCCGCAAATTTCATAGGTACAGAAGTGGATTCAATCGATCGACCGATCGATTGGTTACCTCCAATCGATTGGTTGATCGATTCAAAATCGCACTGCTCCTTCGTGCAGAAACCTTGTGAGTCGATCGATCGATTGGTTATCTTCAATCGATCAACTGATCGATCTAGGTTCGCACTGTGTTCTTGCGCAGGAAGCATGTGAATCGATCGGCTGATCGATCCAAGTTCCCTCTGTGCTCTCGCGCAGAGGCTATCAATCGATCGACCGATCGATTGGTTTCCTCCAATCGATCGGCTGATCGATTCAGCAGTATTCTGTTCCATAGTTATGCGCCTCAATCAGTTTACCAATCGATTGCTTGCTGGTTTCCCAACTAATATCTCGTGCCAAATGAACGCTTCCCTGGACTTTCTTGCCAAGACTCCAGTCCTCGACCTCCTTGAACTTCTCCCTGCAAAACTTGCAGCACATGTTAGATCCAAGCGTATTAACCTAAACTTAAATAGTTGTCAACACATTGAAAACATCCAGGGCATGATTGCACCAACACTCCCATGCTTTGGAGATGGATGGATAGGCGGAGATCGGCAAGGATGAAGCCTAGGGCTCCCCAAGGGGGAGAATCCTTCACCAAGATCCAAGATTCTTGAAAAAGGAGAGAAAAACCTCTTTTATAACACTTGGCACAACCCTTGCACGGGCTGTGACACGGTCGTGTGAATCCACACGGCCATGTGCTATCTTGGTTCTGGTCCGGTGGCACGGCCATGTGGTCCATACGGCCAAAGTCTTCTTCTTCTCTGGAAATGTGACACGGCTATGTGGTCCATACGGCCAAAGTCTTCTTCTTCTCTGGAACTTCCACTTTATTCGTGTGGATTGACACGACCGTGTGGATTTTACACAACTCTTGCATGACCCTTGGCATGGTTTTGCATGGCTATGTCTCATTGCAACATCTCTTAAACCATCAAGATGGGATTTTCTCTGATTGAAGTTTTCATCAAAGTTGTAGATCTTGAAGTTATCTACATTTTGATATAAAGAACAACCCATAACTCCAATCGAGCATAAAGTTATGATCATTTTAGAAAATCCTAATGTCATTAAGTAAAGAAGTAATTCTATAAAGACGAGAGAGGAGCATTTACTAGCGATCGAAAAAAAATGGGAGAGAAGGTCGTCGCGCGTGGAAAAAACGTGAAGAGCTAGAGTTTGCTTTTGAGCTGTCATTACCGATGGAATCTAATTCCGTCAGTAATGAGATAGATTACCAATAGAATCTTAATTCCGTCGATAAATCTTGGTCAGCAAATCTTAGTTTTTTTTTTAGTTTTCCTATACAAGTATAATTCCATTGGTATTTTTTGATTGAATAAAGATTCTGTCGGTATTCTATGACAGAAAATTTATTTCGTCGGAAAACCAAAAGTATTTCCATCGAAATATGTATTCCCTCGGTATTCATATTACTGAATTTTTTTTTTTTTTTTTTTATAGTGAATCACCAACAAAGTTCCAGTCCCATACTCCAATGCAGAGTTAATTACTTAAGAAGCAAGGAGTAGTTTGAAGTAGTTTTTTTTCTTCCGATCAGATTCAGTGCGACCACACGTCGAGGACCCAAGAAAGTTTGCTGTATCAAATGACTTCGACGCGCTAAGTCTCAATCAATATCCATTGACTCAAAGGTGGTACTCCGTAGACTTTCTCCCACCACGCATTTGATATTCAAATCATACCGATAATTCTTTGGCAATATCAAAGATAATCCTCCCATATCCACACCAACCTTTTGGTTCGGAGACAACATTTACTGCATTCATTAGAAATCCATCAGAAGCAACAAAGTAATGAGTAAGAATAAAAGGTTAGGGTAAGACAAGAGCAGACACTTAGATACACGCCTTAGAAATCCATCACGATTGGAGCCTTCTTAATTGGACGACTTGGGGAAGGGGGGTTTTCACAGAAAACTCGGTGCAGGTTCTTCGTCAAAGTTTTGCTTTAATATTCTATTCAGAGAAGCAAAAGTCATGCCAATCGCCCGAAACTTCATCGTAAATTCTTCAACTACGACATTATCCTCACATACCTGATTCAAATCTAGCGTTTAGTAAACAAATAGGCAGGGATTGATTAATTAGTCAAGAAACGGTTTCACATATCAAATTTGCTATGTCTCGGGCTCTCTGATCTCAGGAATTTCAGTCTCATGAATTGTGTCTGTACGGCAGCAATATAATTAAACAGGAAGCACTCAGTCAATTAGCACATGGCCAACCATCTATTTATTCTTTAATATGTTCAGGAATCAAGAGCGTACGATATGGAAATGGAAATGGAAATGGTCGTGGTCAGACAACGCTTAGTTAAGGAAGGAGTTACATAAATTTTCCAGTCAAGATGAAGAATCTCTCAGTATATAACATGCACCACCATCGTGTTCCTCTCCTTGTGAAAATTCTAGCTCCTTTTACGTCTTTGAAGCTTGATGTGCGTGTATATCCATAGCCAAGTGATCTTTATATATGTTATCAGATATGTCTGTTTTATGAAATGATGGAGGATGATGATCCGATATCGTGTGATGTTTTAGTTCAAGGACACATGAAGAAGAAGGGAGGCGGCGGAGGGCCGGCGCCGTTCTTGGTGAAGACGCACCGGATGGTGGAGGACGAGGCGACGGACGAGGTGATCTCGTGGGGGGCGAAGGGGACGTCGTTCGTGGTGTGGAATCCGGGGGAGTTCGCCAGAGCACTGCTGCCCGTCAGCTTCAAGCACAGCAACTTCTCCAGCTTCGTCCGGCAGCTCAACACATACGTGAGTTCTCCTGCCATCTTCTCGATCGCTAATTCTTGTGCATGCTTTCAAGTCCGGAATTTGACTGTCAGCAGGGTTTCCGTAAGGTGGTGCCGGATAAGTGGGAGTTCGCAAACGACAACTTCCGGAGAGGAGAGGAGAGGCTCCTCTGCCACATCCGCCGGCGAAAGGCTAAATATCACAAAAGCAGCGCCCGCCTTCGTCCTACCTTATCAACCTCCCACGAAGTCCACAGCTCCTCTTCTGCCTCCTCGTTTCCGCCACCTGATCGTCGCGATCACCTTCTGGAGCTCGCCGGCGAGAACGAGAAGCTAAGGAGCGACAACTACATCCTCAGCTCCGAGCTCGCCGGGGCCAAGAGCCAGTGCCGCCAGATGCTCGGCTGCCTCTCCGGCTTCGTGGACTTGAGCCAACTCGACTTCAGTGCTCTGATACAGCAAAATTCTACAGAAACAGAGGATCATAAGAGTAAAGCGGCAGCAGGAAAAGAAGGGCTCAAGCTTTTTGGGAAGTTCCTGGAGAGAGGAAGGAGCGAGGAGGGAGTTGATGTGCGTGAGACTGGCGTCGGTGAGCGGTCCATGAAGACGGGCTTTGGCTCGCCGTGGATAGGGGTGTCGGCCACGGTTCAACACGCCGGCGGCAAGGTCTGCAACTGAACCAACTTGTGCCAGTCCTGGTAGTAAAACATGCATCGATTCAAGTGTTAATAGAGTTCCGATGGCAAGAACATAGCGTCGTGTGTTTTCCATGTGAAAGGCGATCGATCAAGCATTTCTCTTTTGGTGTGGAATTCATAGAATCTGACACGAACAATATAAACGAATTTGCATCTCATCAATAGCTTTGATCACCCACGCAGGAAGAACATACTCTCTTCAGGGTTGACTCCACTATATAATACGACAAAGACTTTGTATTGCTTAAAACAAAGAGGTTTTTTTATTTACTAAAAGATATGAGGATCCATTCTATTCAACAAAGATATCTGATACTTGAATACATTCTATTCAACTGAAAGAGGTGTGTTCATCCCCAATCTTGTGCAGTTGTCGTAGTCTTGAGGAGCGTGTGGCGGTAGCCCAGGAAATACCAGTGCCAACATCCTTAGAGACCTTAAGAACCATCCTTCCTTGTATTCTGGCCCTTCAATATATCCAATTAAGAAGCTTCTCACAAGCTCCCACCCTGCGTTTAAGTACTTGGGGACGACTTGCTGAAACGAGAAATAGTTCTTGTTTGGTTCCTCTTCCACCACCTGGCTTCAAGTAATTAAAGCTATGACTAATTGTTTTGATGCTTCAGTCTAAAGAGGAAGAGATTCACCTTTCTTCTGTAGAGACTACTGAAGTACACGCATGTCCCAAAGTGCTTGAACATGAGAGCAGAGTCATCGTAGGGCACCCTGGGCACGATGTCGTTGCTGTAAACATACCTGAAGTACCTCCTCTCAGTCTCGTCCAAGTGCCGCCCCACAAACTCCCCGAACTCCTTGTCTCCCACCCTCGGCTGCCCGAACGTGTGCACTCCTTCAAGCCTCTCCAGCAGCCACTCTTCCTGGTGCAGCGCCAAGATGGCAGCGAACAGTATGGCAAGTGCTCCCCCCAAGCTGTGCCCTGTGACCAAGAACTTTGCCTTGTCGTTCTGGCTCAACACTTGCTTGAGTCTGTCTCTTATGGCATAGTATGCGTGCGTTCGCGTTTTATCGCTTTGATTCGGATCCTTGGGCCACCCAAGCTTCGGTTGCAGCCCCAAGGCCTTCATGAAGCCTCTGTGGACCTTGCCGACGTCCGGTATCTCGTACCACGAGAAGTCCACGTCCGTGATCCACTGAACTGTGTCGAACGGATCCGTCCCGCGAAAGGAAACAACAATCAGCTCGGTGCCGGCGGTGGTTTTGTCGCTCAACATGAACGCCTGAGTACTGTACTGCTTCTCGTAGTCTGCATGCACAGCAACAGCCATGTTTTAGCGCACCAGGTCTAAATGAAACGACGCATCACGTCTGAATGAAAATTTCATTGCTTGACCATTCCAACAATTGTAGAACTCCAAGAATTCCATCTGCACAAGATCAAAGATTTCTCTACATCAGTTAATAGTTTCTGCCTGTAAATATAGCAAAGAATTAAGAAAGAAAAAAACTTTACTTTCCAATTGTTTTTGACTATGCTTTTGATGCAGAGTTCATTTTCATAAGCTAGTTTTGCGGCCATTATAGACAGTGCTGCATGATACTTGTCATCACTTGGTTTAATCTTCTTGTCCAATTCTACTCTCGTGTCAATAAGTCCAACAGCCGATCTATATGAAGAAGAATTCTTTTCGGGAAAAACCAGTTTCCCTGCAAATTAAAGAATTGAAGGAATGATATCCATCTCTTTCAGTTTTTGCTTAATTTGTTTTAGTTTGTGATTTAGAAGCTTAAGCAACTGAAGAAATAAAGGAGTGAAAACAGAGTTTATACCAGTAGTTTGCGGTTGAGGATAAAATTTAAATTTTCTTATAATTTTATAACATCCAAAAAAGTGTTGTAAAAAATTTTTAATCCATACTTTGCTGTTGCTTGCAGTTTGTCTTATTAAGTTTACTTCCAGGAACAAGTCTGAAATATTTGCAGGTTTGATGCGTCGCAAAGCTTTACATTACTGACCTGTGAAGAGATTCCACAAGAGGGAGAGGAAGCCATTGTTGTCCGCGACAAGATTTAGCCAGAACAGGATTGCAGAGCCCAACCGAGCCATCGGAGTGCTGGAGAAGAGAAGGATCTTCTGTAACAGGAGGGAGATGAAGATGGCCCACCGGCGCTTCGCCTCATCGATCTCGGTGCCGATGGGGCAATCCACCGACGGGTTATCGCACACTTTGGCCGAGAACAGAAGACGGAAAAGATCAGAAACTCCGGCCTTGTCTGGCCTCAGCACCAGATAGTTGCTGAAGACATCCACCTCGGAGTCCATGAAGCTGAAGGCCTGAAGATGAAGACATTTGTACGAGTTTTTAAAGCCTTGAAATGGTGTTGACGACCTCGATCATTGATTAGATTTAGTAGCGCTTATCTTCCGATTACTGTATGATCATGGTAGAAAGTAGGAGGGCAGTTGGGAAATGTCCAAGAAAGTAGCGTGTTTGTGTTGATGCACATTATCCATGCATGCCTTTTCTTATCCTTGTTTGTTGCTTCTTTAACTTCCTTAATGGAGAAGCGTGAGGAAGAAGGATACATTGATTCTATGTAAAGGTTTTATTACCAATTTCAGTTTATTTTAGATGAGTTATCATGAGTCACTCGATGGATTGGGATGATATAAAGATATTGCAAAACCAAATACAAAGTTTATGCTCTTACACAAAGTTTATTTTAGTCGGGTTCTTAATTTGGTTTTGATGGACGAAAAAAAAGGACAAGAAGCTGAAGCAAGGAATTTAAGGAAAAAAAAGAGAAGATTATGAAACAAATTGGATTTCTTTGTATTGGATTTCTTATTGCTACAACTGATCATAAAAAACTTAATATTTCATCCTTATTTATAATTTTTTTGATAATATGAAAATTAATAAGACATTAAGAACATTAAATGCATTAACTAATATGATTCATAAATCCATAAAAGATACTTGAGATGAAATTAAGCTTTACTTTTTTAGAAATAGAAAGACATTTGAAATCAATTTGTAATTTAATTTTTGAATTTGATTTAATCAATTTGGTTTAATCCAACAATACCTTCCGTAAACCAAATATGCTTCATAGTTCTAGAACTACAAGATTCCTTGAAAATATAGATCCTTCAATCAACTTTGTAAAAATATCAACAATTTGTTCATTGCTAGGACAATACTCTAGATTGATTTCACCTTCTTTAACAAATTCTCTTACGAAATGAAATCACAGGCAGATGAGCTTTGTTCTTCAATATAATATTGGATCCTTTGAGACAAAAATTACAGAACCATTATCATAATAAAATATTATTGGATCTTTTTACTTGCATTTTAAATTTCCAAGAACTCCTCTTAACCACAAAGTTTGACATCCTACTGAAGATGCTACTGTATATTTTGCTTCGGTAGTTGAAAGTGCCACAATTAGTTGCTTCTTTGAATATCAAGAGATTGCCACACTTCCAAGGTTGAAAATATAGCTAGAGGTACTTTAAGAATCATCAAAACTTCCTCCAATATCACTATTCGTATAACCACAAGTTTGATGAGCATGTGTGCTTTGTAGAAAATGTCATAATCAATGGTTCCTTTAATATATCAAAGAACCCTTTATGCAACTACCCAATGGTTCGAACAAGGGTTTTCTATAAATCTACTAATCAAACTTACTGTGAATATAATATCGAGTTTAGTGGCGGTAAGATACATCTGGTTCACAACCAAGCTACGAAACATAGTTGGATTCACCATCTATCCTTCACCAATCTTACTTAGTTTCAAACTTATGATGCAAGGAATTGAGATTGGGTTTGCATGTTCCATCTTGAACCTTTGAAGAATTTGAGTTGCATAGTATTTTTATGAGATAAAAAATTCTTTTTCTTGATTGTTGAACATTAATGGCTAAAAAATGATGCAACTCATCCAAATTTTTCAGTTTGAATTCTCTCATCATAGAGTTCTTAAATTCTGTTAATATCTCGAGATTATTTCCAATGAAAATAAGGTCATCAACATAAAGACTCACAAGCATAAAACTACTTGCAGAATTTTAGTTGATATAAAGTGTCTACTCAATAGAACATCTTTGAAAATTATATTTAATAAAATAATCATTAATTCAATCATACCATCCACGAGGTGATTGTTTCAAATCATAGAGAGCTTTTCTAAGCTTATATACTTTGTCCTTATCACTTATTTTCATAAAACTAGGTGATTGTTCGATATAAATTTCTTCTTGAAGAAAACCCTTTAAAAAAACTAATTTGACGTCCATTTGAAATAATTTCCAATCATTTTGAGCAACAAAAGTAATAAGTAATCAAACTATATCAAGTCTAGAAACAGGAGCAAATACCTCATTAAAATCTTCACCTTCTTTCTACTTGTATCCCTTTTCAACCAATCTTACTTTATATTTATTGATGGGGCAATCTAGATTGGTTTTGGTCTTAAAGATCCATTTCACTCCAATTGGAGTTTTGTGTGATGGTAAAGTAGTGAACTCTCATGTATCGTCATTCTTCTCGATTGAGTTTATTTCTTCATTTATGGCATGGACCCATTTTTTCTCTTTTGATACTTCTTCATATGTGATTAGATCTTCTCCTAAAAAGAATACAAAAAAACTTGATCTATCATATTTACCTCTTTAGTGTCATCATAAACATCTATTAGACTGCTTGTTTTCTTTGCAACGATATGGAGATTTACTACTTTCAAGATTATCATGTTGCAAAGAAGGAGAGTCCTCATCAAAGTCAAGAAATTGCTAATTTGATAAACATGTCAATTATGAAAAAAAAATATATAAGAAGCTTTTTCATCAAAATGGACATTCCTACTAATCACAACCCTTTTTTGGATTATAAAGCTTGTAAGCTTTGTTCCTTTCATTATAACCAATGAAGATGCACTTTTCAGAGTTGTCATCAAGTTTAGTTCTTAAAGAATCAAGAATATGAGCACATACAAGGCAAACAAAAGTTTTTAAATGATAAATGATCCTGTCTGAAGGCTATGGAGATGACACACTGGCTCTGGTGGATGATTTGTTGACCGACAGAAGACTTCTTTATCTTAGAATGAAACCTTCGTCCAATCCTACACACAGTTAGATGATCTGACAAAGCATAAGTGAAAAAAGACCAAGGGATCTGATGTGCGTAAATATTATGATCGTTTATGCATATTTTAATGCACATTCACTTATTTTATACGTATATATTCCTTGCATGATCACCTCTTTTCTCATGTATTCATCATATATACTCTTTTGTTTGGATATCTGCTCTTTGTTTGGTTTTGTGTTGACAGGGATAACTTTTGGAGCAAAAACGGTGATTATCGACGCACAGGAACAAAGCAGAGAGCACGGTCGTGCAACCTTGCACGGTCGTGTGGCCAATCCAGAGAGGGATCAGAGCACGGTCGTGCAACCCTGCACGGTCGTGCCTTACATCCAGCAACCAAGCAAGGAACGGCCGTGCAACCCTGCATGACCGTGTCCTCCCATGACCGCAACCATGCAACACACGGTCGTGCAACCTTGCACGGCCGTGTCCCAGGAGCCGAGCCCGGAGTTCACACGGCCCTGCCAAGTGGCACGACCGTGTAGCGCAGCTAAAGACAAAGAAGGGCACGATCGTGCCATCCTTGCACGGTCGTGTCGCGCCCTAGCCTATAAAAGGGTTTTAACCCTTTTCCTCAAGAGGGGAGCCGGGGGAAGCGAGCCTTCAACAGGAGAATCACTTCGGTGTTGTTCCATGCTGTCCAGGACATCGGTTCAGCGATCTTTCATCACCGCATCAACTCCAGAAGCAAGGATCGGATCCGAAGATCACTTGTCGTTGTTGGATAAGCATACTTCTTCTTTTGTCTTCGTGTTTGAGAGTTGTATGTTTAAATACATCATGTTTTCGGGTTTTTCTCCGGCATCTATGGAGTAGAGTCCTTGTTTTAGGATGAGGGAGTAATTGTGGTGATCATGTCCGAGCGCTGAGTCGATGGACACTGGGGACGTGGCACTCTCCGCTGTCTTCGACTGGTGATGTGAATCTCCGGCGAACCTGCAAAGAAGCCGAGCCAGGAGGGGTTTCTCGGCGACGACCCTCCGACACTCAAGTTAGGCAGTGAACAAGCAACGTAACGCTACTGTGGCTATAGTGATGAGAATTCATACCTCCGTCGAAGTCTGGGGGTCCTTATATAGGACCCTGGGGAGGCGAGGGTACGCTTCTCGATGTGTGCACATTTCCCCAAATATACCTCAGTAGGGTTGTGTCAGAAAAGCATGCTTGGCGCCATTCCGCAATCGTCCAAGCATATCCCTGATGTGACAGTGGAAACTTTCACCGTACGATACTCTGTCCTCTCCGGTCGCCGACCATGCTATTTGTCGGCGGCAGGTGTCTCGAGGATGATGTTACTAGCTGTCCCTTTGCGCCTCTTGCATGTTCCCGGTCCAAGCGGACTGTTCGCTCGGTGATCATGGCCTCCGGGAATGTGCATACCTCGGACCAGGCGGGGAAGCCCTGCTCATGTGCTCGGATGGGATTGCGCCTTATTGTCCTGTGGCTCAACCGAGCGGCCTGTCCGCTCGACCCAGAGACTCTTTTACCTTGAGCATCGGAAACCCTACCCCTGGTCGGGCTGTCTTTCGTCTGGCCTGGGAGCCCCCTGGCAGGATGTTCGGTCGACCGAATGCTCAGTCGGCCCGCCAGTCCGCTCGGCGTGACCTCTGTCCGCCCGGCACGACCTTGGGGTTGACCCTCTTGATCATTGACCTCCACGTGTCGTTGACCTCCCGCCAACGAGGGTCCCCCGTCCTTACCACCGGATCACATGTCTCCCCCTCAAGTTTAGTCGAAGGAGGCGCTAAGTCCGACTGACTGGACCATGAGTTTGGCCGAGCGACAGCCATCCTGCTACTCCCGAAAGTGTACCTCCGCTCGGCCACTATGGGGTCGAATAGCGTCGGTCGGCTAATTGCCGAGAGCTGTCCAACTGGCCTGTGATGATGTCCGCGGGATCTTCTCTGAATGCGTGCAAATCTCCGCCATTATGGTTGAGCACGCGGGTTCTGCCTCGTGATGGGGCTGATTAAATGCCCTCCTCTGACCGAGTGCCATGTGGCGCTGCTGATGTCATCATACGGCCGCTGCCTTACACCCGATGCGACGTTCATCGATTTGAAATGGACGGTTGGATGCGGGCCTCGCCTTATGTGACCTGCATCCGACGTCTTGGGCGGATCGAGCCCATCCTTATAAAGCTCTCATCGCCTTCTTCCGCCGCACTTTCGTCGTCGTGTGCTCAGAAGCCTTTTCCTGCGCTCCTTGCTCCGGTGACCTCGTTCCTCGGCACTCCGACGACCCCTTGCCCTCTTCTTTCGATCCTCATCATTTCTGTAAGGTTCTCTGCCTTTCTCCCTTTGGTTCTCGTGTTTTCTTCGCGTTCCTTGCCGCGTTCTTGCCTTTCGGTCACTGTTCCATTCGTCGTCCCTGAGCCTTTGCGTTTTCTTCTGATTCCTGCCTCCTCCACTGTTCCGGCGATGGCTAGCTCTTCCCAGCCCGCTGACCTCGCTCTCGACCCATGGTATACTACCATGGAGTCGCGG
Source organism: Zingiber officinale (assembly GCF_018446385.1). Taxonomy (NCBI): domain Eukaryota; kingdom Viridiplantae; phylum Streptophyta; class Magnoliopsida; order Zingiberales; family Zingiberaceae; genus Zingiber; species Zingiber officinale. The sequence continues at coordinate 166,338,930 of NC_055986.1, read as the reverse complement.
TTTGATCGATGTGATGCCGAGAGCCTGATAAACGCTTTTGACATCCCTTCTGATTTCGAATTGATTTTACCCTCGCCTTCCGCTCGGCCGCACAAACCTACGTGCGACGCCTTTTGTCTTTTCCGCGACCAATTCACAGCCGGTCTGTGGTTTCCTCTCCACCCCTTCATCGTTGAAGTTTGGGACTTCTTTGGCATTCCGCTCGCTCAGTTGGTTCCCAACACTTTTCGCCTCCTGTGTGGAGTTGTGGTATTATTTAAGATACACAACATTCCCCTCCGTCCGGAGGTCTTCTATTACTTCTACTATCCCAAGCAGTCCGAGCTGGGTACTTATCTATTTCAGGCTCGGCCTGGTTTGGTCTTTTTTGATAAACTGTCATCTTCCAACAAACATTAGAAAGAGAACTTCTTCTTTCTTCGTATTCCCGGGTGGCTCCCTTTCCGCACTAAATGACAGGTCGGACCGCCCACCTCCCCCGAGCTGAAGAAGTATAAAACCCGACCAGACTACCTTCAAGCAACGAATATGCTAGCCGGTCTGAAGCTCGACATCAACAAACTACTACCTGAAGAATTTTTAAAATAGTTTTTTTTTAAAAAAATAATTTAATTTTAAAAAATAATTTAGTTTTAATTCGAAATTTAATTTTAATTTGAAATTCAATTTGAAATTCGGAATTTAATTTTAATTAATTTTAATTTAATTTGAAATTCTAAATTTAATTTTAATTTAATTTGAAATTCAATTTGAAATTTGAAATTTAATTTTAATTAATTTTAATTTAATTTAAAAATTAATTAATTTAATCCTTATTCATCTCACCCGATCTAGATTATCAATCAGGGAATCATATAATTTTGTGAGATGAATTAGATTTAATTACAGAGTTTGGTTTAACTTGTGTTAGATTCAGGTTTAGCTTTGGTCTCAACAAATAGACATTCTTCGGATAAACTTCTAAGCTTGGTGAGTCACCTGGACATCATTAGAAGTAACCAACCTTTCGAGATTTTCCGAATAGTCCTATCCACGGGGCTTAGTACTAAACCTTGGTCTACCTAGTTAGGATCCATAAGGGGTAGCTTTGGTCAGTTCCACTTGGCCAAATGCACTAGATCGAAGCCATATCTTTTTAGACATGCGATGTCCAAGCTTCCCCAACGTACTATCATCCAAAACTTCACCAGTACTACTTGTCAAGTTAAACTTTTGTCCCTGTTTATTCTATTCCTAACTACCCTGCCAAGTAGTCTACCCTTATTTTACCCTTGTCGGGTAGATTAATTTTGGAGGTGCCAGCTATTCTGGAGCCTCCCCTGAATTATTGGCCTTTAATTTAAGATTTTTGTATAATTAGAGTTGGTTTTAGTTAAGTTTTAATGTTTAATTTGTAATTTAAATTTAAGTTTTTAATTTTGAATTAATTAAATTGATCAAATTATTTTTCTTTAAGAGAGTGTATTTAATATTTGAATTTTCTTTCAATTTCAATTTTATTGGGTTAATTGAATTATCTTTCTTTAATAGCTTATTTTTAAAGTTTAAGTTTTTATTTATTTTTAAATTTGAATTAACTAAACTGTTTGAATTATATTTTCTTAACGGTTTATCTTTTAGCTTTTTATTAATTGTTAATTTTGAAATTTCTAGATTATTTTTGTTTAATATGTTATCTTTAACATTTACTTTTAAGTTTGTTAAATTCCGTTTTGATTTTATCAAAGTGTTTGATTTTATCCTTATATTTTCTTTGCCTTTTAAATTGATATGGTTAATTGAATTTATTAGATTAGTTTTATCTTTAAAGTTTAATTTTTTATTAATTAAATTATCTTGGTTTTGGATAGCATTTTCTAGACTGATTTTATCTTGATTATTAAATATTTTATCAAGGTATTTATTGATTTTATCCATTTTCTCATTTTTAGCATTTAAATTCAAATTTATTTTAATGCTTGACTTATTTATGTCTAAATGCTCACCTAATTTTAAATTTTCTGAATTAATTAAATTATTTAAATTGATTTGGTCATTGTTCTGTTTGACCAAGTCAAGGTTGATGTCAAATTGATCAGAGTCTTGATTGACTTGATCAGAGTCTAGATTATTTTGTAATTTTGAATTTAAATCATTTAAATCTAGATTATCATGCACCATACTTGGACTAATTTCATACTTATCATCATGCTGATTATTTAAACTACTATTAGCAGGGGTATTTTGGTAAATATTACTAACCTTGAGCGCAACCCCTAATTCAGTAGGCTTCTCCGTTGGATTTGACTCGAGTCCATATTTGACTTTAACTTGATCTTCTAGCTCCATCGGCGTCTCGTGAAGCTTGGGTCCACGGCTCATATGCATTCTTGTACTTTTCTAATCTGCATAAAATATTGTTAGGTAAAACATTACAAATAATGTTACTTACCTTTTTGTTCAGTTCCGAGTTTTGAGAAGGTTTCCTCAAAATTAGCATATAATCGATGTCTACGCTTCCTAAGAAGCATTCCATTAATCGCTTCCAGTAGTTGAAGTCTTCATGATCGTATGGTGGTGGTTCGCAGGGGTTCCGTCCTTCTAGAAGAGTCATAATTTCACGACAAGAGAAATAAACAAAAAATTCCAAGACTTGATCTTGGATTAGCAGTGCTGGAGAAAGAATATAATATTGCACTATTTTTGAAAAATAATAAAATATTAATAACAAATATTATTCCAAAATTTTGAAAATGTAATATTTTATCAATACTAAGCAACGGTGAAAGGATGATGATGTGTTTTTCAAAAACGGTTTTGGAGGGAAAAAACGAAAGGTGGTTGCACCAAATCAGAACGGAACCTGCTCTGATACCACTTGTTGGATCGTGAAACGTCGATAGAGGGGGGGTGAATATCGATTCGAAAAACAACGTTGAAAAGAGTTAAGCGCAGCGGAATTTAAAAGAGCAGACACAGTAATTTTACTTCGTTCGGAGCTTGTGACGACTCCTACTCGAAGGCCCGTACTCCGTGAGTACTTTCGTTGGGCAATCACTATCAATTCGAATGATGATTACAAAATAATTAAGTACAAGAATTGACATAAATAAAATACCGACAAGAGAAGAAGAATTAGACTTAAGAAAGCGCTTTGTCGGAATAGCCTCGTGGCGTCGCAGGAGCGTAGAGCAGCAGAGCAAGCAGTAGATTCTAAGTTGATGTTGAAGCTCCACCCCTGGGGCTTCTTTTATATGCTGCTCCGGGGGCCTGGATCCCTTCCAGGCGCCCTGGTGCGACATGGCAAGTCTAATCAGCGAACTCCACGTGGCGACGACTCGGCTTGGATAAAACTTGCCTCCGGGCGCCCGGATCCCCTCCGGTCGCCCGGACCCCTCTTCTCCAAAAAGTCCTTCTCCTGCAAGAAAATGTTAGTCCTAGGCAAATATACCCTGCAACACAGATTGTTAGCATAGTTTTATAGATAAGCAAAGTGAGTATGAATTAGCAAAAAGAGTATGACTTAGATTCCGTCTTCCCGAGACCGGAATCTAGTCACGATCTCGACTTAGATATCCGAAATGGATCTAAGCCGGATCGACGCCTAATGTTCCCTTCCCGGGAACGCGTCCTCGCAGTCACTCCCCTCCAGTGACTTACCTCACTTACCTGCCAGACGTCCGGTCAGCCCGTCGACCCATCTGGACTTCGTGCCAGCTATCGGGTCAGCCCGTCGACCTAGCTGGACTTCGTGCCTAAGCGTTCGGTCAGCCCGTCGACCCGCTTGGACTTCGTGCCAGCTATCCGGTCAGCCCGTCGACCTAGCTGGGCTTCGTGCCTAAGCGTCCGGTCAGCCCCGTCGACCCGCTTGGACTTCGTGCCAGCTATCCGATCAGCCCGTCGACCTAGCTGGGCTTCGTGCTAGACATCTGGTCAACCCATCGACCTATCTGGACTTCTCCTGCACACTCGATCAAAGTGTTAGACAACAACAAACTAACTTAACATAATTTGTCATTCATCAAAACCTGAGTTAGACCGTTAGTGCTACCCGCACCAACAAGAACTTCTCATGCCTAGCATCCGGTCAACCTTGATCTATCGGGACTTCTTCGCCAAGTGTTTGGTCAACCCTTTGACCCACTTAGACTTTTTTCCTCGTGCCAAGTATCTAGTCAACCTTAATCCACTTGGACTTACCGTCTCATGCCAAGTGTCCGGTCCTCCATGACCCACTTAGACTTCCACCAGATGTCCGGTCACCCTTAGCCCATCTAGATTTCCTCGTGCCAAGTATCCGGTTAATCCTTTGACCTACTTGGACTTACCAACACCAAGTGTCCGGTCAGCCTTGACCCACCCGGATCTCCACGTGCCTGGCTTCACTCACTAGGTCATTCCATCTGCCTGAATTCACTCACCAAGACTTTTCATATGCCTGATTTCACTTACCAGAACTTTTACCTAGCTTCACTCACTAGAATTTTCACACTACCCAGCTTCACTCACCGGGACTTTTACCTGCCTAGCTTCACTCACTTGTTCTTTCACCCAGCTTCACTCGCCAGGATTTTCCAACTGCCTAGCTTCACTCACTAAGTCTTTCACCTGGTTTCACTTACCAGGATTTTTCAACTACATAGCTTCACTCACTAGGTCTTCCCCTTGCCTAACCTTCAGTTAGGACTTTCCCAGTTAAGTATCCGGTCAACCCTTTGACCTACTTGACTCTTCTTCACATCGGACTGGTCAAACCTTGACTAGAGGGGAATTATATCAACAATCTCCCTAATCAGACGATTACATCTGTAATCTCCATGTATTGTCAAACATCGAAATCCAAACATCAAGACTCAAGCTTGAGCCAACTCAAGCTTAGTCAACCAGGTCAACCTTGACCTAGGGATATTGCACCAACACTTTACCTTGCCATTGACTACAAAGTCGGTTTGTTACTTCTACTTCTTGTTCCATTGGTGCTCTTCATTTTCTTCTCTATTCTCATCCCTGGGTGCTTCAAAACCATATTTAATTGTTAGCACTGTATCAAAATCTATTTTGAAAAATACCTTCATTTGTGGTTTCCAAAGCGTGAACTCCCCCTCAAATTTCAATGGATGAATGTTTGATCCAGCCATCTTCTTGTAGCTTTAGTAAGCGATTAGTCATTCTAAAGCGGTTGTGATCTGATACTATTTGTTGGATCGGATGAATTGGCTAGAGAGGGGTGAATAAACGACTTACAAATATATTAAATCTTTCTCTTGCTAACTTACTTTTAGTAGGGACACACACATTAATTAATAAATAAATAACACATAAGAAAAGGTAAGAGACTAAGGATTTACTTGGTCTACAACCGGGGAGGATGTTAATCCAAGACAATGAATGTGTACTAAGAAAGTTCCTTTTTCGACAAATGTCAAAGGCAGAGTAGCCCTTATAGTAATTGGAACTTCAAAACTAAATACAGATATTAATATGAAGTGTGTTGTAGAAACTAAGAGGACAAAGCCTCTATTTATAATATTCTGGTCGAAATGACCGTCTGTTGACGTGGTAGACTGGAGGAGCCTTAGTGCCAACAGAGGCACCTCAATTCCATTGGATGTGTCTCGGTTCCAATAAAGGTGCCTTAGTTCGGCTGAAGTGTTATCTACTTCACCAATATTTGACTAACCTGACGACATTGGATGGGCCTTTGATCATTAGAGGCACCTACAATCATTGAAGGTGCCTCGAATGTGCTAATGTGGATTCTTGCTCTTATATATCCTAACCATAATGTCTCCTAGGCTTTGGGGGTGCCTTAGTTACTCTAAGACGCCTCGGCTTCTGTTCATCTAAGGCGCCTTCAATCAATTGAGGCGACAGGTCTTTAAATCAACAAGGCTCCTTTTTATAGGAGGCGCCTAGAATGACCAATTACAAATTTGGCCATTCACTCTTCCGCTTGCCTGAGTGATGGTTCGGTCGTTCAAAATTGAACTTATCTGAACCTAACTCCAACCTTCTACTCGAGCAAACTTCCCCCTAACTTCTCGTCCCTCGAATGTACCGCACACGTCCTTATTCCACTTGTGTACTTTTTTACAACTCCATATCCCTCGGATGCACTGAGTCTATCAACTCCCTTTCCGTGTCGTCCTTCTTACTTTGCATCTTTCGCTTAATTTTTTTTGTTCCTAAGTTTTCGTAAGGCTCGTGTGGTGGATTTTACAATGAATATAGGAAAAGGTTCTTGTGATGAAATTGGATAATTTTTTTTAGAAATAGAAGAGATATTTAAAATTAATTTGTAATTTGTGTTTAATCAATTTGTTTAATCCAACAGGTTTAGCTTAAAATATTGGATAAAAAGTGCACTAACGTTAGTTGTTAGTTAGACATTAATGAGCATGCATGATCACTGTAATCACGTATCGACGAAAACGAACAATTATATTATAGAACAGAGATAATGTGCAATAATTCCCCATATTCTATAAAATCAATTAAGCCAATCAGAGCTTATCACACTGCGTAGGGACGAATGAGAGGATCTCCTGCTTCAAATCGTAGAGAATGTGCAGGTTCTGTTGCTGGAAGTTGCCGATGATCGACAAGCCCCTCGATCCCATGATGGTCAAGCACAGCAACCCCGTGCTGGAGTCCGCGATCAGGTAGTTCTCCGCCGGCAAATCCAGATCCGCGCCGTCGAAATTGAACGTCAGCTTCGGCACGGTCACCGACGACGCCCCCGCTGGCAGCGAGAAACAGACGTCGAGTCCCACGTCGGAGCCGTCGGCCGCCCGCAGCTGCACCTGGTTCAGGAAGGCCCTCTTCACCTGCCGATACGCCGCCGCTTCCAAGTAAGTGATGGAGGTGCCGGAGTCGATGATCACGCCGCCGGTCCCGTCTTGCTGGAGTACGAAGGCGGAGCTCGGGATCTGGAGGCGAGTCCCGCCGACAGTGATACCTTTGAGGGGGAGGTAGTAGAAGGACGGCTGTTGCGGGTTCTTCAGCAACGGGATCGATTGCACGGCCGCCGTCCCTTCGCTGGCGCTGAGATCAGCTAGGGAGCCAAATAACAGAGGACTCTTCTTGGATTGGTCCAAGGAGGTGAGGCAATAGGAGAACTTGCCCAATCCCAGCTGAGATATCAACGAGAGCGGCCCGCGGCCGAGCCCCACGATGCCGGCGCCCTGCCAGAAGCCACGTTAACCAGATAAGACCAGACCAAAGAATAGAACCCAGATGAGAACCCACCTGCGAGAAGCCGTTCCCCACATTGGTGTCGCCGCATCCGAAGGCGACGCCGGGCACTGCCGTCGGCTTCGCGTCGCTTCCTAACTCAAACGTCTCGCTGGCGAGCACGCCTTGCGTCGACGAGGAGTCGCCATAGGTGTACAGGTACTTGCAGTCGAAGGCGGCGGCGCAGCGGGAGGTGGGCAGGGCGTGACAGAGTTCGCCGGTGCAGGGGAGCTTCTTGTAGGTGGAGGAGATCGAGGGGTCAAAGACGGCGGAGGGCTGCGAGAAGCACCTTACGCAGGGCTTGCACTGCGTCCAAATGAGGTCGCTGCCGGTGTCGAGGATGGCGGAGTAGGCGAGGCTGGGCGTGCCGATGGCGAGGTCCATGAGGAACTCGCCGCTGCCGGCGTGGACAGACGCCTGCACTTGGCCACTTCCGGCATCGGTGGCTTTCACCACCGCGCCGCTGCCGCCGTCGGCGGAGGTCAACCTCGCGACCCGGTGACTGCTGCGGAGCGCGGCTCGTTGTAGAAGCTCGAACTTGGAGAAATTTCCATTGGAGTCGACGTGAGTGAGCTCCACTCGGAGGCCGCTCAGCGACGAACAAAGAGCCATGTCAATTAACGCCCATAACTGAAGTAAGAAGAACACCTGGACCGCTCCCATTCCCATTTCGTAGAATCCAAATTAAAGCACACAGAAAGCGAAGATTTACAGCTTCTATAAGTAGAATTAATTTGCTGAAATTGTATAAAGAGCAAGAAGACTAATTATAAGCAAGATTATATGGAGTCTGAAGAGCAAACAATAAACAATATTGCATGTTTTGCGACTTGATTCACAGTTTATTGGTGCCAGCAAGGTGTCATTCTCAATATTTTTCTGTTCACTTTTAGGTTTAGATAGGTAAGATATCTGTTTCTTCACTATCTTGAGTTGAGTGGACTGTTTACAGTTTGTAGTTAACACGCAATATATACATAGTGGATAACAGATCATCAAAAAAGATGATGAGTCGATGAGAATAGACTAAAGGGTAGGTGAGCAACTTGAATGGTAAGCTCATTGCAGATGATCAAGAGAATATGTGCTGCTTTACAGTGCAAGTAAGTCATGCCAATATACGCTCACGGAAGGTCTTCTGGCTTTTGGTGGAGGTTTGGTTATCCATCAACATTATCAGCTCACTTGTTTAATTTAGAGATCAACAACTGATAGTCACTTTCAAAACCTGCTTGGAAGAATAGATCTGACAGTTGATCGTTTGAGTTAAGCCGAGGCACAGTTCTATACAGAATATGCAATTCCATACATACTTAATGATTAAATTACTCGACAAAATAAGCTGTTGGCTTTATGGGCTTTATTCTGATTCTTTCGAAGTAATGAAGCATTAAACAAGATTATAAGGGAAAGTTGGCTAGCTTTGCATATTGCACCAAGCTCAAAAGAGCATGGAAAGTGAGGTAGATGTCTGCGCCTAACTATACAAGAGTTGTTTGTTGGTGTTTAAACGAATACTTTGGGACGCCATCCAGCAATCACGTCCTCTGGAAGTGCTCTAGTCTTCACGAAAGAATCCTTGGAGAAAATTAACTGCAATACCAAGACAAGTGAAGTTATGAAAAAAAAAAGTGATGATTCTATCAAGTTAAACTTCAATTTCAACCATTTATCTGATTTAACTGGAAGTTAAATTAGTGAAAATGAATGGCATTAAATATCTTCACTTATATGTTTCATTCCAAGTAAATTGTTAGGGACCCAAGTGTGGAGGTGGCTTCAAATGCATTAAACTCACAAGTGATTTGTTTGAATTGCTGATCCTAATACACTTCTTTGTGTTTCTTTCCTTCAAGTGAACTAGAAAATGAATATTTTATTTTATTTTCCATTGAGAATTCAATCTTTTTCCTTCCCCTTTCATTTTTCCATCATTCAAGTGAACTCAATGTTCCAATTCAATGTCTTTCCAATTAATAAGTGTTCATCGGATAAATTATTATATCATAAATGGAAAGAATGTGACTGTCAGGAACCTAGAAAATGTAAAGCAGTTGGCGTACCTTCATGTATGTAGTGACATAGTTGAGTGATTCTGGAACTGACCAATTCTTGTAGTGACCGAGAGCAATTTCCATGTGAAAAAGCTTAGGCCCAAGTGACAGATCAGCAGCAGATATATTGTCACCATTCACAAATGGACCCTGAGAAAGGAGAAAATATAGTTGATAGTGCAGTAGGAACTACTCCCAACTCACTAAAGTAGTGCAAGAAGGTTACATGCATGACAGCAGCACCAAACCAAATCCATGAAGCTGCAGCTCAATTGTATCAATCATGAAAGCAAATTCTAAAAATCTTGACTGAATATAGAAGATATCTATCTAAGAAATTCAACGAGAAGCAATAGAACTTGAGAGCTGATTGAAACATACATCCCACTGTCATATTTAATATTAGAAAATGGTTATGGTGAACTCTGACAGCCAAATGGAGTGTGTTTCTCAACTTTGACCACAAAATTAGGAGAAAACGCAAGAAGATCCAGGGTTGATTATACTGTCAGAGTTGGGTCTTCATCATGCCAATTTTCATATCCAATGAAAATAGCAATGTCAAATCCACCCCGCCTACATATCATACATGGAGGGAGCAACTTGGGACTTTCATGGTTAACACAAATAGTCAGGCAACTGCTCTCTGATTAGCAGACAAATGCACTAGTATGCACAGTGTTTAAAGAATGGAAGCATTAATGCTTGACCTAAGTAGAGTAAAAGTAAATGAAAGAATAAGCTTACATTTTCCTTTAAATACTCATTAAAAGAAGTCAGCTCATCAAGCAAGGCCTGCTCTGTGCCATCAGTAGGATCTTTGCTTTTTAAGAAACCAATAAAGGTTGAGAAGATCTTTAAACCACTATGAAAAAGACAAAAGAAGATACAAATTATGTTAACACTCTGTCCAAAATAAAACTGTATGAAGATTTATAAAGCACTTGGCTTCAATGGTAATAACTAGTTAATCTCTATAGCTCCAATTTGTCCATTATAACAAAATAAGGTACAATCCCTCCCTAGAAAAGATGATTATCTTTAATGAAATTTCTCCATGCTATAAGCACAAATAATTAGCAACAGAAGTGCATTGGAATTTCTACCCATTCTCATCATTCCTTTTGTTTTGACATACAAATAAAGGCATGCCCGAGAAAATATCCTAAAGCCTAAATTGATGTGCCCGCTCAAGATAACTTTGTGATCCATGGTAAGCGTTAATATGGAAATTGCTTTGAAATGCTTTAGATAAGACCAAATACTGAGAAAGCTTGTGGTATAATACTAAGTAAAAGAAATCTAGATAACCCCAAGCAAATCATATGCTCTGTAGTGAAAACAAGATAACCATAATCAATAAAAGAGATGGAAGTGATTTCTATTTCATTAACTATACATTTAATACAGATGCAAAGATAAGCAAGTAAAATGCATACGCTAATGCCTTCTCTGGAGGAGTCTCAAGGGATGGAACAGGATACTTCTCTTCCAATGACTTTGCGATAATGTCTGAATCAGCAACCCACTTATCATCAAGCTTTATGACAGGAACTTTTCCTTCCGGGCTTACTTGTAAAAACCTGGAGAATCAATTTTCGAATGTAACATGAGCTAAACCTATCAATTCCTCCATATTTGTCCTCCTTTTTTTCAGTAATCTATAGTCAATTGTTTACCAATCTGGCTTCTTTGCCAAGTCTACCAACTTTATATCATAAGGTAGATGCTTCTCTTCGAGGGTCAAAAGTACCCTTTGCGTGAAAGGACCTGAGAATCATAGGAACGCTCATGCAATGTCATAATTCTGAGAGTAATGTTGAAGACAATTGACAATCAAAGAACGAGTGAGCTAGTCCCCGCGATCGCTAAACAAAAATTAAAAAAAAAAAAAACATTGTTAACAATAGATGGTGCACTGAAGCACGAGACTCTAATGAAATTCAAAAAAAAAAAAAAAAAAAGATGCCTCTTTTGAAGTCAGCAAAGATGAGAGGAAAGAGATCGAGAGACATTACAATCGCCGAGCCGATTGGGCACGGTGACGGATGCCTTTGCGCAGACCTCAAGTGGCGAATCCGGCGAGGTTGAGGCGCGGACAGACATCACACGGGCGAGGCGCCGTGAGGAGGTTGGGTTCGACTTTAAGGAGACAGAGGAGTGGATGAGAGCCGCGGCAGCGGAGGAAGAGAATAGGGAAGAAGAGCGGGAGAAGAAGGCCGCGGGAGAGAGGGTTGCCATTGCTGCTCGGCGTCCCTACGCGGTGGTGGATGCTTCGACCCTATCCGCGCTGCGGTGAAGCGATAGAGAGCAGCCGGCGCGATAGAAGAAAAGTGGACACGAGTCACGACACGGGCTGAGTCACCTGCACCCGCTGCTTTCTGGCGTCTTTCAAAATTTATTTATTTATTTTTATCAGTAAATGGAAACTTTAATTCTATGGTAATTTACGAGAACAAGGATCTAACTTTTTGAATTCATCAAAAGTATATCACACTTTAATAATTACTAAAAATACACAAATATACTTAATCTGTATGATAATTATGTCGGTATGTAACCTCGGATCCTCTGTCTTAAAATTTCTTTATCCTCTTATTGATCGAACAGATCAGATTATATTTTAAGAATGTTTTACATATTACGAGGATACTGTACATATTTTAAGAATATCATGATGCCTTGAGATGTATCTGATCCATCCGATCGTCAAGGGGACACAGGGACAGAAAAATTTCGGGACAGAGGATCCGAACTGCTCTCCCTCTCTTCGTGAAAAACAATTAAATCTCTTCATATTAAATTTTATTTAATATAAAATTATATTTTAAAAAACTTTTGCATCACCACTAGTAAAATTGAAAATAGTAATGAAAAACATCGTTGGACTCCTTAAAATTTTAAAAATTCATAAGACCTGAAATTTTTATAATTTAAGATCTCTAAATTGATCAATGGATCTCTAAAATGGCAGTTAGAGATTTTGAAAAAAAAAAAAATCTCTCATTTTTTTCCTTTTTTTTTGATTTGTTGGGCATGATATCTCCCTATATCAAGCTTAATGTGAGCCTGATATGGAGAGATATCAGGTCCAATGTGGATATGATTTGATCGAAATTTACTAATCAACCTAGAAACCTCATAGTATAATCAATTTAGGTCATGTGGATTTTTAAAATTGCAATGAGCCTAAATATACTCTTCATTACTATTTTCGACATTTATAGTGATATCAAAAGTTTTGAAAAAAATAAATTCTTTTTTTTTCATGTTAATCTTTTTTCTCAAACTTATTAGGGAAGATCATGCTCACGTTAGGCCTGACATCTCTACATATCAGGATCAATATACTTGATATCTTTTCATATTAGATCCAAGTCCAATAGAAAGGAAAAAAAATAGAGAATTTTTCCGCCAGCGTAGTTGCATACTTAGTAGGATGGAGCATGATCAGCGTTGCCCCAAATAAGTTGAGAATGTTGCCTGAGGCTCTTGACTCCTTCCTCTGTGCCAGCCAGCTGATTTTTATTTTTAATAGCAGTCAACATACTCGAACATATTGATTAAATAGCAACAAAAAGAGTGGCAAAAAGGCGAATATGTTCGCCCCAGTACCCCCGTCAACTCGTCTCAGAGCTAACACGGAGGAAGTAAATCACGGACGGCTACTAGTCTTTGGAATAGTGACTAGCACATAAGGGAGACATTTACCTTGGATTTACCAAGATTCGAACCTCAGATCTCATGATGACAACACCTCATGCGCTAGCCACTAGACTCATCCGAGGGAACGACAAAGCAATGAACTATCAAGGGCGGATCCAGAGATAAATTTTAACGAGGACTAACAGAATATCTTTTGTAACATAATAAACATATTTAATAAGAAAAAGTTCAATTTGACATCATAAAAAAATAAAATACTAAATCAATAAATTGCAATTAGACTATTGCTTATTGAAGTATTGGTTAACACTTAGTGGCATATTAGGTGGTCGTTGGATAAGAAAGAGGAGGCAACTGCATCCTGCGGCTTTTCATGTTTTGAAAATGTTGCAATATTTGCTCATTTTCAATTGTTGAAAAGATATCTTTCTCGATGTATACGACTAGACTATCATTCATCCACTCGTTTCCCATTCTGTTACGTAAATCAGTCTTTATCGTCTTCATCACATAAAATACTCTTTCAATAGAAGCGGTCGCAACTGGTAAAACTAATGTCATCTCAATCAGACGATAAACCAATGGATAAGCTTAATTTTTTAGAGTTTCAATAATTTTCTGAGCAAAACTTCCCAAATCTTCAATTCTAGAAAAATTTGGATCATGTCATATATTATGAATGAAATTCTGAAGTTGTTGTTCAATAACTATACAATCATTTGTTGAGAAGTCCTCAGGATATAAATCACAAAGTCGAACAAGTTTCTGAACATTGAATTCATAAAAAGAATTCCTTGGATGAAGACATGCTATACAACTAAGCAATTCTGAACTTCTGAAAAATGAGTATTCATCTCTTGTATAACTAAATCAACAACCTAACATTGTAATTTGCAAGAATAATAATTAATAAGTAAAAAAAATCTTATTGATGAATATAATAATATATAATTTCTTTTTTAGAAATAATACTTGATAGAAAATCTCCACGATAATAATGCAAATTGATGATGACTTGCCTTCTACGTCTACTACGACCATCAATCAAACAGTTGTCTTTCATCTCCGGCACTGGGATCTCATTAAACTCACAAAATGTGTTGACTTTATCTATAATTGTATGTCATCGTTCTTCCCTAAATATTTGAAATTGATCTTTCACACTCTCAACCAAACTTATGGCTTGGACAATATTTTGTTCCTTTTGTTGTAACACAAGTGACAACTCATGTGTCATTCCCAATATAATCTTTATCAAGTGCAACATGAACACAAACTCATAATTCTCCATTTTCTGAATCAAACTTTTGTCAACCCCTCTACTATCAAAAGAACTAGAATCATCACAAATATTCTCCAACACTTGTATCACTGAAGGCCACATAGATAATAGATGACCCAATGTCAAGTAGTGTGATCCCAACGAGTGTCTCCTGGCCTTACTAAATTAGTTTCTTAATTTTTGCCACTGCTCGTACTAATGTCTCCACCCTCCAACATTGCAACAATCTTATCATGTTCAATTTGCCTAAGTTGATCTCTCCTTTTACATGATGCTCCTGTCGTATTGACAATCATAGTGACATAGTTAAAAAAATCACTCGCATTGAGATTACTCTTGGCAACAACAACAATAACTAATTGTAATTGGTGAGAAAAACAATGAATATACCTTGCATATGGATTTTCTTGCAAAATGAGATATTTTAACCCATTGAATTCACCCCGCATATTTGAAGCTCCATCATATCCTTGATCTCTCAGTCTAGATAATGATAACCCATGTTTCATAAATAAAGAATTGATAACATCCTTCAAAGAACGAGAGCTAGTGTCAGATACATATACAATTGCAAGGAATCGTTCAATCACTTGTCCTCTTTTGTTCACATATCTCAAAACAACTCTCATTTGCTCTTTCACTTAAATATCTCGAGATTCATCAACCATTGAGGAGAAAACATTGTTTCCAATATCTTCGATTATGGAAAGTGTGATCTCAGAGGCACAAGTACACGTAAGGTCTTTTTGAATTGCTGGAGAAATCATTTGATTGTTTTCGAGAGCATTTTGATTAACAACCTTTGAAACTTCCTCATTCCGTTAACTGTACCATTGAAGAATTCAAGAAAGTTTCTTCTATTTAAAGAATTACTTGACTCATCATGTCCACGGAAAGACAGTCCCTGCTTCAAAAGAAATCGTGTAACATCCAACATTGCTGTTAAACGAGTGCGATAAGAAACCTCTATATCTCACCCATGTGCTCGTAATATATTTGAAACACTATGTCTTTGATCTTGAAAAGATTCAAACTATACTCTAGCATGATTGTGACAACTATCTACGACATCATTATGCAAATTAAATATTTCTAAAGCATTTTTTCCAATTAATGAATTCCGTTTTTACAAAGGCATCCTCTTTATATTGACCTCCTTTATTTGATGGTTTTAAAAGATAACATCATAAGCAAAACGCCGCATCTTTTGATATGTTATATTCTAGCCATGTATATATTTTATACCAACTATCTTGGAAACTCATTTCTTGATTACCAAAAGATCTTTTTTGATACATATGCCCAATTGGTTGACAGGGCCCCCTAGTCAAGTACTCTCTTTAGACTTGATCTCGAATAGAAATATCAAACTCTTCAATTGATTTTCATAATCCAAGATCACTAACAATATCATTTAAATCTAATTCCACATGAGATTGAATTTCCACAACTTCACTAGTATTAGGATCATTGGAAGAACCCTCACAAAAATATTTAGGTTTAAAAAATCTCTCCATAATCAACATAAATAATTGATTAAAAATAAAGTCATGTATATGATGTGATTAAATTAATATTCACAAATCACAATTAATTTAAATCCTAAACCCCCTAATTTAAATTGAAATAAAAAGTAAAAAAATAAAAAAAATAAAAATGGTAAAAAAAAAATTAACCTTGAATTATGTGAATGACTTTAGCAGTGGTGACCTAGTGGCTAGGGGCTTCCCAATAAGACAACGACTCTGCAAAATAAGTGAGAAAACAACACAATTAGTTTACTATTTACCTCGAATAGCATTGTGTCACTCAATAATATTAATTTTCATATTTGGTAATGGTAGTTGGTAGTCAATAAAACAATTTAAAATAGAAGAGATCGAGAGAACAAAGTCACACACAATCCAATCAATTAATCAACACAAGAAAAAATTAGTAGAGAAAAATACAAGAGAGGGAGGCAGCGGACCTAGTGGGCGACTGCTGCAGTCTGCGGGCAACGGACCGGTGAGCGGCAGACTGGTCGGTGGTGAACTGGCAAACAGCGGAATCAACACAAGAAAAAAAAAACAAAACTAGAGAAAAAATAGAGAGGGAGGAGGCGGACCTAATGGGCGGCTGCTAAGTCGGCGGGCGGCAGACCGACGGGCCTAGGACTGTCTGGTCGGCGGTGGACTGGTGGGTGGCGGATCGGCAAACAGTGGAATCAACACAAAAAAAAGTATAGAAAAAACAAGGAGGCGGCGGACCGGTGGGTGGCAGACTGGTTGGCGGCGGATTAGCAGATTGGTCGGCGACGTATCAGCAGACAGCGAAATCAACACAAGAAAATAAAATAAAAGTAGAGAAAAATCCAGAGAGGGAGGCGGTGGACCGCAGACCTAGTGGGCGGCTGCTGCAGTCAGCGGGTGGGGATTGGCGGGCGTCGGACTGGTGGGCGGTGAACCGGCGGACAGCGGACGATAGAACGCGAACGGCGGACGTCGAAACGAAGTACCGACTGTTGACTGCTGAGGCGGAGTCGCGATTCACGATCGCGAGGAGGGAGAATGCGCAATTGACGAACAGGGCAAAAAAAAACCATATAGATTACCTATTGGGCATTTGGGCTTGGGTTGCAAACTGCAAAGTGAGGCCTTTAAATTTTATTTTAAAAAAAAAGATGAAAACCTTCTGCTGCTTCCGTTTTTTCCCTATGGCTGTCAGACGTCGAACTCGCCAGACACCAAACTTCTCATGCCGACTCCTCTTTAGCTCTTTCTTCGACAAATCTTGGCGAGGACTTCAGCCCCCTCCAGCCCTTGCCTAGATCCGCCCATGTGAACTATATACCAGAGTAATGTAACCACTAATGAAGTGGTACATTGTTTATCATGCTTTATCCTACCATTGTTTATCATGTTTCATCCTACCAAGTATACGGTTATATTGGTTGAAATTTTTTTTATTTTTCTCTTTTAGCTTGATATATAGAGATATCAGTTTCAATGTAGACCTAATCACATATTTTGATTTCTTGTCATTTTAAAAATTTACATGATTTGAAATGATTATAATATGAGGTCTCTTAGTCGATTAGTGGATTTCGATATAAACTCATTGATCGACTTAGAGATCGAAACTCATTGATCAAATTAGAGACCTCAGATTGTAACCATTTTAGGTCCTTTAGATTTTTAAAATTATAAGGAGTTCAAATATGTTCTCTATTACTATTTTTGATTTTCCTAATAGTGGATCAAAGATTTAAAAAAATATAAATTTGTATTGAATAAAATTCAATAGTGAGATGAAAGAAAAAATAAATTTGATTGGGGGTGTTTGGGGTTGAATGTAGATATAATTATTAGGAGGGATGATGGACCTTTTGGTGGCTTTTGGTAAATTAAAAAATATATATATGTATTTTTTGGTCAATTCAAAAAGTCGAATGCTGCTTTTGGTAAATTTTAAAAAATATATGTATAATGTTTGTGCTAATTTATTTTGATGAAACATTAATCTTTTCAATAAATTAAGCTTTAGTAATATTTTAGAAATTAAGACGTGCTAGTCTAAGTAAAAGATGATTTTTAATTGTTCAACTAGAATATTATTATTTTATCTAACTTAATTTATTTTACTTAAAAATTAAGTGCATCTTTTAGTAAAGGGTTGACATTTGCTAAATTTTTAATTAATATATAGGGGTGTAATTTACTAAATTGTGATTAACAACTTTGTGAAGAAAGTCACTTGTAATTTAAAATCTCAGTTTTATAATTATAAATTTCTACCCAAATGGATTGATTTTATGTCTGAAAAATATTAGGTAAAAATTAAAATAGCATTTTTTTTTAAAAAAAATCTAATTTTTTTAAATTTTTTTATCAAAGGATGCTGGTCCTGGAGCAAGATTTATTGGAGCAATCATCCCACATCGATGAAGACTGTTTGGTGATTGGGCTTTCGACTGTCGACCATGGAACCGAATCGTCTGCCTCCCCCTCCCAAGCTCGGATCCTTCCATTACACCTTCGAGCAGCGGAGCAAGGAGCGCCTCCTCTCTTCCACCCTCTTCCCCAACCTCGACGATGAGCTCTTCAACCCGCCGCGCGGTTGCTTCCGGCGCCTCTCCGACGGGGCCACGGCCGCCTGGAAAGGCCTCCAAGGCCTCGCCCTCAAGGGCTGGGAGTTCGGCCGATCCGATCCGCGCAAGGTGGTGTTCGCCGCCAAGATGGGCCTCGCCCTCACCATCGTCGCGATGCTTATTTTCTTCCAGGTGCCATTCCGCGACCTCTCCAAGCACTCCGTCTGGGCGATCCTCACCGTCGTCGTCATCTTTGAGTTCAGCATAGGTGCGTTGGGCCGTCGATCGGATCTTGATTCTGCCTTTTGACCTGGTTTCCGCAAGTTTATCTAGGCTGGAAATGCAGAATCGCTTTTTGAATGGTCATCCCTGGTTCGTTATCGATACGCTTCCTCATATCTATTTATCTCTCCTTCGTGCTTTTTTCTGTCTTGTTTCCATTTCCGTCTGCTTGGATGAATCGTCTCTCTAATTCCATCTATACTGGATTCTCCAAACTTTTGAATTCATTCCCAATCGTCATTTTTCCGTGAGAACAATCGTCATCTCATTCTGTCAAACCCATAGATATAAATTTGCAATTTTAACATATTCTTCGGAGAAAGTGGATAGTGAATTACTAATTGGATCTATAACTTCAGAATAAACAAGTCTTAGATCAATAAAAAGTATTTTCGGCTTCTCAATAAACTGCCATTGAGTCTCTAAATGACTATTTATATACACCTATTAACGGGTCGGTCCGTCTCCGATTTCTCTAAAAACAAAAAAGATTTTTTTTAAAAAAAAATTCTTCCTTGGTGCATCGCCTACGGACTAGAGTAAATAAATAGTGCGTCTTGCAGGTGCAACACTAAGCAAGGGTTTTAATCGGGGTTTAGGAACGTTGCTTGCTGGAGGCCTTTCTCTAGGGGCTGCAGAAATATCAACAGTCACTGGAAATTGGGAAGAAGTGATTATCATCATTTTTATCTTTGTTGCCGGTGAGATGCATAATATTTACGTCTTGCTTTACTTCTATGAGCTGGATAGTAATTGTAGAATGCTAACCTTTGCCTTATATTTGTGTTCTACTGTGATGCAGGTTTTCTTGCATCCTACATAAAGCTATTCCCCAAAATGGCACCATATGAATATGGATTTCGAGTTTTTTTACTCACGTTTTGTTTCATTCTAGTGTCTGGATACAAAACACGGGAATTTGTTGAGACCGCTGTGAGTCGGTTTTTTCTGATTGCACTTGGTGCTGGTGTTGGTTTGGGGGTAAATATTTGCATTTATCCAATCTGGGCAGGAGAGGACCTACATAACCTAGTAGCAAAGAACTTCATAGGCGTGGCTTTGTCTTTGGAAGGTATTATTATTGTAGTAGTATGCTTACAGCTTAGTTATGTATCTGAATTTCTGAATTGTCCTGGAATGTTGATCTACCCTTCCTTGATCAGACCAGAAAATGTAACTGCTAGTGTTCACAGAATTGTACATTTATAAAGTTCAAGTAATTGGTAATTCAGTTCACTTTGCTAAATGAAATTTCATCTCACTAGCAATAATCAAAATTCTGAACGCATGACTTACTGCAGTTTTCTAGTATGAAAATATGCACTATTAATAGTTCGGTAGACAGTGCAATACTATTTTCAGTTTCTTTAATGCTTGGTAGAACCACAACTGCTTATCAGCTGAATTGTATATCCTTATCCATGTAGGCTGTGTCAATGGGTATCTTCAGTGTGTTGAATATGACAGAATTCCTTCCAAAATCCTTACTTACCAAGCTTATGATGATCCTATGTACAGTGGGTACAGGTCTGCTGTTCAATCAACGAGTCAAGAGGATTCTCTTGTATGTCTATCTTTGCTTATGTATTTGCAATCTGATGTAGATTGAATTGAAAGCTACTGAATATTTTCCATGTAACTTTGCAGTTAGCTTTTGCTGGCTGGGAGCCCCCACATGGTCTTTATAAGAAGTGGCGGTATCCTTGGAGCTCCTATGTTAGAGTTAGTGGTGCACTCAGGCATTGTGCCTTTATGGTTATGGCCCTGCATGGTTGTGTACTTTCAGAGATTCAGGTAGATTTTCCTTTTATCTTGTAACCTTGAGATCAAAATATTTCTTTTCATTCTATAAGGCTTTGTTTCATCTTATAGTCAGCATTCACCTGTTAAATAAAATATTTGGACATATTACAAACCTATTTCCAATTTTAGAATGATTGTCCAGGTCTATCATCTATTTAAAAAAGTTTCAAATATTTCAATGAATGTTTTTCCTCTCTTATCGTTTTCTGGTGGCATTAGATGAAGATTCTGATTGGCAACATTCTACAAGGAACTGATTAGCGACTATCAGAGCTACATTCTTTAGTTGAAGATTTTGGAACTAATAGCACAGATGAACTTTTAGTAATTGAATAGAAACAAACTGCATTCTGATGGGAAAAGTTCTAAACCACAATTTAAAACTTGACTGCACTCCAAATTGATTGGACTTGATTTAAAAAGGTCTCATGCTAAGTCTCTTTTGAAGGTTTTGAATGGTTGACTAGAGGGTTGATAGATAATTAAAATTCTTGCTTACAACAATTCAAATTCAATGCTAGTAACAAGTGTGTGTGTGGCAAGAATAAAGTGTGGAATAGCTAAAACAAATTAAGTATGTGCAGAAGCTAAAATGAAACAATGCTAACACCAAGAGCTGGATGTGGTTTTGAGATCTCTCCTACTCCACGACCCTTGTCTCCTACTCCACGAACCTTTTGTCGGCGTGACTTCCCAAAAATCACTATTATGCTCTTTGGAAATAAAGAAATGAAGCGAACCATAACAATTTTGTCCAAAAGATGAGTAGAGAACCTCTTTTTTTTTACAATTGCAATAACAACAAGAACTAAACTCTCTTGTAAAAGATGAACAAATATAAGACGAGAGCCAACAAACCTCACTTCTCTCCCAGACTTCTATTAGGTGAGCACAAGGGAGAAAACGAGGTCACTTCTAGACTTTAAGAACTAAAAAGATTTGAAGCCTTGATGGGGATAAGCTCTTAGGGCGTATTTGGTTGAAGGTTATTGTTTTTAACCTTGGTTATCTACCTAAGGTTATATTATTTAATCCTGTTTGGTTCAAGTAATGAGTGATTCCTGGGTAATGGAGCATGCCCGCCATGTAAGCAAATGGGGGATAGAACCCGAAATGTGATTACCCTTAAGTGTGAATTTTTACGTGATTCCGAGGTTAACAAAAAAAATTTCCCAAATTTTTTTTTTCCAATTTTATTTTTCCCAAAATGAGTATTCCAAAGGTTGAACCAAACAACATTAGATTATGTTTTATTCTCAAAGTTATGTATGATAACTTGAACCAAACACACCCTTTGAGTTGTTAGGAGTACTTAGAGCTGAACAAGTAATAAATTGTGTGTAAAAAATTCAAACAACTCTAATGAAGCTAACATATCTAGCTCTAACGTCTACCTTAAAAAATACTCTAGTTGACTAAATAAAGTATTCAAGTTAGTTGATCGTTTAGAATTTAAACATTTGAACAAGGCACCATATGCAGTTGATTCAAATGGGCTTCCACTAGACTAGCACGAACAAAAACATTTTATTCCCAATATCCTTAGCCCACTTGATTGGATCGAATTGGGAAATCCCCTTAGCTAATTCACCACCTCGTAAACCACTTTAAGGTGCATGATCTAAGGTAATGACAAAAGAAATGACTTGAAAAATCTCTTTGGTTAAATTGATCAGTTAACCATGTCATTGATCTACTACTAAAAGTTGTTCTAATTCCCTATGACCATAGGTAGTCTGCAATACTTCGATACATAAATCCATGCGAGGACTCAATCAATAATATAAGTAAATTACAACGCATGGAAAGAATACCTAGCTCTAGGTAAATAAGCTCCCATCCTATGCTATCATACATTCATTCACATTCTACCCATTATAACATGACAATATACATAGGTCATGTGATTTTTTAAGTTTTTCGTACTCAACATCTTGGCACTTGCAATGGAAGCTATGCTCAGCTCCACAACTCCAAGTCCATATCGAGTTATCTAAAATCATGATATATGCATAATGAAACCTACAAATCATCTTATTTGGGCACTTAATAAAATTTAGTTTGGTAAATCACAATTTCTAACTTAAACACATTCATCAAAGATCAAAAGAACACTAATTTTCACTAATCACAAGGGAGAAACCAATGTCTTTGACCAGTGCCCATCCCTATGGAACGACTTGCAGGGACCAATTATATTATTAGCAGCGCCAAATTCCTCAACTACTAATGTTATTTGTTACAAGGAAGTAGAAGGTAAATCTCCTTAGCATTCATTTCATACATAATAATAATAACTTTAGCAGTTTCTTTTTCCTCTACCAACTTATCTTTTTCTTTTTATAATTTTCTATCAACTCTCTAAATTTGCTTATAGTCCTGCCTATTCACCTACAATCATTTTACTTTTCTAGTTTAGTTGCAAATAAAAAACTCTGATTATTGTACATAATGAAGGCTAATACTACTGCTTAGCTCTGAAGTACCTGTAAGCAGCAAATGTTGTACTAGAAACTTTCCTAGGTCCGTTAATCTCAATATGATAGTTACATTGTCCCTAGGAATAATTATCTAGCAAAACTACTAATTCCTTATTCATGGAATAGCTGGAAGTAAATTGAGCACGCCATCAATGAATTTTAAGCACAACTCTTCTTGCATTTTTATAAACTTTTCAGTGATTGCATACTGCACAACACGATGTAAAACTCGACCAATATACACTGTCTAGAAAGTCGCACTTATCTAACAATGACCTGATTAAGTGGACCTCTCCTTTATCCAGTGATAGTGGTTTGTACCTGAGTTAGTAGCCACTACAAGCTTCGTACAGTGAGTCTATCATCCATAGCTATCAGTATAAGCCTTGCTCTATTTGTGTCACCACTCACCAAATATCAGTAGTTGTACCACCTTATACCTATTTCTTATTTGTATACACATTGAACGGCTAGTTATCTCTGTTGTCAATCCTGTTCACACGTGCTTTCAAACACGGCCTAGATACTCCTGGTAAACTTTGCTTGATGTTCCATTTGTCATGCAAGTAGCTCTTGTACACTGTGGCTTCTTCCGCGTCTGCTGAATTATCAATCACAAAGGAAATCAACACTGCATTTTAGTACTTTTTTCCATCAGACTGCAATAAGCGAGGTTTCTGATCCATGAAGTAGGAATCATTTGTAGAACCGGTGAGTTATCATGGGATTCAACCATAGGTATTGCGGCATTTTGCGATAGTCTCTCTACCACAATAATGGTGTCTGATTTTTTGTGAAATGCAAATTAATTATGCTATTTTGGTTAATTTTCAAAAATCATGACAGCATGATTCATACCAGATTCTTTCTATGCTTACCCTATTTAATAATCTTCCACTTTCTTTCACTATCCTTCAGTGCTGCCACCATGTCCTGCATTTAATAGTTTATTTTTCACCACTCTTGCTATTTATATTTGATTAATATCACAGGCTCCACCTGAAAGCAGACAAATCTTTAGGAACGAGCTGAAGCGAGTTGGCATAGAGGGTTCTAAAGTATTGCGTGAGCTTGGAGATTTATTCAAGAAAATGAGAAGACTAAGAAAACCAAATTTTCTTTTTGAAGTCCATGAGGCAGCTGAGGTGTTGCAGAAGAAGATAGACCAGAAATCTTATCTTCTAGTGAATTCAGAAAGCTGGGACGCCGTGGAGCTCCCCGATGGAATGAAATGGATGTTAAACAGACCCAACACAGAAGGTGAGAACAAATCAGAACTAGCGCATGATTATCGACCGCCACCACTGTCAGCCAGTTATGGTGCCCACAACTCTATCACTAGTGACATGGGTTCTGTGCACAAGATGGACTCTTTGCTGAAGAGGCAGATGCAATGGCCCTCGAGGCAATCATTTCTCACAGAAGCCGTGCCAGGTCCGCAAGAATCAAGAACCTATGAAAGTGCTAGTGCACTGTCATTGGCAACCTTTGCTTCTCTACTTATTGAATTTGTTGCGAGGCTTCAGAATTTGGTGGATGCCTACGAGGAGCTATGTGAAAAAGCTAATTTCAAAGAACCTGTAGATGAACCAGCATCAGAGACGGCTGGCCATAGGCTATGGACAAGAGTTAAGGAGCAATTTTACATGACAAAGGCATTAGTTTAGATACTCAAGGATTTTGTTGGCTGCAGAAAGTTAAAAGGGTGGTCGTTTGCAGTTGGATCAATTCAATTAACTGATCCAATGCGTTTGGGCTCAAAAATTACGACGCGGACAAACACACCAATGGATGCGCACCAAAGAACTACGGTACTGTCCAGTGTTTTCAAAACCGTTAATTAATCGCCCGGTCTAGACGTCAACGTAAGAAATCACAAAAAATGGAGAAGCTCATGATTTATGCGCGTGTTTAAAATGAAATATAAGGAACATTATAAAGAATGAATGTGAATGCAATAAAAAAAGAGTGATCTGCTTTGTCTTTGTTTGGTTGCTGTCTACTATATAGCGTGTTGATTTTAATTATTAGAGATGTTTGTTAATTGGCAAAGTCACATGCCTTGTAAAGTACGCATTGCCAGAAAGGTTATTTAGAGGGTGTTTGGTTAAACTTATTAAAAACAGTTTATAAGTTCGTACAACTTATAAGTTATTTTACGAACTTATAAATTGCTAGATCTTATTTTAAAAATAAGTTGTTAAAGTGTTTGGGCGAACTTATTACAATCAACTTAAAGGTATTGATTTGTTTGGTATTATAAGATTTTTTTATTAATAAAATTATCAAAAAGGGTATAATACTATTAATACAGGGTTTTGAGATTTTTATTAATAGAGGATTTTGGACGAATTTTTACACCGGGAGAGGGAAAATTGGAAAGAGCCGTTGGCGGAGAAGATGACACAGCGTTGGAAGAGAAGTGGAGATAAAAAGATATTAGGCTTATAAAAATTTATGGAGGATAAGATGAGGATTTATGAAATTATATAAGGATATTTTAGAGAAATAAATTATTAAAATAAGGTCTTTTTTAAAAAAGTAGGGTCTTCCATATTTTTTTTAAAAACTGCTTATAAGCTCCAAAATAGTTTATTTTGACAGTTTATAAGTTGTTTGAAAAAAAATTTATCAAATAAATTTGAAGAATTTATAAGCTCCAAAATAACTTATAAGATATTTTAGAAAACTTATAAACTCAGTCAAACATCCTCTTAATATTTTAGTATATGTGTTAATGATGTGGAATACAGTGGACCAACAAACAGCAAGAGATCGCGAGTCCAATTCTACCAACGATTGTGTTGCAGCTACGCCAGAACACATCCATTGCCCATTGCCCATTGCCTTGGAAATCAAGTTTGGCTATTTTCATTGACTTGACAAAGTCTGTGAGAAGGACATTGATCTTTAGTATTAATTTGTGGTAGGAAGAAACGTAATTTAGAAATTCAACAATTAGCTCAGAGTTTTATTTATTTATTTATTTATTTATTGGGTAAGCTAATCGATTTAACTTGTACTAGTTTTCAATGGATTAAGCTACGACGACTTTCTAAGATAACAATATGCTTATTTTTAAATGTTTATTAACGAGCATTGGTGGTTGTGACAATTTGATATTTTGTTGATATGACCATTTAACTAATATATATTAATTATGTCGATTTCAGTAACAGTGATGTGTGCCCTCCTTTTTGGTCAGAATTAAACTGGCTTCACATAACACCACGATTCGATTAGTGAAGCAGCTGTGCGTAAGACGGCACACAATTTGATTACATAATTAATAAGCATATTTTACTTTATAATGGGACGCCTATCTGGGTCTGAATATCTGAATTAATAAAAACAAAATAAAAAAACGGAGAGAAATCATCAAATTAAATTTTTTATGTCAAATTAAACCATTTGATGAACAAACAAGGCCAGATTTTTTTTTCCCCCGACGACAGAGTTAGTACTTATATTGTATTTGTTCTAACAGGTGTTGTATCAATTTTTAACAGATATAAAAATATTTTGTTAGATGCTTTATTTTTCTAATATAAAGGGTTGATACGTTACACAAATACCCATTGTGATATATCTCCTTCGAGAATATATGGAGTCATCATGGAAAGCCCGCTAAATGAACGAATTTACCTCTTTTTTTTTGCTGCAACAAGGATAGAAATTTTTTTCCCGTCAAATTAAACCATTTAATGAAAAAAAACTGTTATAAGCGAATTTAATCCAGTTAAAATCATAACTAAGTTAAATATAATGATTTTAATTAAGCAAATAAATTTTACTTTAAGTATAATAATTTTACTTAAAGTTATTATAATATATTTTTTATTAAAGATAGGATAAGCATGGTTTTGATATTTTTTTTTAACTTTACTACTTCTTTTAAGGGAAAAAGAAAATAAAGCAGAGCAAGAAAACAAAATCGCTGTCTGCTGATAATTGGAGACAACCTGTGGCGTGCCCCTACACAAATCGTCGTCGTCTACAATTATCATTATTTGGTCGGTGGCTTCGGCGTTGAGCCACACCTTCTTAGAAATTTCCAATTTCTATATTTCCCCAACAAAAAATAAACCAAGTAAAGATTTCCAGTTGACTTGACCCATCGACCTGAGTATTTAATTTATTACGTCAACAAGTGGTAAAAAAGATTATTCACTCACATTAATAGAGGTGATTAAAATATAAAGAAATTATACTCAGACGCGTCGAATTGTCAATAATACTAACCAAGATTTATAATACCGGATATACATCATTCCCATAATCGACAAACATCTTCCTTAATTATATAATTCCACGTTGATGCATTATTCACACCACACAAATTGCAGAGACGACGCGGCAAAGCAAGACAGTGATCGCCATATCGGCATATGCATGCAAAGGAAGAAAGAAGAAGCGGCGCGGCGGCCTCAGCGGCTCATGGACTGGGGTGGCGGCGGCATCGTCGCCTTATGGCCCTGCCTTTCCATGTTCGCGTGCCATCCTGCACGAACAAGTTAAATCCATCGAATTAACTTAATCTCAGCAACCTCGATCCCAATTACAGAACAGCATCATGTATCAATCATCATATATTATAGTTATACCTATGTCCATGTTGAAGCCGCGGCGGGTGAGCTCGCGGTACATCTGGCAGAGGGAGCAGTACTCGCAGCAGCAGTGGACGAGGCAGTCGTTGCAGGGCTCCTCGCGCAGCCCGTACTGAGCCCGCAGCTTGGTGCGGTAGAAGCAGGAGTACAAGCAGGAGCAGCCGGTCACGCAGAGTATCAGCACGTACAGCGCCCCGCTCGCCCCGCACGCTGCGAATTCATACATGCATATATAATCGATCATCGCATAGATATCATCGTAGTTACGTTGACTAATTAATTGAACTCGATCGATCGATTACAAGTGGATCCTTTGTCGATGATCTCGGCGACCTGGCCGAACGTGATGCAGGGGCAGAGGCAGGTGATGCAGCCTGCGAAGAACACGCACGTACGTCCGAGTTAATTAGACATTTAAGAGTGAAATTGAAGTGGCAGCTAGCTAGATCTGAAAGTAGTGGAGATGTGCGCGTACAGTTTCTGGTATCGTCGCCGCAGTCGCAGAGGCCGGTGGACCAGGGGCCGATCGTCGGAAGATGAGCTTGGAGTTGGAAACCGCCCGGCGGCACAGTCACCGGGAGGCCGGTGGACGGTGGTGGCGCGCCGTAGTAGGCGTTGGCGGCCGGCGGGGCACCGTAGGTGGGCTCCTGCTTGGAGGGGTACATGATGGATGAGGAGGAAGGGGAAGAACGAGATGAGTGTTTGGTTTGCGACTCTACTTAAAGTGTCTACCTCGACCAATAAATCGCCTGTAAACTACTGGTGGCCTTCCTCAACTTGTGAAGGAAATTTCAAAGTCTTCTCCTGGGCTTGACTTTAATGGATAAATTTTGCACGGGTCAATGGGCCAACGAAAACACTGAACAGAGGAAAGACGAAGGGGAGAGAATAGTAATTTTTGAATGATGTTATTAATGTAGTTAAAGGGATTATTTATATAAGTTATTTAAATAATAACGAAAAGATTAAATATAATAATAATAATAATAATAATAATAATAATGAGTATATTAAATTTAAAAATATTATTTTTGACTTTACAATAATGTCGATGTTGATTATGATATTAAATAGAATATATCTCGATGGATTGAAATCAATTTAAATTATTTTTATAATTATTTTTTTTATTGTCATTACTTTCGATAAATTTAATGGTAATATCCTAACGTTGAGTTTAATTGTTAACTTGGTAAAACGTTGTCTAGATAATGATTTAGAGAATATATCGATAATTTAATCTTCTGTAGAGACGTAAGAATTTGAAAGTTGTTGAGTCATCACACGTTCACAAATAAAATGAAAATCTATCTTCACATGCTTAGTATGAGCATAAAAGACTGGATTTTCATAAGAGAAGTCGCTCCTATATTATTACACTAATTTTGAGCGTAGTGGTTAGGGAAAGATATATTTCTGAAAGAAGAAATTATAACTAAATAATTTCAGATATTGCGTTAGCTATAATTTTATATTCAGCTTCAATACTTAAGCGAGAGACTGTTGATTGCTTCTTTGAAAGTCAACAAAAAAGATTTTGTTCAATAAATATGACATACCCACTAGTAGAGCGTCTATCTTCAAAAGATTTGGTCCAATCTGTATCACTGTAGGCAATCAAATCTATTAAGGACTGATAATACAAAAGAAGACCATGTAAAATAGTATTTTTTAAGATAGTAAAGAATTCCCTCCATATTCGTAGGGCCGACACTAGGGGGGCCGCTAAGGTAGCGGATCTATTTTTTTAAAATAGTAAAGAATTCTCTTAACACATTCCCAATGATGTTCAATAGGAGAATGTATAAATTGAAAAGCATGATTGACAACAAAAGTAATATCGAGTAGTGTGATGGTGATATATTGCAATGCCCTAACAATACTTTTGTACATCTGGGAGTCATCCATTGTAGAGGAGGATGAGGGCGTGGTAAAATCACCTTCAATAAAGTGTGGAGATAAGACATGCATCATACATTTTAGCTCGTTGTTGAAGTCATATAATATATTTTACTCTGAGAGAGAAGACAACCTTCAGAATATGGAAGAAACTCTATGCTAAGGAAAAAAATGAACATTGCCACGATCCCGAATAGGAAACTCTTGATGAAGAAGATGGAGTAACATGGCTATACCTTTTTTTATCACTACTAGTTATTAAAATATCATTCACGTAAATTAGAAAAGATATTAAAAATTCCTTATTGCATTTGTTATTTAGGGAAGAGTCTTTTTTTGAGTTAGAGAATCCTTGAGTATAAAGCCAAGTAGATAGACGATGAAACTATGCACGAGATGCTTGCTGAAGACTGTATATAGATTTCTGAAGTTGACACACATATGTTGCAAGTTGTGGATGAATGAATCCAAATAGTTGCTCCATAAAAATAGTTTTTTCAAGGTGTCCATGAAGGAAATCATTAGAAACATCTAATTGTTGTATTTACCAATTGAAGCTAACAGCTATAGATAGTAACAATCTGATTATTGTAATTTTGATAACTGGACTAAAAGTATCATTGAAGTCAATACCTGGTTGTTGATTAAGGTCTTTAGCAATAAGGTGAGTTTTGTAACGTTCAATGCATCCATATGTACTGATCCTATCTAAAAGCTAGAGAAATGACGTGCTGGCTCAGGTGGATGGTCTATTGATCGGCGGAAGACTCCTTTGACTGGTGATGAAGCTCCTCCACGATCCTGCGCACAATCCGACAATCCTACAAAGCGTTAGCGACCTAAGACGAGGGTGAGGATCCCTGGCTAGGTCATCCGATGCTCAAGTAAGTATCCTTTCCAGAAGGTGGATGAAGAACAGTAGTGAAAGTGTTCGCACGAGAGTCAGGCTCAAATGCAGAAGTTTGTGTGCCTTACCAACGGAGAAGATCCTCTTTTTTATATCACCTCACATAACCTCTGTGATCATAAGGTGGTCCCTGATGTTAGAGTTTGTTAGGTGATGAAAAAAGTACAGTTTGGCCATGATGAGATAATAGTCCGAGGAATTTTTCATCTACCCATTGATGTACCTCTTTTGTCGTTTATATTTTATGTCATTGCTGGGGTAGTTAGAGGAATATACTGTCATGATCAGTTGGCTTATGAGAAATGTAATAACCTTCGAAGAAGGCTTTAAAGAAATATTTTTCGACAAGTTCTGATAATCTATTATAATGTTGTTAGATGTTGTCGGTTGAGTATATTTCAGCCGATCCATAAGGCCAGTCGCATTGTTGTGCCATTGTATCATATGTTAAATACTGTAAAAATATGTTCAGAGACTAATATAGTGCCTATAGTATGCCAAAGATTCATTTAAGAATTAATATGATAGATCATGTATGTTAGAGCTTTACTTTAGAGACAATATGATATTAGGTAACTTAAACTTGGTCGACCTTTGCCCAGCCGGCCGATTATGTAGAATTTCCTAAGAGTAAGTGTCTTTAAACTTGTCCGATCTATGCCCGGCCAGGCGTACACAGAGAGTCTTATGCTCGATCGGCCTATGTCCTGCCGATTTTATACCAAGAGCTTTATGAGGTTAAGTGTCCTTAAGTCCGCTCGATCTTTTTCTAGTCGGGTATACACAGAGAGTCTTATGTTCGACCGACCTTTGTCTTGTCAGTCTTACACTAAGAACTATATGAAGCTAAGTGTTCTTAAGCCAGCCCGGTCTTTTCCCTGTCAGTCATACATAGAGAGCCTTATGCTCGACCAGCCTTTGTCCGGTCAGTCTTATACTAAGAGCTTTATGAGGCCAAGTGCCCTTAAGCTCGCTCGATTTTTCCAGACCAGGCATACATAGAGAGCCTTATGTTCGACCGGCGTTTGCTCGGCCAGTCTTATACTAAGACCTTTATGAGGTTAAGTGTCCTTAAGCCCACCCGATTTTTTTCCGGTCGGACGTACACAGAGAATCTTATGTTCCACCGGCCTTTACCCGACCAATCTTATACTAAGAGCTTTATGAGGCTAAGTGTCCTTAAGTCCGCCTGGTCTTTTCCCGACTAGGCGTACATAAAGAGACTTATACTTGACCAACCTTTGTCCATCCAGTCTTATACTAAGAGATTTATGAGGCCTAAGCGCTTAGGGCTCAATCAAGTTTTCACTTGGCCAGGCTTCCTTGCACTCGGTCAGCTGCTTGACTAATCGGGTACATTATTTCCTAACTTCCAGAGTAAAATACTAGAATCCTTATATCCGACCGACTTTATGGCCAGTTGACCCTATTCAAGCGCCCTACTTTATAACCACTCAGGCAGGACCCTAGACTTTTAGCGTGGGGCGATCAACAGAGTCATATGGGAAACACTCTCCTATTCTGACTTTGACCACCATCTTACCTTAACTTTAATCACTATGTCATCTTCTAGATCCGCTCGCTATAACCCGTATCATGCACGATACTTGATTCAGTAAATCCATTTAGAGCTAATAATATTCATGGATGGAGTACGAGGAACTAATCTCCATTACGGAGAAGAGCATCAAACTCAATAGTCATCACAATACGTAAATTTAGATTTTTAACTGCCTATGTAAAGCTAGAAGGTTCAACAAAATTTGAAAAAGCAATACAAACATGTGGAAGAGGATAATTAGTGAACTAGAAAGTGGGTCACCACTAGCCGTCGAGTTTGATAGAATTAGTGGAGATGGAGTATGACCCAAGATATCATCTATCCTTATACTTTCAATATGTTATGTTAGAGTAATCTGTGAGGATTCTAGTATACCACTCGGTGATAATAGAAAGGTGCCTTGACTCAGCCCCGGCCCAGAGGCCAGGCCGTCCTGGGCGATTGCCCAGGGCCCCAAGTTTGAGGGGACCATAAGTGTTAAATATATATATATATAAATCTTCACTGTTGCACCTGCTCTTCCGCCGTCGCACAAGCTCAAGGCTCAAGTTCTTGGAGGGCCCACAACTTTTAAATGATTATACAATTTATATATATATATATATATATAGATTTTGTAAATCTTACACTGTTGTCTGTTCTCTTTGCACCTGTTCTTCCGCCGCCGCACAAAGCTCAAGCTCTTCCAATTTCTGCCAACGATCTCCTCTTTTGTATTCCCTCTACTTCTCAGTTTTCTCTTGGATTTTTTGTTTGCTCTCCTTTCTACTGCGAGACCGCGACGATGTCACAGCAAGGCTATGCCTTTGCCACTTCTCTACACGGCTGCACCAGCACCTCTGGCACACTGCACCTGAAGGTTTTGAGCTTACGGTGCGGAGGTTTGCGAGTTGTGGCGGTTGCGGGTTGTCATCTACTCATCTTTTTCAATTTTCATCCAGGTGCAATTATTCCAATTGATTTAAATTATAATTTTATTCAGTTTGTTTAAATTAGAGTTTTGCAATTATTGTAATTTTGTGCATTATAATATGTTGTCTAGAAAACATATTTTTTGATGTGAAAAAAAAAAAAAAAGAATAGATGATTTTAGAAAATCTTGAAATTAATAATATTATAGATGATTTTGCATCTAGAAAAGTTAGAAGAAGTCATTATAAATAATTTTTACTTTATGAAAAAAATTAAGGATCTATTTTGATTGTTTCACCCCAGGCCTCCTGATTGTTAGGACCGGGGCTGCCTTGACTATTAGAAAGAGAGTCCAAGGTGGCAATTGCAAATGGAAAAAAAACTCATCAAAAGTAACTTGTCGAGAAATATATATCCGCCTAGTTAAAATATGGAGGCAACGATACACATGATACAAATTACTATAACCAAGGAAAACCTATTGTTGAGAGTAAGGGTTTAACTTATGTTTAGAGTAAGGTTGTAACCAATGATAACATGAGCAATCAAAGATATGGAAGAATGAGTAATCAAGAGGGTGATTATAAAGTCTTTCCAATGGGCTTTTGTTTTGATGTAGTGGAGTGGGTAAACGATTGATAAGATAGACTGAGGTTTAGACGACATCATCCCAAAATTTAAGTGGTACTGTGGCATGGTTAAGAAGAGCTAACGCAATTTTAATTACATAATGACCTTTCCTCTTGGCGGATCTATTTTGTATAAGTACCCCTGATAAGTTTTGATGTGATCAACCAGATCAAGTTAGGTTTTGTTATATTTATTCCTTGTGTCTAAGTATACAAGAATTCAAGAACACAAGAAGTCGAGCGGAAGATGCAGCTAGTGAGAAAGATGGCGCAGGAAGCGAGTCGACGGGTTCAGTACATCCGAAGGTCGAAGTGTTACAGAAGAGTACACCGGTGGATGAGAAAGATGTGCGCGATGCTTCCGAAGGACGAGAAGCTAGAGTGGAAGGTTGCTCAAGGAGAGAAGGTCGAATTTGATCAGTTCGGGTGAGCTCAAATCTGGATTGGCTGGAAAATCACCCAAGCGATCGGAGATGAAGTCGGGCAAAGTAAACTTTGAGTTAACCTTGTTCAGGTGCTTGGACCATGTTCAGGTGCTCGGACTTCGAGCGATCGTACTCCGGACGCTCGTACTCCGGGCGCCCAGACTCTGGGCGCCTATACTCGAGGTGCCCGAACAACCTTGGTGTCGAACAGGCGCCTCTTCTTAGAGCTATTGTTGCGGATCACTTTCAAGTCCACGTCAGCAGTGATCTGGGCCTCCAACCGGTCTGGGCCCCCGAACTGGTCCTAGCAGGCCCGGATCGGTCCTAGCGCCCAGGAGTGGATCAATGCCTTATCACTTAACTGTTGCGAAGTGGATTAAGGTGACTAGCTAGGGCGCCTGGACCGGACTCCTGGAGCCTAGAATACACCATGTCAGCAAATGACCACTTTGACCAGTGAAGTTATAAAAAGAGGCTTGGGGCTCAAGATTCAATATAACACTCGAATTTGAACTTCCAAATTCTGTTTGCTACTTTTATAGTCTTTTTCTATACTTAATTATTGTAAGAGGATACTCCTCTAGATGGAGATTTTCAATGGAGCTTTTAAAGTCTTGGATTAGCAATCTTCTAATTGCAAACCAAGTAAATCGGTCTTGTTTCTTACTATTCCTTTTATGTTTATTTGATTAACTTTTGTTCAACTAACGTGTGTTATATTTGCTAAAATGAGAAAGCAAAAAAGTCTTAAATTTCTTAATAGGGCAATTCACTTCTCTCTTCCTGGCCACCCGGGACCTACAAGTGGTATTAGAGCAAGGACACTTCAGAAGGACTAACCGTCTTCTAAAGCACAAGAAATGGCCGGAGCTAGCATTCATCCATTGATGTTCAAGGGAAACTTCGCTATATGGAAGAAAAAAAATTGAGGTATTTTTTAAAATGGATTTTGATATATTGTTAACTATTAAATATGGTTTTATAGAACTCCAGATCAGCATGGAGAGGTGAAGGAAGAACAACTCTAGAATAAGAAAGAACAGAGCGACTCCATGACAAACGGAAAGGTAGAATTCCATCTACTCAGTGCCCTTCCATCTCAAGAGGTAAACCTCATCGAAAGATACACCTCAGCCAAAGAACTCTAGGATAAATTTTTGGAGCTCCATGAAGGTACCTCGGAAGCAAAGCTAGCAAGAAAGTACATCCTCAGAAATCAACTAACAAATCTTCAGATGAACAAGAGAGGAAAGGTGGCCCAACTTCATGTGAAGATCAAGAAACTAATCACCCAGCTCAACAACCTTGGAGAAGCGATAATGAATCAGGATGCAATCCGGTACACACTCAATGCCTTCCTGAGAATGATGGAGTGTGTTGGACCCCGCGGTTGTTTTGATGTGATCAACCAAGTTAGGTTAGGTCCTGCTTGTTATTTGATCCCTGTGTCTAAGTGTGCAGGAGCTTAGGAGCACAGGCAGTCGAGCGGAAGACGCAACTAGCGAGAAGGATGGCACGGGAAAGGAGCCGACGGGCTCGGTGCGTTCGAAGGACGAGAGAGCTGCGGAAGAGTACACCGGTGGATGAGAAGGACGTGTGTGGCGTTCGAGGGACGAGAAGTCGGGTCGGAAGCCTGCTCGAGGAGAAGGCTAGAAATTGGGTTCGGGTGAGCCCTATTTCGGTTGGCCGAAATCACCCAAGCGATCGGAGCTTCGGAAGAAGAGGAAAAAGAGAAGCTAGAAGCTATTGCGCCTTCAAGCTGTCTGAGGCGTCTTCAAGAACATTGGAGGCGCCTCAGACCCAGTCTACTTGACCGTTTGAGCACGGATAAAGTTTTATCCGATCAAACCCCTTGGAGGCGCACTCAACCCTCTTGGAGGCGCCTTTAAGACTCGGGATAGGTTTTCCAGGAGCTATATAAAGGCCCCTAGAGCTAGGAAATTGTTCAATCAACTCTGTAACAACTTCCTAGCAACTTGTAAGAGCTTTTAGTATGTAAAAGGCTTCTCTGCCTTCAGAGAATGAGACTTTTCTAGTGTGTTTTCCAACCGCCTTGGATTAACAACCTTCTTTGTTGTAACCAAGTCAAAATCGCTGAGTCTTCTTTCTTTTCTGTTATTCTTCTTTATTTTATTTTATTATTATTGTTGCTATAATTTTAGAATTGAAAGTTTGAGGAGGGTATTCTTATTTTACAGGTAATTCACCCCTCCCCTCTTACCGACCCCACTGCACCAACAGAGTGATCAACCTTAGTAGATGCATATTACATCTCTAAGGACTTGGAGGTAAGTACCTTAAAAAACTTATTTTAACTTTTAAATTACATGAATCTAGATGTGCAAGAGTGACAAAAGAAATGAAGATAAACTGTAACTTGACACTAAGAGCCAACAAGAAGGATGAACCTGAGTCAGACGCATCCCTTAACGAAGATCAAGAAGCATATGTGATATGAAAGTTTAAAAAGTTTTTTAAATCTAACAAGTTTAATGAGAAGTAGGCCAAGAAAAATCCAAGGAGCAAACAAATGGTTCGATGCTATAATTTTCAGAAAGAATGGCACATCAAGAATGACTGCCCAAAGCTTAAGAAAGAGAAAAATAAAGGGCCAAGGTGATCCAAGTATAAGAATCTCAAGGCTACCTGGGATGAAAGCTCTTCATCAGAATCCAAGATAGAAGCCTTCACTAGACTGGCACTGATGGCAAGTCACGAAGAATCAAGTAACTCAGAAACTAGCATCAATAAAAGGGGAGTTACATTAGAAGACAACAATGTTGAAGGGGGAGAATCAAGCTTCAGATCTAATATGGTAAGTGAGATATATTTTTTACCTTCGGGTCAATTATATTCAGGCATAAAATTTATATCCAAATCTCATCTCTATGTAAACTTAAAATAAAAAATGACTAATTGAAAAAGGAAAACCTAGAACTAAGAGTAGTTTTAGCTAAAGCATGCCCATTAGAAAAGTTCGACAAACTGAAAATTGAAAATGTTAAGTTAAAAGAAAAATTAGAACAATTGCAAAAGCATGATACATATTCACATATTCAAAATTTTAGATATTATCAAAAATTAAATTGGTATTTCAGATATCATAAGGGTCAAATTATAAAAATATTATAAAAATACATTCCCAAAAAGTATATTGTTATTACTAGTAGGAACATATTTTGGGTTCATAAATCATGCTTAGTTTAAATATTTATGCATGTTTTAATTTTAATTTACCTTAATTTTCAGCATGCTTAAAATTGTCTTATAGTAAAATTTATCAAATAAATTGTCTCATAAACCATATTTTTAAAATTAATTAGATTTTAATTTTTTTTTATGAAAAATAAATATGTTATTTATCAGTAGAATTTTTTTTTAGAATTTTTCAACTATTAAATAATTTTTTAAATTTTTTTAACAAAAATTGTATTTTAAAAATTAAAAATATTTTCCGAGTTATTTTTATAAGAAATTATTTTTCTATACTAAAATATTATTTTCTCTGTTACAAGAAATTTTTTTAATATTTTCATACCGTTATCTGATTTATTTTAAATTATTTATCAAAAATAATATTCTTATAATTAAAAATTATCTAGACATTATGTTTAAAATTTTTAATTATTCTTTAGATAATAATGAAATTTTCTATATTTAGAAAAGTTATCGTGATTTTTAAATATATGATTCTATTTTTAAGTATTTAATTTTAAAAAATTATTATTTCTGATTAAATAATTTGTACCAGTCAAAATAAATATTTATTTATCTTAAAAAATTTATTTGACCTCTCTATTTCTATTTGACTATCAAAAAAAAAATTCACTATTTTTCAAAGCATAAAAATAATTGTTTTAAATTATTTTTAACGAATCTAGTTTTTAATTATTAAAAATTCATATATTCAAAAATATTTTTTAAAATATTTTCTCAAATTTGGGTATTGTTTAATCAACCCTAGAATTTTTTTCAGTTTTTTTTTAAAATTAACCCCTATTTTTTATGTGATTGGGGAGATATTGGAGGATTAAATTTTGGACTTATTTGTAATGTTTTAGTTGTACTTAATTGTATTATTCATGACAATTTATTTTTTAAAATAAATTATATGTTTATTTAACCCTAACTTAATTTGGGGTTGATGCATATCAAAAAAAAGAGAGATTGTAAGTACCCCAGGTAAGTTTTTGATGCAATCAACTGGGTCAAGTTGTTGGTGCAATATTCCCTAGGTCAAGGTTGACATGGTTGACTGAGCTTGAAGTGGTTCAAGCTCGAGTCTTGATTTTTGGGTTTCGATGTTTGACAATACATAGAGACAACACATGGAGATTGCAGGTGCAATTGTTTATGTGGGGAGTGTTGGTTGCTACTCGGAAAACCTAACAGTTCCATTGTACAAAAATTTTGTATAAAGGTCTGAACCTTTTCCTAGCTACCATGTGTTCTTTTAAATTAAACTTGGATCGCCTGCGGAACTTAACACGTTTGATCCTAAGTTTAATTTATTTGTTCTTTTAGGTTTAGACTTGGATCTCCTGCGGAACTTAACACGTTCGATCCAAATCACCTAGGTCACGAAGATAATTAAATATCTATTTCCAAAATTGGCTTCCAGTACTGCATGACGAGGCACTTGGCCTTCTTGGATATGGGAGCAACCACCACTGACTAGACAAAGCCTTTTAAGGAAATTAAATATTTAACCTTCCCATAGTAACCCTAGGTTAACCTCTAAGAACAATCAAATCACAAGGAAAAGAAAAAACAAAAGAACATAACTTCGAAAACTAATTCGAAAAAACTAAAATCGCATACCTCTTGTATTTGGTATTTTTACAAAGAAACAAAACTAACATGATGCGGAAAACAATTATTAGTTATACCTTTCTTTGTGAATAATGACCTCTTGATCTTCTACCGTATTCCTCTTCTAATCTCGGACGTTGTGTGGGCAACGATCTTCCGAGACGAGAACCACCTAGCACCTTCTTCTCCTTCCTTCAAGTTTCGGCCAAGCACAAAACTTCCAAAGGATGAAGAACCTTTTCCACCAACCAAGCTCCAAGGGATGCAAGTTTTCTCTCCTTCTTCTCCAAGCTAAGATCCGGCCACCACTTGATCTCCAAGAAAGATGAGAGGTTCGGCCACACCAAGGAGAGGAGAGAATTTGAAGAAGCCGGCCACACCAAGGAAGAAAAGAGGGAGAAAATAGAATAGAGGTTGTGTCCATGAAGGCACCCAAACCCCCTCTTTTATAATCCTTAGCTTTGGCAAATAAGAAAAATTTAATAAAACCTTCCTTAATTCTTTTGCCATTGAAAAGGAAAATTTTAATTAATTAAAATTAAAATCCTTTTCTTAATGTATATGGCCGGCCACATCAAAATAAGCAAACAAGGAAATATTTCGCTAGAAAAATTAAAGCTTCCTAATTTGCTTCCAGAAAAATTTTAAAATAAAATTTCTCTTTAATAATCCCTTCATGGTTGATGCTATAAAAGGAAATTTCTATAATTTTAAAATTTATCTTTTCAACATGTGAATGATTTATAAGGAAAGTTTTTATCAAAATTAAAATCAACCTTTTAATCTACAAATAAGGAGAGAGATTTAACTCTTCTCTTAATCTTTTGTAGAATCTTATAAAAGAAAATATTTTAATTTTTAAACTCTCTTTAAAATCATGTATTCCACATAAGAAAAAATTTAAAATTAAAATTCCTTTTCTATTTTTAATGGCTGGCCACACATAGGTTGAACCCATGCTTGGGCCGGCCACAATCAATCCTATCTAAACATGGTTTGGCCGGCCCCTTGCTTGGGCTCCAAGCAAGGCTTGGTCGGCCCCCTTTAGATGGGTGTGAAGGTGGGTATAGGTGAGTATAGTACTCTATAATTAAGAGGCTACGATAGGGACTGAGAGGTGTTGGTGCAGTAAGCATCCGACGATCGAACCTCAGTTTTGATAATGGCAAAGGGATTCAAAGTTAAGACTCCTTGTTATCTAACGTGGTTAAATAAGGTTTCAGGAAAGTCCTAACTGCGGTTAGGCAAGGGAAAATCCTAAGGGGGGGTAACCTTAGGTCCTAGGGGGTGGTAACCCTAGGTGAAGGAAAATCCTAAGGGGGGGTAACCTTAGGTCCTAGGGGGTGGTAACCCTAGGTGAAGGAAAATCCTAAGGGGCGGCAACCTTAGGTCCTAGGGGGCGGTAACCCTAGGTGGAGGAAAACCCTAAGGGGCGGCAACCTTAGGTCATAGGGGGTGGTAACCCTAGGTCCTAGGGGGTGGTAACCCTAGGCGGAAAGTCCATCTGCCTGGCCACTGAACAAGTAAGTTCTCCGAGTGGAGTAGGTGAGGACGCGTTCCCCGTAGAGGGAACAATAGGCGTCGGGTCGACCTAGGGTTTCCGGTTGGAAACCTGAAGTTAGACCCGGACAGTTCGAATGCTGTCAAAACTTTTATTATTATCATTCATTATGTTTCTGTGCTAACTTTGTTTTGCAGGGTATGTGTTTGAGACTAACACATTTTGCAGGAACAAAGGAGCAAGTTACAACTCGGATGAACAGTGTCCGAGGCGCCTCGGGTGCGAACCAGGAAAAGCCAGCGCAGAAGGTTGGAGGCGCCTTAGATGAAGTTCAAGGCGCCTTGGGTCGAAGGTTGAAGGCGCCTTGGGTAGGCTGAAGGCGCCTTGAACTGGATGAAGTTCGACCAAGTCTGTGCTGATCTCCGCGGGTGACTCGGCATGTTTAAGGCGCCTTGAAGGGCTTCAAGGCGCCTTGAACACCCTTTATAAGGGGTCTCGAGCAGCAGCACCAGAACAACGAATTCCAAGTCTTCTCTCTTCAACGTGCTGCTCCGAAAGACGCCCGGAAGTGCTGCAACAAGTCTCCGACGACCCGAAGCTTCAATATTCTACTGTTGTCGTCGGTATAACTAGTTTTTCCAGTTACTTGTACTTCATCTTGTAATCATTTTATCGAGCTTATAGTTGTTGCCCACCGGAAGCGATCAAGGATCGCGGGCCTTCGAGTAGGAGTCGATCAAGGCTCCGAACGAAGTAAAAATCCTCCTGTCTCTTTGTGGTTGTTTTGTTTTATTCCGCTGCATTAACTCTTACGTTTTATGATTCCGATAATCGAACGATTTAGCCACGAGTGCTATTCACCCCCCCTCTAGCACGTCTTGATCCAACAAGAGGAGGAATTGATTTTGGTCTCCCGATAAAATTAAGCATCCCGTGTTCGCCCCGAACACACAACTTAATTTTATCAATAATAATTCATTCCACTAGAAAACTATTATTGAACTACCGCACCAATCCTAAATTATATTTTTGGGCTCCTTCTTATTATGAGTGTGTTAGTCTCCCTGTGTTTAAGATAATGAATGTCCACTAATTAAATGAATTACTGACAACTCACTTAATTAATATCTTAGTACAAGAGTAGTACCACTCAACCTTATTATCATGTCGGACTAAGTTCACCTGCAGGGTTTAACATGATAATCCTTATGAGCTCCTCTTGGGGACATTCTCAACCTAGATTTCTAGGACACAGTTTCCTTTTATAATCAACAACACACACTCTAAGTGATATCATTTCCCAACTTATAGGGCTTATTGATTTATCAAACTAAATCTCACCCATTGATAATTTAAAGAAATAAATATCAAATATATATGCTTGTTATTATATTAGGATTAAGAGCACACACTTCCATAATAACTGAGGTCTTTGTTCCTTTATAAAGTCAGTATAAAAGAAACGACCTCTAATGGTCCTACTCAATACACTCTAAGTGTACTAGTATAATTATATAGTTAAGATAAACTAATACCTAATTACACTACGACCTTCCAATGGTTTGTTTCTTTCCATCTTAGTCATGAGCTACTGTTTATAATTTATAAGGTACTAATAACATTATCTTCTGTATGTGACACCACATACTATGTTATCTTCAATATAAATTAATTGAACAATTACAAATAAATGTAGACAATTTGACCAAATGTGATTCTTTATTCAAAATAAATGTCTACAAAAGCTTAGGCTTTCAGTATACACTCTAACAGGGAGATTGTGAAGGAGAGTCAAGTAGGTCAAGGTTGACTGGATACTTGACTGAAAAATCCTGGTGAGTGAAGCTAGGTGAAAGTCTTGGTGAGTTAAGCCAGGCAGTTGTGGGAAATCCTGGTGAGTGAAGCCAGGTGAAAGACCTAGTGAGTGAATCTAGGCAGAAGGGAAGTCCTGGTGAGTGAAGCCAGGCACAGGAAATTCAGAAGGATCAAGATTGATCGAACATCTGGTGCTGGGAAGTCCAAGTAGGTCAAAGGAATTGACCGGATACTTGGCACAAGAAAATCTAAATGGGTCAAGGTTGACCAAACATCTGGTGGAAGTCCAAGTGGGTCAAAGGGATTGACCGGACACTTGGTGAGGAAGTCCTAGCAGGTCAAGGGTGACAGGATACTAGGCATGATGAACCAACAGGTCATGGTTGACTGGATGTTGGTGTAGGGGACTTTGGACTTGTTTTTGGGCAAAAGCAGGAGCTGAATCGATCAGCCGATCGATTGGCTCATGCCCAATTGATCGGCTGATCGATTGGGTGAGTCCCTGCGACAAGCCTCTTCCCAATCGATCCAGGCGATTCCTAGGAGCACAGAGGCGCTCTGGATCGATCAGTCGATCGATCCAAAGCCTCCCTAATCGATTGGGAGCAATCCAATCGATTGAGATTTGACCGTTGGCGCAGGATATAGCTATTGGCGAGCGTTTCCCACAGTAGAACTTCCTTGATTCTTCTCCACGCGACACTGCGATCCTCTCCTTCTCTCTTTGCCAGATCTTGAAGGATCTTGGAGGCTAGTGCTGGTGCACGTCCAAGTC
Source organism: Zingiber officinale (assembly GCF_018446385.1). NCBI lineage: Eukaryota > Viridiplantae > Streptophyta > Magnoliopsida > Zingiberales > Zingiberaceae > Zingiber > Zingiber officinale. The sequence goes on along the minus strand of NC_055986.1, from coordinate 166,296,239 downwards.
AAGAGGCGAGTTTCAACAAGAAGAAGAAGCTAGGGTTAGGGTTTCTTGTGCATATCTTGTAAGCTTTTGCTTGTATTATATTTCCCTTCCCTTTCTTCTTGTACTGTGAGCTTGTAGGGCTTCTCCGCCTATGGTAGTTATCGTAAATGAGTGTTTTCATAGTGGAGGGTGCGTGAGTGTGTGGATCCTTGGACTAGTCACCTCTTCTGGAGGTGGATACCAAGTAAATCTCTTGTGTTAACATTGTAGTTGTTGTTTCTTGTATTTTCCGCTGCACATCATCGAAGGAACAAAGCAACGAAGAGCACAAGATCACGAAGAGCTATTCACCCCCCCCCTCTAGCTACATTTCGGTTCCAACAAGTGGTATCAGAGCGAGGCCGTTCTTCACCGGAATCATCGTCGGAGGGGGCAACAAAGCTAGAGGGTGAAGAAGTTGAAGCAAATTCATCAAAGTCAAAGAATTCAAGAAGCTCAACTTCAAGATGGAATTCCGAGATGGACTCGGATTCAACACGAGGGTGCCTCCACCATTCACAATGATAAGCTTCGATCTTTGGAGATCAAAGATCAAAAATTTCTTGATGGTAGAGATAGAGCAATGGTTTGCTCTTATGGAAGGATTCGAAACTCCAACAAGTTCAAAGGGCAAAATTCTCAAGAGAAGCAAGTGGAGCCAAGAACAAATTCAAAGGATCGAGGCAAATGATAAAGTGACCAAGCTTTTGGTCAATCTATTGCCTAGCCACATTTTGGAGCAAATTGGAGAATTCAAGGATGCTAAGGAGCTTTGGAGCAAATTGGCAACGATTCATGAGATCCCCTTCACTGTTCAAGATCAAGAAAAATCCAAAGAGAGCGACTCATTGGAGCAAGATCAAAAGGAAGAGGATTCCGAAGTTGAGAGATGCTCAACTTCCGAAGAAGAGGTCCAAGAAGCTTCATCTTCAAAGGAATACAATGAAAAGGGCAAAGAGGGAGCATACTCTTTGTTTCATGTACAAGAGGAAGATGAAGAAGCCTCCACCTCTAGGATTGAGGGGGAGCGACCTTTGTTGACATCGGATCAAGAAAAAGGAGAAGCTTCTATATCCGGGTTAAATGGAGAAGAAGACATTGCATCCTCCAAAGATCAAGAAACATCAAATGGAGGATCAAGTGTCATCCCTACATGTGAAGGTATAAATATGTCAATTAAAAATAAAAATCATATCATATGTTTTAAGTGTAGGGAACATGGGCATTACAAAAGCAAGTGTCCTAAATTGGCCAAGAAGAAGGGTCAAGTGGCATCAAAGGGCAAGGAGAAGCTCAAAGAGACCGCCCCCGGAACAAAGAAGAGCAAGGAGCACATTATGTGTTTTTCTTGCAATCAAAAGGGACACTATCGGAGTCAATGTCCCAAGGGGAAGAAAGCGGTCAAGTCTAAGGGAGGAAGCATGAGTAAAGGGAGAGCCTCCAAGGTATCATTTATAGAGCCTACCCCTTTAAATAATGGTAAAAAATATGTTAGTTCTAATTTATATCATTTTAATGCTATTTACCATAAAAATAGGAAGCATGATAGTATTAAAGAAAAACATATGACTCTCCATGCTAAGACTACCACACCTATGGTAGTAAACTAAACTAATACTTGCATAAAATCGAAAAGCAATAACTTAAAACAGAAAATACGAGGCACCGGAGTTGACTTAGTTACAACCGGGGAGGTTGTTAATTCAAGGAGAATGATCGTACTAAAAACTCCTTCAGGCCGAGAAGCCTCTTACAACGATGAAGCACTGAAAACAGAAGCTTAACTACAGAGAAAGCGTACAAGTGTAGAAAGAATGATTGCTTGAGTTGTTGAAAAAGTTTCTGGACCAAGGCTATATTTATAGCCTTGGTCGGGGCGCCCTGAGGGTTCCGGGCGCCCTGGGGGGATAAATTTTATCCCCCAACGTTCAGATCGAGTCAAAACTCGCGGTGAAAAAGTCAACTTCGGGCGCTCGGAAGGGTTCCGGGCGCCCCAAAGGGGTCCGGGCACCCCGGATTGTTCCGGGCGCCCCGGCTGGAAAAGTCAACCCCGGTGACTTGTTCCAGCCCGGGTCGTCTGCTCCGGCTCCGTTTGCCTCAGACCGAGTCTTTCGCTCGCTTGGGTGATCTCTGTCATCCAGAATAGGGCTCACCCGAACCCAACTTCCGGTCTTCTCGAGCAAGCTTCCGCTTCGGCTTCTCATCTCTCGGAATCGCCGCGTGCTTTCTTCTCGTCCGCCAGCGTACTCATCCGTAGTCTTCGTCCCTCGGTCGCACCCCATGTTGACCTTCTTGCTAGCTGCATCTCTTGCTCCTCGAGCAGTCTTCCGCTCCGGCTTCTCGTCCCTCGAAACCACCACACGCTTCCTTCTCGTCTGCCGGTGTACTCTTCCGCAGTGCCTCGTCTCTCGGACGCACCGCGTGCCGTCCTTCTCGCTAGCTGCGTCTTCCGCTTGACTACCTGTGCTTCTATGCTCCTGCACACTTAGATACAAGGTTAAAATCACATAGAACCTAACTTAACTTGTTGATTACACCAAAACAACCTTGGGGTTCCAACAATCTCCCCCTTTTTGATGTGAGTAACCCAAGTTAGGCTAGGGTTAAATAGACATGAAATTAAACTAACTAAATTTGGAATTAAGTGCAAAAAGATAGAAAATTGTCTACCTCCCCCTAGACTTATACTTTTTCTTCTCCCCCTTTGATCACATAAAAAATTGGGGTTTCGAAAAGAATCTAAGGGTAAAACAAAAAATCTAACTTTCTTAAAAAAAATTCTAAGTTTGAATAAACTCTAAGTTAGAGAATTTGCAAAAAAAATATTTTTTTGAAAGAAAAAATTCTAACTTAAAAAAAATTTTAAGTAAAAAAAAATTCTGACTTTAAGAAATTTTGCAAAAAAAAAATTGAAAATTTTTCTAAGTAAAAATTTTAAGCAAAAAATTCAGAAATACTTTTAACTTTTATGTAAAGGTTTTATGCAAAAAAAAAAACTTCTAAGTAAAAAAATTTTTGACTTTTTTTTAAAATGTCAAAGAAAATTTTTTAAAGCATTATTAAATTTCCACCTTAATCCTTTTATCAGAAAGTTAATTAAACATTTTTATTTCAATATTTTGTCTTCCAGGTCGTGGCGAGGCACTAGGCCTTCTTGGTTATTGGAGCAACAACCACTTCCTTAGACAAAGCCTCGTAAAGAAATTCATTGTTTAATTTTCTCACTGAAAGCGCTAATTTCGATTAAAATTTAGGCTAAGCAAGATTTAGGAACTCAATATAGGTTCCAACCTACTGAATTAACCAAAAATTTCTTAGGGACATATTTTCTTGAAATATTCCTAATTTATCCCTGATGATATCTATAATACCAATTTAAATTATTAAACTTTCTAAAATTTGTATTAGATAGGTATGCACGATTTTTCAAGTTATCTACTTGAATTTTCAGATTTTCATTTTCTGATTTCAATTTCTCGTTTTCTAATTTAACTTTATCTAATTCTTTTAAAGGGCAAAATTTAGCTAATATTATTTTTAAATTCTTAATTTCTTTTTCTAACTTGCAGCAGTCTCTAGTTAGCAACTTAACAAACTTAAAAAGTTTATCGGGAGGAAGAGATCGTACCTCACTTACCTTGTTGATCTCATTGTCTGTGTCTCCCCCTGAACTGCTGCTTTCTTCCGACGTAGCTCCCCCTTCATCGATGCTCTTGATGCTCATCTTGGAAGAGCTTGAATCACAGTTGTCGTCTTGATGACTCGTCATTAATGCGAGTCCGGAGAACGCCTCGACTTCCGATTCGGACGACGTATCGCCGCACGTCCACTACAACAAAAACTGCAAACGACAACAGATATTATCCGTTGTCGTAGGGTCAAAAAACCGTTGTAACTGAGGGTGTTGTAGAATGTATTGCCCTACGACAACGGTTTTGAATCCGTTGTCTTTGTAGACATTTAACAACAGTTTTTATCCGTTGTTGTATATATGCTCAAAATTTGGCTACGAAGGATACGACAACGTTTTAAAACCGTTGTGGTAGCTAATTTCAACAACAGAAATAAACCGTTGTAGTAGACTCTTTTTACAACAGATATAAACTGTTGTGGTAGATAATATTTACTCGTTTTGTTTTTTTTTCACAACAGTTTTAATATATTTTACAACGGATAAAACCGTTATCTTTTATCACTTTTTTTTTTAAAAAATCGTTGTGGTTTACATAGTTTTTACAATATTTTTAACTGTTGTCTTTAATGTTCATTAATACCAAACAACCAATCTTATTTTACTATAAGCAAACCACCAATACAAAACTAAATATTTACTACATTAAATCCAAAATAAACATCCATATATAAGTAGCCACACATATACAAAATATACAAAATGAGTTGTTACTCATCAAAATACACATGTTTTCCATTACTGTTCTCCATATACATTAAATCACATGTTTTCCATTTGTTGTTCTCCATATGACTTTTAATTTACAAATTAGCAAGGCAAGCTACATCCTAACAAAGCTCACTTCTTGCATCAAAAAAACTCAAGCCTCACGAATTGCCCGACCTGCAAAAGAAAAATTCAACAAAACTTATAAAATTCTAGAATTCCATATTATAGTCTACATGACAACATGAATTCCTGGAAAACAAGCAATACAAGGAAACATGCCATTTTATACTCGAAGTTGTATGTTTGAGGTGGTTATAGTCAAAATTACTATAAATATGACTACCAATGAATAAGAGCAACTAAAAAACTACTTTCATCCCGTTAGGGAAAAAATAGACAAATGCAAATTTTCCTCCTTCTCTTACGTTTTCAACTAATGACTGGTTTAAAGAGGATTTTTTGCAACTTTATCAAGTTTTACATTGACTCAAACTTATGACTACCCTTGAACATAATCTTTGAGTATCTATTTGTACATGTTGCAGAATTGTTAGCCACTGCTAGAAGAAATGGAGAAACTCTTCCAACTAATGTACTCCATGTGACTCAAGGAGTCTTATCGAAATATGATTCTAATAATAATAAAAAAATCCTCTCTCAATCAGCTGCATTCATGAGTAACACATTGGAAGAGGAATATCAAGATTGTGTCTGAAAGGAAAAGAACTCTGGTATTCACAAAATATAATTTAACCGTCAGTCATTGCATAATACAGAAACAACTAAATAAGTGTCATGTAACATCAAATGTTAGAATGAGGTATTGGGCAAAGATATGTGTATAATTTATTTCATGGAACATCAAATGTAGAAACAAAGTTTTTTTCCCTTCAACCAAACATATAAAAAAAATTAGAAATTTTCAAAGCATGACATAATTGCCCAAATCTGCATTGGATATAGATACTTTGGATAATGACACTCAAACAGTGACACTAAGAGTGAACAATCACTAATCCTATTGAACACATGTACAATTTGTAAAAATAGCCATGTCAGATATTGCGATCATACTCATGTTGAATACTATATCAAGTCCAAGTAACATAGACATGGAACAGTTGTAGCACTGACACCATATTCAACCACACAAGCATTATCACACTAGAGATTTGAATGAACATTAGTTATCAAATTTCGTAAATAGTAAGCAATAGAGTATTAGCCTTGTATGTTAAACTTGTTGAATGTACAATATCTCATAAAAAAGTTTACCTTTAATGCTATCACAATAATCACATCCAGAGAGAATACACAAATCAATAAACTGATCCATAGTGAGTCTTAGCTCTTCAAGAACCTGAAAAATAAGGATGTGAATAAATACAGTAATCAATTAGCAATAAGCAAAATAAATATACCTTTGAAACTTCAAATTCCATCATAGAGATTTTTTTGGAACTTGAATCCATTAAATGACGGAGAAACCTTGGTGCCCCAAAAGTTAAAGTATCCATGTCTTTTGAGGCAACCGCAAATACCTAGATATTGATAACAAAGAAATACATTTAGGATATTAAAGTTAAAAAAACAAAACAAAATGTGTTACATTGCATCATTTTACCTTGTCACTTTTGCAAAGAGCTACGCATTGAGTTTCTGCTTCACAGGGTGCCTTTAGATCAAAAAGATGAGTTTAGCTTCTAAAACAAGAGATACAATACTTGTATATTAAGCAATTGCATGCAGCTTTAGGAAATGTTTGCAAGAGAAAGCAAAACTGTGACATTGTTAGTTCAAATTCTTGTAGCAAGGATAAAGAATTCAATAAGTGAAAGTGGACTAGTTTACCTTAATAGTAGGCACACCCATTAATCTTAAGAGACTTTTACAGTCTTCATTATGTTGCTTGGTTACCTGTGAAAAAACTCTATAGTTAGGAATATGTCATTTTCGCTAAATATGATTACTCTTAATTATCGATTCGCACTGATAAAATTTGTTTTAGCTTTCTACAAATTATTAATAATCATCCAACGAGTCTAAATCCTTCATGGCTACTTGGCGTCAATAGGGGAACAATAAAAACAAAAAAACTAGTTCTTATGCTCCATTAGTTAAGGAATACCCTTGATTTCCTATGCTCTGGATGTTGATACAACAACCTACAAAGAAAGGAAAACAAACATCATCAAGAATAATATATCGAAAAAACCCTTAAAATATTCTATGAGAACAGTTTCTATGTATCTTTATGAAGGTCTTAATCAAAAAATAGTTTGATCAGATAAGTATCACTCAGCATTAATGACAGAATTAATGGACGTTGAAGTGAAGGACAAGTTGCCAAATAGATATTGATGAATTTTTTCCACATTCAACTGTTTCATTGAAGAAATCAAATAAAAAAGAATAAAAAGCAAAGATTAGGATCCAAGAAAGATATAAACAAGATAATTTAGAAGCTCTTTCAAAATTGTTTTTATAATAATAATTTTGGAACTGACTGAACAAGAAGACCCAGATCATTTGAGCTCAAAACTATAGTCTTCCTTTAGAGTCACAGCTCCTAAGAACAATGGCTCAAATATAATTCATGGATCAAAATCAAACACATAAAAAAGATAAGAGATTTGAATTCTTCCTCTCCCTCTCACCTCCCTTATTTTGTATCTATATGAAGCTTAAATTACAAACAGACAGATTTGTACCAGAAAAATGTACAATTGGAAAGAAAAAGCCGAAAGGCCTCACAAAATATCTAAGAGCTCCATTTTCTTTTTAACTTAATTCTCTTCCCCATCTCGGTTGCTAACTTCGCCTAGTTTTTAGATTTTTAATTTGTTGATGTTAATTTTTTGGTTCCCCTGTTTTTTTCCCCCACTCTTCCTACCGCAGCGCTCCAAAACGGTGCCGAGAGCGTACTCGAAGAAGGGGCCGGTTTAGGCCACGGCAGTGATGCCACTGCAGCTCCGGCGGCCGCGGTTAAGGCAGTCAAAACCCTCGACACGCACGGCTGCCGGGACCAGGCCAAACTTAGCATGGGCACAACCTTGCTTTGGGGACGCCGACGGGCCGGATTGGGTTAGTAGTGAAGGGGCGAAAGGCGCCGGTGGGCAGTCCTCGCCGAAGCGAGCGTCATGGACTACTGGATTCGCTGCACGTTTGAGACAATATCTCTCGTAGAATCGAACAATGAACTAATTATCCAGATCAATCCTGGAGGTGGAAACTTTTGGTAAATAAGTCCACTGCAGTTTATAAACAATCACCAAGGCATAAATAACATAATTATCTATTCTGAAGGGAATTTAATTTGACAATCAGTTTCAGAAGGGCATTTCTATAGTTACTTTCGATCTGGTTGCTTATGGCAGAAGTGAAATTGTCATGAAAGTATTAGCATACTAAAAATAGTGGCAACTATCATGATAAAAAAAAAAGGATCAACACACCTCAAAACATAAATTCCCTTATCATACCATGTTTGCATATGCTTACCTTTGAGGTTTTTCCAGAGCGAACTATTTATCTTATAACTCTAAATGAAATATGCTAACAACGTAACCACGCCTATTAACATGGCAAAAGCAATAGAACAAAGGAGGGAAAACTGTAGATTATCTCTAAGATCTGGCTATCCAAGCAAAGGTAATTTGTCAAATTAAACAACTACGAGTGGGAAAAGACGTTTACAAAAGTTCTCACAAAAAAAATGTAAAATGTATGTAACCAAAAATAAATAAATAAATAATCATGAACATCAATTAGCTAAAAGGTGTCAAGAACTCACTTGTCTCTACAAGTCACTGCCTCGAACGAGAGCGTGGAAAAGGCATAGCGGGTAAGGAGTTCAAGGTAAAGCCGGTAGGCCTCCGGTTGTTCCCGTCGGCAGGGGATCACCCTAAAACGAAAGCAATGCGCAATTCTTAAAATGCACCAAGAATGAGAACTCACAGGAGTCAAAGGATCGGATTATTGCCTGGGCATGAGAACTCCATAGGAAATCATCTCCATGATTTCCTATGGAGCAGAATCGAACAATGGCAAGGAGGGAATCAAATAAGAAATTTCTTTTTAAAGTAAATGTTAGACAAAAACCAAAAATAGCAGAAAATAAGAACAAGAGATGATGAGACATGGAAATAACAAAAAAAAAAAAGTGAACCCTAAAAAATCATTTCCCCCCTTTGTTGACGTTGAGGTATACCTATACATGAAGGTGTCGTGTCCGGGGCCGAGGAGGCGCTTGTAGAGGCCGCAAGCCATCAAAAAGGGCGCGGTCTCTGTCATCGCGAAGTTGCTGGAGATCCGCCGCCACCCTCATCCTCCGACGCCACTGCCCGGTGGAGCCACTCCACCACAGTGGTATCCGACCTCGATCCAGTTGGCACTCACAAGCTCTCCTCCGACGAGGACCTTCCGCGGAGCTCCCTCCGCAGGATCCACGTCCGCAGCTTGGCGCTGGGTGCGGTGCTCCTGGAGGAGGCGGCTGCTGCTCTGGGTGTCACCAAATGTCTTAGGTTTTACGGGGGAGTTTGCGATAGGGTTTTGCCTTAGGGGAGGGGGATTCTTGTTGACACCGTCGTGGAGGAAGATCCAGTAGAGGCGGACGGTCGGTCGACAGGATGGCGTGAAGAGATTGTATGAGGAGAGGGAAAGAAAAATGGCTAGGGTTGAACGCAAAGGGGAAGACATGGCGCCGAAAAGATATTCAGAGAGAGGGAAAGCAAAAACTGCGTGCGAGGGGAAAAAAAAGACCAAAGTCAAATACAACGGTTTTATCAAAACTGTTGTTGTAACCCCTAAAAAGGCGGATAAAGACAACGGTTTATAAAACCGTTGTAAAAAGTGTTGTCGTTTTTCTCAATGACAACAGTTTTCACAAAACCGTTGTCGTTTATATTTAATGGGGAGTTCAAAGACAACGGTTTTGGCAAAAACCGTTGTCTTTGGGCAAATACGCAACACTTTCTCTTAAAACCGTTGTCGTAGGAGTGTTGTCTTTTAACATTTTTGTTGTAGTGGTCGCCTTTAGGACTTTGTGCTTTTGGACAGGCTTCTTACCTTTATCCTTGTCCTTGTTCCTCAGCTTGGGGCAGTTGTCCTTGACGTGCCCTTTTTCGTCGCAGTAGTAGCAGCGGATGATCCTTTTCTTTCTGCCCTGCGGATGGTTAGTAATTCTAGATTTACAAAGTTTTTTAAACCATCTTACCATCATTACCATTTCCTCGTCGTCGAGAGAAGATTCCGACTCAAGTTCGTCTCTCAATGCTTTGAGGGCGACGTTGTTCTTGGGTTCCTTCGTACCTGCACATCTTGATTCGTGCACTTCAAATGTCGAGAAAAATTCTTCTAATGTAATTTTTTCTAAATCTTTCGAAATGTAAAAGGCATTTACTAGTGATGCCCATTTTGAATTTCTCAAAAAAGAATTTAAAGTGTACCTTAGCGAATCTCGGTTACTTACCTTTTCTCTGAGATTCGACAGTCCGGTGATGATCTCTTTGATTCTCAAGTGCAAATGCGCATCTGTCTCGTCTTCCCCAAGTCGTAGGCGGGTGAGCTGATTATGAAGGAGATCCCGTCTAGCGAGCTTGGCTTCGGACGTTCCTTCGTGCAGCTCAAGGAACTTCTCCCAAAGTTTCTTTTCCGAGTCGTAGTTCCTGTTGGTTAATCCTAGGAAAACGTACCGGTTCCATTGTACAAAAATTTTTGTACAAGTGTCGAACCTTTCCTTAAATAACCTATTGTGTTCTTTAGAAGTTAAATTAGGAATCGCAGACGGAACTTAACATCATTGATTCCAAATTTAACTTATCTGTTCTTAATGGTTTAGATTTGAATCGCAAGCGGAACTTAACACTATTGATTCAAATCCACCTATGTTATTAATTCCATTAAATATTAATTTCCAAAATTAGTTTCCAGGACTGCATGGTGAGGCACATGGCCTTCTTGGATATGGGAGCAACCACCACCGCCTAGACAAAGCCTTTTAAGGAAAGTTAATATTTAATTTTCTTAAATAATTCTAGGTTAACCAAAAAGAACAATCGAATCATAAATTCGAAAAAGAAGAAAACACAAACTCAAAAATTAAATTCAAAAAATTAGATCTAATTGCCTCTTGTATTTATAATTCTTACAAAGAAAATAACTAGTATGATGCGGAAGAAAATTACTAGTTATACGTCTCTTTGTAAGCTAATGACCTCGAGATCTTCTGCCGTATTCCTCGCCTCGCCTTGGACGTCGTGTAGGCGATGATCCTCCAAGATGAACATCATCCAAAAGCTTCCTCCTCTTCTTCTAAAATCCGGCCACCACCACCACCAAGGAGAAGAGAGCAAAGGGAAAGGGAGAAGGGAGAGGGTCGGCCACCAAGAGATCTCCAAGCAAGAGAATAAGAGTTGTGTCTCATGAAGCCCCCTCACCCCTTCTTTTATATTACTTGCCCAAGGCAAATAAGGAAAAATATTTTACAAAAAATAAAATCATCCAAGAGTTTTTCCTTTTTCCTTTTTATTTTTCCTTTTCTTTCCTCTTGATTGAATCAATCACCAAATTTGATTTTGTGATGATTTTAATTTATTTTATTATGGCCGGCCCCTTGCTTGAGCACCAAGCAAGGTGGCCGGCCACCTCATCAAGGGAATAAAGGAAATATAATTTTTAAAAATTTTACAAGAAGAAAACCTCTTATAAAATTTACAAGCTCTCTTTCCTAAAGTAGGAGTTAAAAAAAAGGAAAGTTCTAAAAATTAAAACTATGTATTAAAATTTAAACTTCTCTAACAAAATTTTCTTTTTTAACATGATGATAGAAAATTTTAATTTTAAAACTTATCTCCCTTTTTCTTAAACCATGAGGATGGTTAAAAAAGGAAAGTTTTAAAACTCTCTATTAAAACATGTGGCCTAATTCAAATAAGGAAAGTTTTAAAAATTAAAATATCTCTTTTAAAACTTATAGTTTTCTACAAAGACAAGATTTTAAAAATTCGAAACACCCCTCCTATTTGAAATAATTGTGGCCGGCCCCTACATGCTTGGTCACCAAGCAATAGGGTCGGCCCTATTAAGAAGAGATGTGGCCGACCATTGCTTGGTCACCAAGCAATGGGCCGACCCCCTTCTTGGACACCAAAACGGGCCTTTCTTTGGATGGACTTGAGGCTTTAATGAGGCTACGACAGGGACCTAGAGGAGAAATTGGTTTTGGCCTTCCGATGAGCTTGAGTATCCCGTGTTCGCCCCGAACACACAACTCAAGTTCATCGATAATAACTCATTCCACTAGAGAGTTATTACCGCACTACCGCACCAATCCCAAATTACATTATGGGCTCCTTCTTATCATGAGTGTGTTAGTCTCCCTGTGTTTAAGATTACGAATGTCCACTAATTAAGTAAGTTACTGACAATTTACTTAATTAATATCTATCTCCAAGAGTAGTACCACTCAACTTCATTGTCATGTCGGACTAGGTCCACCTGCAAGGTTTAACATGGCAATCCTTATGAGCTCCTCTTGGGGGCATTCTCAACCCAGATAACTAGGACACAGATGTTAGGATCGATGGTCGCGGCTAGAGAGGGGGGGTGTGAATAGCCGACCACAAATCTTCGTTTCTTTCTACAAGTTGACGTTAGCGCAACGGAAAATAAAACAAAGAAACAAAGACAAGAAGATCAAACCTCAACACGCAGCGATGTAACGAGGTTCGGAGATAAACTCCTACTCCTCGGCGTGTCCGTAAGATGAACGAAGCCTATCAATCCGTTGGTGGATGAGTCCCCGGAGAACCGGCTAATATATATACTCCTTCTGGGTGGAGAAACCTCGCCACAATCTTTCTTGCACCAGCAAGAATAGGAGTACAAGAATACACAAGAAGAAGCAACAATATGAATGTAAAAAACAAACAATCTTGCCTTCTCGTCGGCTGTTGATGAAGCAGCAACTTCACGGGCCAAATACAGCAGCAACTGTTGGAGACCCCAGCCGAGGAAGCTCACGCGAAGCTTCAGAGAAGAGCTCAACAAAGCTCAAGCAGAAAAGACTTTAGCAGTGAGTAGGAAGAAGAAGAAGAAGTATCTGTAGAAGCCCTCGATCTCCTTTTATAACCTGCACCGCAACGGAGACAGCGAAGAAGACGGAGATAGCCGTTGTCACTCATAACGGCTATACCTGGACCGATCAGGCTCCACCCTGATCGGTCCGAGGCCTCCCTGATCGGTCTTGAGGACCGATCAGGACCTATGCTGATCGGTCCCCAGACCGATCAGCACTCTTCACAGAGAACTCGCCCAACTCTCTGATCGTCTCCTGATCGGTCCACAGACCGATCCCCTCCTTTTCTCTTTGCCTTCTGTTCGCTTTCTGATCGGTCTGCAGACCGATCAGATAACATACAGTTGTTGGGATCCTTCGTACTCGGCTAGAGAGGGGGGTGTGAATAGCCGACCCCAAATCGATCGCGTTTCTTCCTACAATTCGTTAGCGCAGCGGAAAAACAAACAAGGAAACGAAAACAAGAAGATCAAACCTCAACGCGTCGATGTAACGAGGTTCGGAGATGATACTCCTACTCCTCGGCGTGTCCGTAAGGTGGACGAAGCGTCTCAATCCGTCGGTGGATGAGTCCCCGGAGAACCGGCTAATAATATACTCCTTGTGGGTGGAGAAACCTCACCACAATCTTTTGCAACAGCAAACAAAGGAGTACAACAATAGAGACAACAAACAAGAACAATAGAAATTGTAAAACACTTGCTTGCCTCTTGTTGTCGACTGGAACCTTGATGAAGCAGCAGCTTCTCAGATCCAGCAGCTAGAACACCAGCAGGAAACTCACGCAGAGCTTCAGTAGCGATGAGAGCTCAGCAAAGCTCAAGAGCACACCACCAGAGTCAAGAGCGAGCTCAAGAAGAAAAGAAGCGTTCGCCGTAGAAGCCCTCACCCCTTTATACCGCGAAGGAGAAACAGATCAGGAAACTAGCCGCGAAGAGAACCCGATCGGTCTACGGACCGATCAGACTGTCTCGTCGGTCCCGAATTCGCTGCGCCTCCTGATCGTAGTCTAATTGGTCCGTGGACCGATCAGATACCGATCGGTCCGCAGACCGATCCCAACTCGGCCGTGCTTCCGCGACATCGTCTCCTGATCGGTCCCCGCATCGATCAGATGGCCCGACGGCCCGTGGACCGATCACCGCTTTCTTTTCGCTTGCTGATCGGCCATCGATCAAGAATCGAACAGAGCTTGGATCCGATCGGTCACCGCACCGATCGAGCAACAGATCACCGGATCGGTCTGGTGACCGATCCAGAGCTTGGTTTTTGCCCAAACCAAGTCCCAAGACTTCCAAACCAATATCCGGTCAACCTTGACCTATTGGTTCATCATGCTTAGCATCTGGTCACTCCCTTGACCTGCTAAGACTCCCCACCAAGTGTCCGGTCAACCTTTGACCTACTTGGACTTTCCAACACCGAAGTCCGATCATCCCCGATCCATCCGGATTTTCCAACACCGAAGTCCGATCATCCCCGATCCATCTGGATTTTCCAACACCAGAAGTCCGATCATCCCTGATCCATCTGGATTTTCCCTTGCCTGGTTTCACTCACCAGGACTTTCCAACTGCCTAACATCCCAGTTAGGACTTTCCCACTGCCTGGCTTCACTCACCAGGACTTTCCACACTGCCTAACATCCCAGTTAGGACTTTCTCATTGCCTAACATCCCAGTTAGGACTTTTCCACTGCCTGGCTTTACTCACCAGGACTTTCCACACTGCCTAACATCCCAGTTAGGACTTTTCCTCGTGCCAAGCTCCCTGCTTGGACTTCTCCGTGCCAAGTCTCCATACTTGGACTTTTCCAGTGCCAAGTCTCCATACTTGGACTTTTCCCGTGCCAAGTCTCCATACTTGGACTTTTCGCGTGCCAAGCTCCCTGCTTGGACTTTTCCAGTGCCAAGTCTCCATACTTGGACTTTTTCCCGAATCAGGTCAACCAGGTCAACCTTGACCTACGGTTGCACCAATAATCTCCCAAACATCTATTCTTGTCCCATATCAAGAATAGAATTCTCTCACGAGTGTCAAACATCAACATGCAACTTAACTAGGTCAACCTTGACCTAAGGTTGCACCGACAATCTTCCCAAGTCAAACATCAAAATACAACTCGAGTCAAGTCACCTCGAGTCGGGTCAACCAGGTCAACCTTGACCTAAGGTTGCACCAACAATCTCCCCCTTTTTGATGTTTGACAAAACTCATAATCAAGTTAGGTTAACCCGATAAACTAACTTGGGTTCTCCAATAATTCTCCCCCTTTTTGACACACATCAAAAAGAATTCCAATGTTCTACCTTGAACATTCCTTGACATTCTTCCCCTAGCTTAGGTTAACCCGATAACCTAACTTGGGTTCTCCAATAATTCTCCAATGAACACTCTCCCCTTTTTGACACACATCAAAAAGAAAAAGGAGAGTATCAAGGTCAAGAGTTTCTTCCTAATGAAAGTCCCATACCTTTCATTGAAACTCTTAATTTCCCCCTTGATACTAAACTCAACAATCAACTTAGTGATAACCCCATATCACTAATCCTCAAGAGTCTTAAGGAGTAAAACTCCTCCTAAAAGTCAACTCCCCTTGACAATTAGGTAAAACTCCCCTAAAGGTCAACTCCCTTGACCATTGCACCAACAATATCTTGGAGAGTTTCAAACCCTTAGAAACCTAAACCACAACTTTCACAGCTGGAATTTCAGATATACATTGAAATTCAGCTTTGGCATGCCCCGATCGGTCACCGACCGATCAGATCCCATTGATCGGTCCCCACCGATCCACATTCACCGATCGGACCGCCTCATCGCTTTCATTGGATCGGTCTCCGGACCGATCCACACTTCCCTGGATCGGTCCGGTGACCGATCCACTCTTGATCGGTCCAGTGACCGATCCAAGATCCCTTATCAGAATTCCTGAATTTTTACCCGAAATTCAGAAACCCATAAACAATTCTAGAAAATTTCAAAAATTATGAAACTTTTAGGATACACTCCTCATAACATATACTATCAAGGAAAAATAGTTTTCTATGAAAATAACTTCCATTTTTCAATCTTGATACAAAGTTCAAAAACTTTGAAATAGTTTAAGTTTAACTCAACTTTGTATCACAATGTTCAATGATGAATGCTATCACTAGGAAAGCTTCATCAAGGTTTTTCAAATCAATTTTAAAATGCTTTTAAAACCATTTGAATTTAGGACCATAATCTTAGGGCTAGATGTACATGACTTGTACACAAGCTTTCCCTATGATCCTCCATTTCTTGAATTAGGCTCATCTAGGTACAAGACCTATGTACCTTGATCCTAACTCATGATCCTAATATCTCACACACATCTAAGGTGTATCAAACCACATTCAAGTCAATTTGATGTGAGATATGGGTTAAGGTCAACTTAGGCTAAGTTCTCATGCATTTTCTAAACTACACTTTGATCTCAATACCAAAATGTGTTTTTATCCTTAAATCAATTTCATTGATTCTTAATGCAAGAGATGATGACATGGCATAAATTAATAACATAAGTGAAAGCATGTGCCAATGTCATGATGTCATGGCATAAAGTTTGAAACGAAACTAACACATGACATATAGATAACCTAAGCATTATCATGACATTTCAAATGATAATAAAATAAGTATGATGTCATGGCATGGCATATGGCAACCAATCATGGGAAGTTAGCACAAATAAAATACCTAAATTCCCTATCTAAGTATCCTTAGCCTTAGCTAACTTAGAATCTAACCCTAGATTGCCCATATATCCCTTAGAGAAAACCAAAATCCCAATTATGGTATTTCTCTAGGTTTTCTTAAATTGTGCCAAATAAGATTGAAATCGATATTTTTCAAATATGGCACAATTTACTCTTTAAGGAGTAACTAGTAATTCTATTTCATTTTCAAAGGTTAACAAAACCTTGAAAATGCTCCTTGAGTGTCAATTTCCTCAAAGTTGGGTTAACTACCCTTCTTATTGGAGTTGACACTCTCTAACCCATCTATGGGGTAGAGAAGATGCTCCTAGGAACCCAATACCTATTAGAGCTCATTGGGTTCACTAAATATTCACTAGGGATAACTTCCCTAGTAACCCTTCTAATGACCCTCTTAGGCTTTGAAGCCTTGGTTATTTGGGTCTCATCAAGGTCAACTATAGGGGTGACTCCCCTTGTAACCTTGGTAATGGTCTTCCTAGCCCTAGGTTTTGTTCCATAATCGAATGGAACATTGTGATAAGTGGGCTTGACCATTTGGGACTTAGGTTTGTGACCCAAACCCTTTTTGTCCTTGGATATTGGTTTTTGACCCTTAAACCCTAGAGATGACTTCTCCATGTTTTTAAGAGCCTTTTCTAAATTATCAAGTCTTGACCTCAAGACTTGATTCTCCTTCTCTAGTACCTCAATTTTTGATTTGTCATTTTTCTTTGAGGCATTCCTAGGCATGTGTCTAGTTGATTTGGGATTCCTACCTAGGTTCTCCTTAACCTTAGATGAGGTAATTCTAGGGTTGGCTTTCCTAGTGTTATCCTTATCTAGGCTCACATGTTTGGCACCTAAGCATGTGTATTGGTTCCTAAAGTTAACATGCTTATCATTATTAACAATTGCAACAAAACTACTAGCATGAGTTTTATTAGAATTGCAATAATGAACCTTAGAGGTTACCTTAGGGTTTGCCTTTGCTCCCCCTATCGTTGTGCCCGGTCTCTTGCCCTTGTGAGGTTGCCTCCCCCTCGGACAATGGCTCCTATAGTGTCCCCTTTGCTTGCATTGGAAGCACACGATGTGCTCCTTGCCCTTGCGTTTTGGGACTCCGGCTTCCTTGAACTTTGGCGCCGGTGGAGTCTTTCTTACCCTCTTTGGACACTTACTCTTGTAATGTCCATGTTCCCTACACTCAAAGCATATTATATATAACTTATTTGAAATTGAAATGCTTGAGTTACCTAGGTTTGGGGATGGGTGTGAGCTCTCTTCCTCATCCCTTCCGGAGGTAGATGTCTCTTCTTCTTGCTCCGAACTTGAACAAGAGGAACTCTCCTCCTCTTCTTCCTTGGATGTTGAGTAGCCCTCAACTCCCAATTCGCTCCCTCCATGATGTGAGCTACTTGGCTCACTTAGCTCCTCTTCATGGCTTGAATTTGAGCTCTCCTCATGGAACTTTGCCAAGTTGTTCCACAATTCCTTGGCATCGTTGTATCTACCTATCTTATGCAAGATATCACTAGGTAATGAAAATTCAAGAATTTTCGTTACCTCGTCGTTGATTGTGGATTGGTGGATTTGCTCTTTCGTCCACTCCTTCTTCTTGATAGGTTTTCCTTCCTCATCCATCGGTGGGGAAAACCCTTCTTGTACACAAAACCAATTTAACATATTAGTCCTAAGAAAATACATCATCCTTACCTTCCAATATGTGAAGTTGTCGTGAGACTCGTAGAAGGGTTGAATCGTGACATCTTCTCCATAGAGATCCATCTCTAGCCCGTGCTCCCCCGGGTGTTGATCCGTCGAAGAGCGGCCTCGCTCTGATACCACTTGTTGGGATCCTTCGTACTCGGCTAGAGAGGGGGGTGTGAATAGCCGACCCCAAATCGATCGCGTTTCTTCCTACAATTCGTTAGCGCAGCGGAAAAACAAACAAGGAAACGAAAACAAGAAGATCAAACCTCAACGCGTCGATGTAACGAGGTTCGGAGATGATACTCCTACTCCTCGGCGTGTCCGTAAGGTGGACGAAGCCTCTCAATCCGTCGGTGGATGAGTCCCCGGAGAACCGGCTAATAATATACTCCTTGTGGGTGGAGAAACCTCACCACAATCTTTTGCAACAGCAAACAAAGGAGTACAACAATAGAGACAACAAACAAGAACAATAGAAATTGTAAAACACTTGCTTGCCTCTTGTTATCGATTGGAACCTTGAAGTAGCGGCTTCTCGGATCCAGCAGCTAGAACACCGGCAGGAAACTCACGCAGAGCTTCAAGACGATGAGAGCTCAGCAAAGCTCAAGAAGCTCAGTAGTCGAAGAGCGAAGCTCAAGAAGAAAAGAAGCGTTCGCCCTGTGCCCTCACCCCTTTATACTGCGAAGGAGAAACAGCGAAGAGGAAACTAGCAGCGAAGTAGAAACCCGATCGGTCTACGGACCGATCAGACTGCCGATCGGTCCCCGCATCGATCGCCGCTGCACGAGCCCATCGTGCGTACTCGATTGGTCTCGGACCGATCAGATACCGGATCGGTCCACGCACCGATCCCAACTCGCCGTGCTTCCGCGACATCGTCTCTGATCGGTCCCGCATCGATCAGATATGGCCGATCGGCCCGCGGATCACCGCTTTCTTTCGCCTCGATCGGTCATCGACCAATCCGAACAGAGCTTCGTGATCCGATCGGTCACCGGACCGATCGAGCAAAGTATCTGAGGTCTGGTGACCGATCGAGCTTGGTTTTTGCCCAAACCAAGTCCCAAGACTTCCAAACCAATATCCGGTCAACCTTGACCTATTGGTTCATCATGCTTAGCATCTGGTCACTCCCTTGACCTGCTAAGACTCCCCACCAAGTGTCCGGTCAATCCCTTTGACCTACTTGGACTTTCCAACACCCGAAGTCCGATCATCCCTGATCCATCTGGATTTTCCAACACCAGAAGTCCGATCATCCCTGATCCATCTGGATTTTTCCTTGCCTGGTTTCACTCACCAGGACTTTCCAACTGCCTAACATCCCAGTTAGGACTTTCCCACTGCCTGGCTTCACTCACCAGGACTTTCCACACTGCCTAACATCCCAGTTAGGACTTTCTCATTGCCTAACATCCCAGTTAGGACTTTTCCACTGCCTGGCTTTACTCACCAGGACTTTCCACACTGCCTAACATCCCAGTTAGGACTTTTCCTCGTGCCAAGCTCCTTGCTTGGACTTCTCCGTGCCAAGTCTCCATACTTGGACTTTTCCAGTGCCAAGTCTCCATACTTGGACTTTTCCCGTGCCAAGTCTCCATACTTGGACTTTTCGCGTGCCAAGCTCCCTGCTTGGACTTTTCCAGTGCCAAGTCTCCATACTTGGACTTTTTCCCGAATCAGGTCAACCAGGTCAACCTTGACCTACGGTTGCACCAATAATCTCCCAAACATCTATTCTTGTCCCATATCAAGAATAGAATTCTCTCACGAGTGTCAAACATCAACATGCAACTTAACTAGGTCAACCTTGACCTAAGGTTGCACCGACAATCTTCCCAAGTCAAACATCAAAATACAACTCGAGTCAAGTCACCTCGAGTCGGGTCAACCAGGTCAACCTTGACCTAAGGTTGCACCAACAACAGTAGCATACTGTTTGGTTACTGATCGGTCACCAGATCGATCAGATAACCCAGTGTATCACTGGATCGATCCACTGATCGATCCAGCTCTTGGTTTTTGCCCAAACCAAGTCCCACGCCTTCCAAACCAATATCCGGTCAACCTTGACCTATTGGTATCTCATGCTTAGCATCTGGTCACTCTCTTGACCTGCTAAGACTCCCTACCAAGTGTCCGGTCAATCCCTTTGACCCACTTAGACTTTTCTCTTCATGCCAAGTATCCGGTCACTCCCTTGACCTACTTGACCTTCACAACACCAGATGTCCGATCAGCCTTGATCCATCTGGATTTTTCCTTGCCCGGCTTCACTCACCAGGACTTCCCAACTGCCTGGCTTCACTCACCAGGACTTTCCCTTGCCTGGCTTCACTCACCAGGACTTTCACTTTCACCTAGCTTCACTCACTAGGACTTTCACCTGGCTTCACTCACCAGGATTTCCAATCTGCCTGGCTTCACTCACCAGGACTTTTCCGTCTGCCTGGCTTCACTCACCAGGACTTTCCATCTGCCTGGCTTCACTCACCAGGACTTTCACTTTCACCTAGCTTCACTCACTAGGGTTTTCACCTGGC
Organism: Zingiber officinale; assembly: GCF_018446385.1. NCBI lineage: Eukaryota > Viridiplantae > Streptophyta > Magnoliopsida > Zingiberales > Zingiberaceae > Zingiber > Zingiber officinale. The sequence goes on along the minus strand of NC_055986.1, from coordinate 166,275,761 downwards.
TTCACTCACCAGGATTTCCAATCTGCCTGGCTTCACTCACCAGGACTTTTCCGTCTGCTTGCCTGATCTAGAGAACGAGCTACCGAGCCCTCTCTGACCTAGTCCGGAGAACGAGCTACCGAGCCCTCTCCGTCTTTCACTTCCGATCCAGAGAACGAGCTACCGATCCCTCTCTGACCTAGTCCGGAGAACGAGCTACTGAGCCCTCTCCGACTTCCACTTGCCAAGTTCCCATACTTGGACTTCTCCGTGCCAAGTCTCCATACTTGGACTTTCTCCCGTGCCAAGCTCCCTGCTTGGACTTTTCCCGTGCCAAGCTCTCTGCTTGAACTTTTCCGTGCCAAGTCAACTCACCTCGGGTCAACCAGGTCAACCTTGACCAAGGGTTGCACCCACAACCTCCCAAGTTTCTGTTCTTGTCAAACATCAAGATATAACTTGAGTCAGGTCAACTCGAGTCAGGTCAACCTTGACCTAAGGTTGCACCAACAATCTCCCATCAAAATATAACTCTTCTGTTCTCGTCAAACATCAAAATACAACTCGAGTCAGGTCAACTCGAGTCGGGTCAACCAGGTCAACCTTGACCTAAGGTTGCACCAACAACAGATTCCTTCTATAATCAACAACACACACTATAAGTAATATCATTTCCCAACTTATCGGGCATATTGATTTATCGAGCTAAACCTCACCCTTTGATAAGTCAAATAAATAAATATTAAATATATGTGCTTATTATTATATTAGGATTAAGAGCACACACTTCCATAATAACTAAGGTCTAGTTCTTTTACTAAGTCAGTACAAAAAGAACTTACCTAAATGATCCTACTCAATACACTTAAAGTGTATCAGTGTAATTTATTAGTGAAGATAAACTAATACTTAATTACACTACGACTATTCTAATGGTTTGTTCCTTTCCATTTTAGTCGTGAGCAACTTGTTTATAATTTATAGAGAACCGACAACATGATCTTCTGAGTGTGACACCACACTCCATGTTGTCTACTATATAAATTGAACAATTACATTTAACAAATAAATGCAGATATTGACCAATGTGATTCTTTTATTTCAACAAATAAATGTTTACAAAAGCTAGGCTTTTAGTATACACTCTAACAGTTCCCGATCTGGTTGACTTCTTGTGGCGGAAGAACGCTTAGCAGATGGTATTCTGCTTTGCCGTTCGCCACGTAGTCAACCTGTTCCTTTTTCGTCCATTGATATTTTTCTTTGCCCTCTGGAGCTACAAAGCCAAATTCCATTATTAAAATTAATTCAAAATCAGTTGTAAAGAATACCTACATTCGCTTTTTCCATGTAGCGAAATCCCCTTCGAATTTCGACCGGTAGATGCTTGGTCCGGCTATTATCTTTGCTTTGATTGGTGGTTAGTCCTCCTAAAGCACCTCGACTCTGATACCACTTGTTGGATCGTGGCCGACAGTTAGAAAGGGGGGGGGGGGTTGAATAGCCTGAAAATAAAACGCAAACCCTTCTCGAACTCTTAAACTAACACTTACATAAAATCGAAAAGCAATAACTTAAAACAGAAAATATGAGGCACTGGAGTTGACTTGGTTACAACCGGAGAGGTTGTTAATCCAAGGAGAATGATCGTACTAAAAACTCCTTCAGGCCGAGAAGCCTCTTACAACGATGAAGCGCAAAAAATAGAAGTTTAACTACAGAGAAAGCGTATAAGTGTAGAACGAATGAATTGCTTGAGTTGTTGAAAAAGCTTCTGGACCAAGGCTATATTTATAGCCTTGGTCGGGGCACCCTGAGGGTTCCGGGTGCCCGGGGGGGATAAACTTTATCCCCCAACGTTCAGATCAAGTCAAAACTTGATCTGGTCAAAAAGTCAACTCCGGGCGCCCGGAAGGGTTCCGGGCGCCCCGGACAACTCCGGGCGCCCCGGCTAGAAAAGTCAACCCCGTTGACTTTTTCCAGCCTGAGTCTTCTGATCCGGCTCCGTTCGCCTCAGATCGAGTCTTTCGCTCGCTTGGGTGATCTCTGTCATCCAGAATAGGGCTCACCCGAACCCAACTTCCGGTCTTCTCGAGCAGGCTTCCGCTTCGGCTTCTCGTCCCTCGGAATCGCCGCGTGCTTCCTTCTCGCCCGCCAGCGTACTCATCCATAGTCTTCGTCCCTCAGTCGCACCCCATGCCGACCTTCTTGCTAGCTGTGTCTCTTGCTCCTCGAGCAGTCTTCCGCTCCGGCTTCTCGTCCCTCGAAACCATCGCACGCTTCCTTCTCGTCCGCATGTGTACTCTTCCGCAGTGCCTCGTCCCTCGGACGCACTGCATGCCGTCCTTCTCGCTAGCTATGTCTTCCGCTCGACTACCTGTGCTCCTAAGCTCCTGCACACTTAGACACAAGGTTAAAAACACACAGGACCTAACTTAACTTGTTGATCACACTAAAACAACCTTGAGGTTCCAATACCAGCCATGGAAGGCGCCTTCGACAGTGAAGGTGTGGGGGCACCTTCAATTCACTTTGAAGGAGGGGGTGAATTGCTTGAAATTAAAAATAAATAAAAACCTTTCTCATTCTTTCAACTCTAATAAAAGCAACTATAATAATAAATGAAAATAAAAACTTAAAGATGAGGCACCAGATTTATTTGGTTACAACCTAGGTGGTTGTTAATCCAAGACCAATGAAAGCACTAAAAGAAAATCTCTTTCATTGAAGGCGGAAAAACCTCTTACACTCGTTAAAAAGCTCAGACAATTGCTAAGAAATATTACAAGAGTTGTTGTCTATTTCCTAGGTCCAGGGGTCTTTTTATAGCCCTTGGAAAATCTTATCAATGGCTTGAAGGCAACTTCCATAGGGCTATAAGGCACCTCCATCGAGGTACCAAAGGATAAGTCTTTATCCTTTGGCAACAGCAATATCGGCCTAGTCGAAGGCGCCTTCGATAGGGCTGGAAGGTGTCTTCGTACTATTCATCGAAGGCGCCTTCCAACCATGGAAGACACCTTCCACAGTGAAGGTGCGGGGGCGCCTTCAATTCACTTTGAAGGCGACTCGAGTAGCAATTCTAGCCTCCTTTCGCTCTTCTGCTGCTCTGATCGCCTGGGTGATCGCGGCCATCCGAAATAGGGCTTACCTTGACCCATTTTTCGGCCTTCTCCTCGAGCAACCTTCCACTCTGGCTTCTCGTCCCTCAGAACGTCGCACACATCCTTCTCATCCACCGGTGTACTCTTCCTCAACACCTCATCCCTCGGATACACCGAGCCCGTTGATTTCCATCCCGTGCCATCATTTTCGCTAGCTGCGTCTTCTGCTCGACTTCTTATGTTTCTAAGCTCCTGCACCCTTAGACACAAGGGTCAAATATAACATGACCTAACTGTTAGGTCCCTTGGCGGCTGGCTAGAGGGGGGTGAGTTGCCCCTGCACAAATTAAGCAAATAAACCTTTCTTAACTTATAACTTAATTAACATAACACTTGCATAAGAATAATAAAAGAGACTAAAAGGAAAGAGACACAGCAAGTTTACTGGTTACATCCAGGGAGGTTGTTAATCTAAGGTAGATGAAGTCGCACTAATTTCTCCTTCACGCGGAGAAGCCTCTTTACAGCAATAAGCGCATAGAAACAGAAGTTAAACAGAAAACTGAACGAGTACAAGTGTTGTTTCTTTTTTTCTTGTTGTTATTAGCTTCTGGGAGCAGGGCTGCTTATATAGCCATGCTCGGGGCATCTGGAAGGGTTCCAGACATCTGGAATGGGATAGAATTCTATCTCCGATGTAATGTTCAAACACCACGTCGAAATGGCTAAGAATCGGATTCCGGGCGCCCTGGATTGGTCCAAGCGCCCTGTGCCCTAGAAGTGAGCCTTTTGCTGACTTTTGGTCCTGGTCTCCTGCTTTGGTTCCACTCGCAACAATCTGGATCTTCTGCTCCGGCTCAGCTCGCTTGGGTAATTTCCGTCATCCGGAATAGGGCTCACCAGAACCCAACTTTCGGCCTTCTCGAGCAAGCTTCCACTACGACTTCTCGTCCCTCGGAAACACCGTACACCTCCTTCTCATCTGCCCACGTATTCTTCCGCAACACCTCATCCCTCAGGCGCACCGAGCTCGTCGGCTCTCTCTCGTGTCGTCCTTCTCGCTAGCTATGTCTTTTGCTCGACGTCCTGTGCTCATAAGTTCTTGCACACTTAGACGCAGGATTAAACACAACAGGACCTAACTTAACTTATTTGATCATATCAAAACTACCTTGGGGTACCAATAATCTCCCCCTTTTTGATGTGAGCAACCCAACTTAAGTCAGGGTAAACCAACATAAAGTAAAAGAAATAAATTTTACAATAAAGTGCAAAAATTAAAAATAAAAAATAATCTACCTCCCCTTAGACTAATTTAAACTACCTCCCCCTAAACTTAATCTTCCCTTCTCTCCCTTTGATCACATAAAAAATAGGGTATCAAAAAAAAAAGTTTTTAATTAAAAAAGAATTCTAATTTTCCAACATTGTAAAAAACTTATCAAGTTTTTGAAAACTTTGAAAATAACTTTGATATCACTTAAAACGAATTTACAGTAATTTTAGAAACTTTAAGTTTTGTAAAAAAAAATCTAAGTAAAAAATAATATTTGAGTAACTATTTAAAGCATTAATTACAATTAAATATTTTATCAGTTAGTCAATTAAATATTTTATTTCATTAATTGACTTCCAGGCTATAACGAGGCACTAGGCCTTCTTGGTTATTGGAGCAATAACCACTTTCTAGACAAAGCCTCTTAAGGAAATCAATCATGTAATCTACTCTCTGAAAGCCCTAAGTCCAATTAAACTTTAATTTATATAAGTTTTTGGAACCCAATATAGGTTCCATCCTACTGAATTAATCAAAAATTTTGGGGGCACATAATTTTTGGAAACTTTTCTAATTTAACCCCTATGAAATCTAAGATACGGCTTAATCTTTTAAAATTTTGAGTTTGAACAGTTAAACATGTATGATTTTTTAAGTTTTCTACTTATGTCTTTAATTTATCATTTTTCAATTTTAATTTTTAAAAATCTTCTAATAAGTAGGATTTATCTAAAATTAATTCCTTATTTTATTTCTACAATGTGCAACGGTTTTTTTTAATAGTTTAACAAATTTGAATAATTTTTCGGGAAAAAGAGATCGTACCTGACTTACTTTGTCGATCTTGTTATCCGTAGCTCCCCCTGTATTGTTGCTCTCTTCCAATGTGGCTCCCCCTTCATCGATGCTCTCGATGCTCATTTTGGACGAGCTTGCTTCGTGTTCGTTTTCTTGCCATTAACGCAAGTCTGGAGAATGCCTCAACTTCTGATTCGAACGACGTTTCGTCCCACGTCACCTTCAGGTTTTTGAGTTTGTTTGTTTAGACGGGCTTATTGTTCTTGCCTTTATCCTTGTTCTTCAATTTAGGGCAGTTGTCTTTAACGTGCCCTTCTTCATTCCAGTGGTAGCATATGATTTTTCTTCTCTTTCTACCCTACAGATGGTAGATTTTCTATATTTGAATAATTTTTTAAATTGATTTACCATCATCGTCATTTCTTCGTTGTCCAGAGAGGATTCTGAATCTAGTTCATCCATCTTCGCCTTGAGGGCAATATTGTACTTCGGTTCATTCTTCAAATCTGCATATCTCGTTTCATGGACTTCAAATGTTGAAAATATTTTTTCTAAGGTGACAGATTCTAAATCTTTAGATATATAGTAAGCATCTATTAATGATGCTCACTCGATAGTTCTAGGAAATGTATTAAGTGCGTATCTTAGCAAATCTTGATTGCTTACCTTTTCTCTGAGATTCATGAGTCCAGTGATTAGTTCCTTTATTCTCGAGTGAAGATGTGCAACGGTTTCTTCTGCTTCCAAGTTTATGTTACTCAGCTGGTTCCTTAGCAGATCCCGTCTCGCGAGCTTGGCTTCGAACGCCCCTTCATGTAGCTTAAGGAACTTCTCCCAAAGCTCCTTTGCTGAGTTGTAGACGCCAATCCGGTTGACTTCTTGTGGCGGTAGGACGCTCAACAGATGGAACTCTGTTTTGCCATTTGCCACGAAGTCGGCCTGCTCCTTCTTCGTCCACTGGTATTCTTCCTTACCTTCAGGTATTATAAAACCAAACTTCATTATTAAAAGCAATTCAAAATCAGTTTTAAAAAATACCTCCAATCACTTTTTCCATCTCACAAACTACCCCTCAAACTTTGGTGGTAGATGTTTGGTCCGGCCATCTCGTGTGCTTCATTTGACAGTTAGTCCTCCTAAAGCATCCTGACTCTTATACCACTTGTTAGGTCCCTTGGCGACGGGCTAGAGGGGGTGAATTGCCCATGCACAAATTAAGCAAACGAACTTTTCTCAACTTATACCTTAATTAAAATAACAATTGCATAAGAATAATAAAAGAGACTAAAAGGAAAGATGCACAGCAGGTTTACTTGGTTACAACCAAGGAAGTTGTTAATCCAAGGAAAATGAAGTCACACTAATTTCTCCTTCAGGCGGAGAAGCCTCTTTACAGCAATAAATGCACAGAAACAGAAGTTAAACAGAAAACTGAACGAGTACAAGTGTTGTTTCTCTTTTTCTTGTTGTTATTAGCTTCTGGGAGTAGGGTTGCTTATATAGCCCTACTCGGGGTACCTAGAAGGGTTCCAGGCGCCTGGAATGGGATAGAATTCTATCCCTGATGCAACGTTCAAACGCCACATCGAAATAGCTAAGAATCGGGTTCCGGGCTCCCGGAGTCCGGGCGCCCCAGACTGGTCCGGGCGTCCCGAGCCCTAGAAGTTAGCCTTTTGCTGACTTTTGGTCCCGGTCTCCTACTTTGGTTCCACTCGCAATGGTTCAGGTCTTCCGCTCCGACTCCGCTCGCTTGGGTGATTTCGGCCATCCGGAATAGGGCTCACTCGAACCCAACTTCCGGCCTTCTCGAGCATGCTTCCGCTCCGACTTCTCGTCCCTCAGAAACACCACGCGCCTCCTTCTCATCCGTCCGCATATTCTTCCACAGCACCTCATCCCTCAGACGCATTGTGCCCGTTGGCTCTCTCCCGTATCGTCCCTCTCGCTAACTGCGTCTTTTGCTCGACGTCCTGTGCTCCTAAGTTCTTGCACACTTAGACACAAGGTTAAACATAACAGGACATAACTTAACTTGTTTGATCACATCAAAACTACCTTAGGGTACCAACAATAACTTAACCCGGTTGATCACATCAAAACTACACGGGTTCCAACACCACTTATTAGAGTTATTACTGTGAATCACTTTTGAGTCCACATTAGTAGCGATCTGGACCCTCAGACCGGTCCGGCCGCCTGAGAGTGGATAAATGGCTTATCACTTAGTCGTTGCTAAGCGGATTGAGGCGACCAACTGGAGACGCCTGGACTAGACTTCAGGCGCCCGAAATATGCCATGTCAGCAAACGGTCACTTGGATTAATGAAACTATAAAAGGAGGCTTGGGGCTCTCGGATGACCTTGGTGTCGAACATGCGCCTCTTAGTAGAGCTATTACTGCGGATCACTTTCGAGTCCACATCAGCAGCGATCTGGTCCCCCGGACCGGTCCGGGCGCCCGAGAGTGGATACATGGCTTATCACTTAGCCGTCGCTAAGCGGATTGAGGTGACCAACTGGGGATGCCTGGACTGGACTCCAGGCGCCCAAAATATGCCATGTCAGTAAACGATCACTTGGACTAATGAAACTATAAAAGGAGGCTTGGGGCTCTCAGATGACCTTGGTGTCGAACATGCGCCTCTTAGTAGCGCTATTTCTGCATATCACTTTCAAGTCCACATCAGCAGCGATCTGGTCCCCCGGACTGGTCCGGGCGCCGGGAATATGCCATGTCAGCAAACAGTCACTTGGACTAATGAAACTATAAAAGGAGGCTTGGGGCTTGAGATCCAATACAACACTCAAATTTGAACTTCCAAATTTTGCTTGCTGCTTTTATAGTCTTTTTTTGTACTTAATTGTTGTAAGAGACTACTCCACCAAAAGGAAATTTTTAGTGGAGCTTTTAAAGTCTACTAGCAATCTTCTTATTGCAAATCAAGTCAATCGGTCTTGTCTCTTATTATTCCTTTTATGTTTATTTTGATTAACTTTTATTCAACTAACTGCGTTGTCTTTGCTAAAACAAGAAAGTAAAAGAAAGTCTTAAATTTCTTAACTGGGCAATTCATCCTCTCTTGCAGGCCACCTGGGACCTACATTTTGTTCAGGAGTATAGGGACAAGTGACTCGAAGAATGTCAGAGGAGGTAAAATGACAATGAAATGCTTGATACTCTACTCCTTAATTAGAATGAAATGAAAGTATTTTACGATAAAAGTAGCACTCAACATACTTTTAAAAACAATAAAAAATATCAAATAGATCAGACTTTCTTTTCATGGAAAAAATTCAAGTGAACTTGCTAAAATTATTAATAAAAATAATATAATAAAGAAAACGTTGATTAGATATAATAGGAGCAGGATCCCACACATCAAAGTGAATAATTTCTAAATGAAAAGTTGAAGTGCAAGTAGAAGACACAAAATGTAGTTTATGAGATTTTACTTTCATACAAACTTCACATAAATGAGATAATGAGACTACAGAAGTTGGTAAACTAAAATGATTAATAATATCCTGAATAAGACGTAGAGATAGATGACTAAGATATGCATGTCAAGAGAATTTATCTGTGCATTCTCCAACAAAGGCTTTGAGAGAGGTGGGTTGAAGATGATGAAGACCGTTTTTAGTGTCCCTTTGGAGTAAAATAGTTCCTGTCACGGGGGCCTTCACAAGAAAATGATGAAAATGAAATTCAAAAAACACATTATTATCAAGAGTAAATTGATGCATAGAAAGTAAATTCTTATGATAGAAGGAACATGAAGAGTGTTGTGCAATCGAAAAGTACAACCACATGAATAAAAGAATGTGTTTTTAAAGTGAGCAATTTGCAAATATGAGTCATTGCCTATTTGCACCATGTCGGATCGATGATAAGGCAAAGCTTCTGTGAGAATATCATACTCCGGTGTAACACGATGAGTCACTTTAGAATCGTTGTATTAGGAGGGATAGAGAGTGAGAATGCTACAGAATGTGATGATTGAGTATTAGATTGTCAAGATGAGGGAGAATGTCAGTTTAATGATGTGATGCAAACCCAACTTGTGCTGAAGCCCAATATAATCCTTCAAACTTCAAACATGCATAACTTTTGACTCGGGATTCGGAATGAAGCTCTATTTATCGTTATACGTGCAGAATTCGAAAATCTACGTTGTTATCAATAAAAGTATAATTGTCAAATTTTTAGCTTCAAATTTCAGTATTTGAACCCTTTTTAGGGTCTTTTTATTATTTTTGATAATTTTTATTTTTGAGTATTTAGGGTAATTTTTACATTTTTAGTAATTTTTAGAGATGATTTATTTTGATCCGCATCTTGATTTGAGTTAAGATCGTTAAATTAATTGCTTTCCTTTTTAGGTAAAAATTTATTTCCTTTTTTAGAAAATTAGAATTAAGATATGTTAATTGTAATTATTGTAATTATTTTTCTTATTTGAGTCTTAGGTCGTGGTAGTCATGTTAGATATTGAAAGATTAATCTTAATAAAAAAATTTACTTCTCAAAAATTCCTTTTCTTATTTTCTCCTCCATTCTGATTTTGATTTTGATGATTATGTCACAGAGAAGGGTGATTATACGGATCAGGTTGTGGCAATGAATATATTAAATTTAAAAATATTATGATATTAAATATAATATATTCTGATTCATTGAAGATTATTTTTTTATAATTACTTTCTGTCATTAAACCGAACAAAAAAAATTCAAATATAATTATCATCAACACTTCTTCAACAGAGTCGCAGTAATGAAGGAACAAAGTAAACACCAATTAATCGGCACATGGAAGAAGAAGCAGCAGTACACCAAGTCGTCTAATGTCTATCAGCCTTCAGCGGGCCATGGCTTGAGGCGGCGGCGGCAATATCGTTGCCACTTGTCCCTGCCTTTCCATGTTCCCGTGCCAACCTTAAATTCACAAATCAAACTCATCAACCAATTAATTAATTCCCAAACTAGTTAATCTCATCGCATCTCCCAATCGATCAACAAACAATTACAACTACAGTAGCAGCGATTAATTGTTCGTACGTACGCACCTATGCTCATGTCGAAGCCACGGCGGTTGAGCTCGCGGTACATTTGGGCGAGAGAGCAGCACTCGCAGCAGCAGCAGTGGATGAGGCAGTCTGGGCAGGGCTCCTCGCGCAGCCCGTACTGCGCCCGCAACTTGCTGCGGTAGCAGCACGAGTACACGCAGGCGCATCCGCCCGTCGCGAACATTATCAGCGCGTACAGCGCCCCATTCGCCCCGCACGCTGTGCGTGCAAATTCCAATTATATTAATCCATCGTGCCCATCGCCAAAAGTTAATCAGTTAATCGACTACACTTATGAGTGGTGAACTTACAACAGGATCCTTTATCGACGATCTCGGCGACTTGGCCGAACGTGACGCAGGGGCAGAAGCAGGTCGTGATGCCTGAAAAGAATTAATAGATAGATATAACACGCACAGGCATCAAAACTGGAGGATCGAATTAAGTATAAATGTACAGTTTTGGGGATCGTCGTAGCAGTCGCAGAGGCCGGTGGACCAGGGACTCTTCGGCCGAGGAGTTTGGACGTGGAAAGTACCCTGTGGCGGCCATTGCGGAGGCGGTGGCGGAGGGGCGCTCGGACGGTAGTAAGGATCTGGCATGACGCCGGAGGAGGAGATTAGGCAATTGAATAATGGGAGAAAGTGCGTCCTTCGTCCCTACTTAATAACTGCTTGATTCGACGTGGCTAAATTAAAACATTAAATCGCCTTGACGGTTAGGACGAAGGCTTTGTATGGAGAAGTTAACGAATCCGCAAAGATCAATCACTCGTGTCATATTTCAATTGTTTCAAGTGCCATACTCTGTGTGATCGATCGATGTGTCGCATTTTATAATTTTTGTTAATAATTTATAAATGTCAAGGTTTAGTACGGCATGGAACATTTTAATGAACTGTTTAAAATTTATGTTGAAAATAATTCGCATAGTTTCAATTTATTTTCTCTCAAAAAATCAATCAGATTCAGGATTAAGGAGATGCAGCAGGAGGAGCAGAAAGAGAAGCCGTCAGACCAGTGCAGGCAGGAAGGCAGCTGCTGCCGAGCCTGGAGTTCGCTTTACGAAACGCCCCTTCATCCTCGGCCTCTTTTCGGCGTTAAGCTTCCTCACTTCGTACCGTATCTTCTTGGCGAACAGCCGCGTCCGCCGCTTCTCCCTGTACCGACTCACCCTCGCCTGCCTGCCCACGTCCACGGCCACCTGCGCCACGCCGCCTCCCGCTCCTCCTCTTCCTTCCCCCCATCCTCCCTGCCATCGTTGGTTTAATTCATCACGTCAGAAACAATCTACTGAGACGAGATTTTGAATGATTTGTTGGGTTAGAAATTTAATTACCATGCAGTCATTCCAACAGTTTGCTAGATTAATCTGCGGCCGCTCGCCGTCGGTCCAGGGCGAGGAGCCGTTGGCGGACCATGCAGAGATGATGGCCTCGTAGTCAAGCCTCAGCCTCGCTGTCTTTGGTTCGTCGTGTTGGTCCTCTGTTTTTTCTTCATCCAGCTCGTCCTCTTCTTCCGCGGTCGACGACGAGCCTGGGCAGTTGAAGTCCAATTCCAGCGAGTCCCTCGTCATGTCCTTGTCCAGCTCGACACCCACCGGAGAGTTCTGCTCTGCTTCGTCAGCCGGCTCTGCCTTCAGTTCCTTCGTGAAGTAATTCGCGTTGTCGAGCAGGCCAAGCCTCTCCATCGAGAACGCGGCGTGGTCGCCGCTCGCCTCGCCGAGGAGGCTCTCCATGTTGGCCGCGAACTCCGCTATCTCCACGTCCGACGGCATGTACTCGGCCATGCGGTCGGCCGCGTCGACGGTGGTGGTGGAAGAAGGGGTGCTGCCGCCCGACTCCACCGGCGGCTTCGTATCCTCGTTCCCAGACGAAGCGGAGCGGAACTCTGCCGGTGCGGGATCGAACCCCGGCACGCAGTAGAGCAGTTGCTCCTCCTCGACAGACGGCGACGTTTCGGCGAGCTCCGGAGGCCGCGGTGCCATCCCCTTCTTCCCTTTCCGAGGGGTCCGAGCCTTCCGCTTGAACCCTCGGAGCCACGAGGGGACATCAAAATTCTCCTCATCCTCTTCCTCGTTCCCGTCGAGTGCTACGGCGCCGGAGGAGCACCAGGAATACTTGAGTCGGAGGCGGCGGTGACGGCGGGCGAGCGGGTTGGCGGAGTGGACGGACGAGTCGCACGTCTGGCAAAGGAACGCGTCGTCGGCTGCGCAGTACCACCGCGCCCGGCAGCGAGCGCAGCCGTCGCAGGATCGCGCCGTCTTCCCGGCCAAGGCGCCGCCGCACCGCTGCTTCTCGAGGTCACTCATGTCTCTAGTTAACTACAGCTCCCCGAGCAAGCAACAACAAACGGCACAATAATATCGAGCAGTGAGATCTCAAGTGACGAATATACAAAATTGAAAATTTCACACTTCGCTTACACTGTTAGGACGCAAGCGAAGTTAGAAGATTATAAAGGGCGTAGGCCTCGGCGGGGCAACCGGACGCGCACTTTTGGGGCCGGAGCAGTGCACTTTTGCTGGCGCAACAGGGTCCCACGACCAGGCCTTATCCCGTTCGCCATTAGACGAGAAGAGGGAGGACATCTGCTTCTTCTCTCCCATTGGCCAGAGCCTAGATTTCCAGCGGGGACCACGAAAGCTTCTCGCTCTAGCCGCTTCCGCCAGTGTTAGTATGCAAGAAGCACTGGAATTGTCTCGGTTGATCTGAAGACAATTAAACCGGTCCAATATACTGAGGATTAAAATTTGAGCAAATTACTAACGCCCAATCCCATAGTTTAAGTTTTATATTATCCAAATTACTTAGATAACTTTAAAAATACATAAATTATATATCCTATACTCATTTTGCCTCTTAAGTAGTTTGCTTTCACTCGCTGAGTATAATGGGTATCTATCATGATGCAGCTAGAGTGCATTGACAATATTATCATGACGACTTGTATATCAGTTATCAGGCAAACAACACCACCCGATGGTGAAAATAGAATCCATTCCATCGAAGTACCGAGTAAAATAGAACAAAAGAATGATAGCCTTCTATATATAGATAAAATCAACGAATTCCTAACTCAAGTTGAAATCCAACTCCACGAACCCGCGACAAAAGATTTTACAGACCAACAATTGTGTCAAGGAGATGAGGTCGTGACAAAAGATTGTTGGGGCTGACGACGGCAGTTCTATCATCGGGGATTTTAACCCACATGGATTGGGACAAGAATCGATTGTCGCAGCCATCTCGTATCATGAAGCTTTAGAGCACGTCATGACTATAATCACAAAAGGTGCAGACGAGAAAGCGGAAATACTCAGGGTGGACGAGGTCGTCAATGACGAGGTGAATTATGTGTTGCGCCTAGCACACCCATGAAACTTCGTGTAACATGCTGGAGAAGGGCAACATGAAGTTGAACTTGGCGTCATCGCCGACAATGGCAAGCAAATGGGGAGCCATCGTGAAACATCTCAAGTGCATCGATAAGATCGGCAACATTGTCATGATGACCTGCGCATGTCAGTTCTCAAGCGAACAATGACATCCGACGGTGAGAACATAATTCACTCCATTAAAGCAACGAGTAGAAAAAAATAAGAGAATGATAGTCTTTTATTTATAGATAAAATCAACAAATTCCTAATTGGAGTTGGAACACCGACTCTGCCAACTCGCCACAGAAGGTTGTATGGGTCGGTGATTGTGTCAGGGAGATGAGGAAGCCGTAGAGGATTGTTGGGGCTGACGACAATGGTACTAGAATGAGAGATTTGGACCCACACGAATAGGGATAAGAATATACCATCACCTTGCATTAAGCAGTTTTGGAGTGCATCATCACTGTAGTCGCAGAAGGTGAGAACAAGAAAGCAGAGGTCCTCAGGGTGGACGAGGTCGTCGGTGACACGGTGCATCATGTGTTGTGTATGGTGCACCCACAAAACTTCGTGCAGCATGCTAGAGAAGGGCGGTATGAAGCTAAAGTCATCGTTGTCGATCGCCGACAACTGCATACAGACAAGGAGCCATCATGATGCAGCTCAAGTGCACCTACAATACCAACAACACTGTCACGGTAATTTGCATTTCAATTATCAAGTGAACAATGACACCTAATAGCAAGAATAGAATCCATTCCATCGAAGCAACGAGTAAAAAGAATAAGAGTGATAGTCTTTTATTTATAGATAAAATCAATGAATTCCTATCTCGAGTTGGAACCCAACTCCGCCAACTCATGAAAGAAGATTATACAGGCCGGCGATTGAGTTAGGAAGATGAGGTTGTGATGGAGGATTGTTGGGGCCCACGCCAATGGTATTGGCGTGGGGGATTTGGACCTACACAGATAGGGATTAGAATTTGTTGATGCCTTGCATCAATAAGCTTTTGAGTGCGTCATTACTGTAGTCGTATAAGGTGTCGACGAGAAGTCCTCAAGGTAGACGAGGTCGTCAATGACACGGTGCATCATATGCTGTATTTGACGCACCCACAAAGCTTTGTGTAGCATGTTTGAGAAGGGTGACATGAAGCTGAAGTCGGTGTCATTGCTGACAGCGGCACATAGATGAGGATCCATCGTGATGTAGCTTAAGTGTACCGACAATACTGTTAGCGGTGTCACGACAACCTGTATTCCAATTCTCATGCGAACAATGACATCCAACGGCGAAAATAGAATCCACTCCATTGAAGCAATGAGTAAAAAGAACAAGAGAGTGATAAAATCAATAGATTCCTAACTAAAGTGAGAACCAGAGGAGGGGAGGGGGGGCGATGGCGACAGCCTTTCCCCCTCCTCAATTTTTAAGTATAAGAAGTGTATGGAGTATAGGAATATGGAGTGAAAGAGAGGCGAATGGGAGGCAACGATCGGTCGTCTCCCCTCAACATAAACACAAACATTTTACCCCCTCGATATGAAATTCCTGGCTCCGTCTCTACTAAGAACAATGACTTTACTAACTCGCGATAGAAGATTATACAGACCAATGATTGAGTCAGGGAAATAAGGTCACCATGGAGGATTGTTGGGGTTGACTGCAGTGGTACTGACATCGGGTATTTGGACCCACACGGATAGAGACAAGAATCCGCCGTCGCCACCACCTTGCATCATGAAGCTTTTGAATGTGTCATTACTATAGTTGCAGAAGGTGCAAACATGAATGCGGCGATTCTCGGGATGGATGAGGTTGCTCGCAACGCGGTGGATCATGTCTTGCTCCTGGCACACCCACGAAGCTTTGTGGAGCATGCTGAAGAAGGGTGGCATGAAATTGAAGTCGGCATCGACGTCGGCAACGACAGGTGGACTGGGAGCCATCGTGATGCAGCTCAAGTGCACCGACAAGAGTGACAACGCTATCATGGTGACCTGCATGACAGTTCTTAGGCGAAGAATGATACCTGATGATGAGAATATAATCCACTCTATCAAAGTAACAAGTAAAAAGAATAAGAAAGTGATAGCCTTCTATTTATAAATAAAATCAATGAATTTTTAACTGGAGTTAGAACCATGACTTCGCCAACTCATGATAGAAGATTGTACGGACTAACAATTGTGTCAGGGTGATGAGATCAAGACAGAGTACTGTTGGGGCCAACGACAACAGTACTAGCATTGAGGATTTGGATCCACACAAATAGGGACAAGAACCATTGTCGTCGCAGTCTCACATCAAGAAACTTTGGAGCGCATCATGATTATAGTCGCAAAAGATGCCGATAAGAAAGTTGAGGTCCTCAGGATAGACGTGGCTATTGATGACATGGTGGATCATGTGTTGTGCCTAGTGCACCCATGAAACTCTGTGCAATATGCTAGAGAAGGGCATCATGAAGTTGAAGTCGGTGTCATCGTCAACGGCAACGACAGGCAAACGGGGAGTCATCGTGATGCAACTCAAGTGCAACGATAAGACCGACAGCATTGTCACGGATACTTGGATGCAAGTTCTTAAGAGAATAATGACACCCAACGGTGAGAACAAAATCTGTTCCATTGAAACAACGAATAAAAAGAAGAGAATGATAGACTTCTATTTATAACTAAAATCAACGAATTCCTAATTGGCGTTAGAACCATGACTCTGTCAACTCACTGCATAAGAGTTTACGAATCAGCAATTACGTCAGGTAGATGAGGTTGCGGCGTAGGATTGTTGGGGTCGACGTCATCGATACTAGCATAAGGGATTTGGACCCACATGAAGCTTTAGAGTACACCATGATTGTAGTTGCATAAGGTGCGAATGATAAAGTGGAGGTCCTCAAGGTGGACGAGGTTGCCAACGTGGTGGATCATGGGTTGCGCCTAGCACACCCATGAAGTTTCATGCAACATGCTGGGGAAGGGAGGCATGAAGCTAAAGTCAGGGTCATAGTCGGCAGTGGCAAGCGGACGGAGAGACATTGTAATGTAGCGCATGTGCACTGACAAAAATGGCAGCACTATAACTGTGACCTATATGCCAGTTCTTAGGCGAATAATGGCACCTGACGGCGAGAACAGAAACCACTCCATCGTAGCAACGAGTAAAAAGAACAAGAGAGTGATAAGCTTCTATTTATAAATAAAAATAACACAAATCCTAACTAGAGTTGGAACCATGACTCTACCAACTCGCAACAGAAGATTTTATGGGCCAACAATTGAGATGAGGTTATGGTAGAGGATTGTTGGGGTCGACGGCGGCAATACTTGCATAGGGGATTTGACCCACATAGATAGGGACAAGAATCTGTCATCGCCGCTGCCTTGCATCAAGAAGCTTTAGAGCGTGTCGTGACTGTAGTTGCACAAGGTACAAAGGAGAAAGCGGAGGTTCTCAGGGTGGACGAGGTCGCAGGTGACTTGGTGGATTATGTGTTGCACCCGACGCACCCACAAAGCTTCGTGTTCTAAGGCGGCATGAAGCTGAAGTCGGCGTTGCCGACTACAATGGTAGGAGGATGGGGTGCTATCGTGATGAAGCTCAAGTGGACCGACAAGACTGACAACATTGTAACACCAACCTGTATGCCAATTCTCAGGTGAACATTGGCACCCGACGACGAGAAGAAAATCCGCTCCATCGAAGCAATGGGTAAAAAGAACAAGAAAGTGATAGCCTTCTATTTATAGATAAACTCAATGAATTCCTAACTGGAGCTGGAACCATGACTCCGCTAACTCACAGTAGGAGATTGTACGAACAAGTGACTACGCCAAGGAGATGAGGTCGTAGTAGAGGATTGTTAGGGCTGACGGTAACAAAAGTGGTGTTGGTATTTAGACCCACATGGATAGGGACAAGAATCAGTCGTCGCCACCTCGCATCAAGAAGCTTTGGAGTGCGTCGTGATTGTAATTACAGAAAGTGCGGACAAGAAAGCAAAGAGGTTTTTAAGGTGGACGAGGTCGTCGACGAGTGGATCATGTGTTGCGCCTAATGCACCCACGAAGCTTCGTGTAACATGCTGGAGAAGAGCGGCATGAAGCTGAAGTCAACATCGTCACCAATAGTGGTAGGTTGATGGGGAGCCATGCATTGTGATGTAACTCAAGTGTACTGATAAGATTGACAACGTTTTCAAAACAATGACTATTAAAAAATATTAATTGATTTTACAGTGTAACAATATAATTTGTATTTAAAAATTACTACTCTCAATATGACATATGAAAATGATGTTTGAGAGTATGAATATAATCAAGAGAACTAGACGAGTACATAGAAGCTTATTCTATGTTATTCCTAATTCTTTAGGTTTATCAATCAGTTTCAATCAAAATCAACTGATAGACATAACTCAAAATAATATGAAATATATTTATCTAATTCGTTTAATTATATTCATATACTTAAATATGAATTCGACCTATCATATTGAGAGCACAATTTTTTTTTTATCATAGAAGACTGTAATCAAAGGTTTTTATTCATTGCTATAGTACATCAATAGATAAAAGCTTTTGTTTGGGTCACAAAAACATATCATTACCCTTGTAATCGATGCGAGCAAAAGCGAACAAGCAGAGGGGTAAAATGGATAACGAATACACGATTTTGATATTTTCAAAATTGCCTACGCGATCTATTTATGTATTACGAATGGTTCAGTAAATTACCGAAGTTTGATTGAATTTTGATGTGGTCCAGTTGTGTGACTGTTTGTACTTTTGCAGAGTAGACAGTAGGCATGGCGGATGGAGAGCCACGGTGACTCGCAGAGCTCATACATAGGCACACTCTTTGTTCGTTTGTGCTGAATTTGATCTTTTGCTTCCATGTTTTTGGTGTCTAAAATGTGCAAAGCACCAACCAATGGCCATTAGTAGTGAATGATTGATTCGCGCTCCACTAAATGAGCATCGTCATCTCCATGATCAATCAATAATTGCTTGCCGTAAACTAAGAATCTTTTATTGCAACAAACACAGTTTAATACTGAATTAGCTGCGACACTTGCAATATCCCCTTGCCATTTCACAAACATCTCGACAGAGAATAATACTATATATGTTTTATATAATCGATGTGAATTATTGGAAATTCAGTCGACGTTTGCTAAAGAATAGAAGATGGCAGGCATTTGGATGGCCACTGGGAGGTCGACAACTCACCGAATGAATGAATCAGGTGGATCTTGGTCCCTATTGGGGGCAGTGTCAGTGTCGACGAGAGGGACCTGCGTTGGTGCCACACTAACTAACCTTGATATTTTGGACGAAACCATGTTCATGCCACCTCCGTGCATGGGCTCATCTCTATCCAAATTAGATGGAAACCAGGTCCCCTATCTGTCCCCCTCTTGTAAAAGTTTCCACACCCCGACAAACTATGAAAATTCTAAAAGAAATTTAGCCGTTTCCATCCCAAGGAAGTTTTGTTGGCACGGTTCAAAACAGCAGACGAAGTTTTGTTGGGTTAGGCCTCCTCCTGTTCCTCTTTCACCTCACAATTTCTTGGGCTTTAATTCTTTATGGAAGTTTTGCCCTTGGCCTTCTCAAAGTTAAGCTATGAATGGAATTGAGCTCCTTCTCCAACTTTAACAGATCAAGCTGATATCCACCAAATTTTCTTATGTGCTAAATCTCAATCCAACACCAATTGGACTAGGGGTTGGAAGTTAAAGTAGCATTCAAGACAATTCTGTTGAACCTAATTAAGCCTCACTTTATGTGATTAAAATTCTCTGCCTACATTAACCTCAATTCATAGGTCTGGTTTCCATCATACTCATAGCCAACACTAGTTTCACATGTAGTTTAATTGTATGAAGCAATCTCTTGAGCAAGGCATAGAGACTGCCATCCATACTACTGTGGATTGAACTTGATAGACTAAAAGTATGTAGCAAGTGCTAATTCTTACCCTATGTTCTTTTGAACATTTTTGAAAATTGTGGATGTGTTCTCATCACAGTCATAAGATCATTTTCAAAGGTAGAAAAACAAAAGGAAAAAAATAACTAACTTCCAAGACTTTGACGACTTGTTCCCTCTCGTCGTGTCTTTCTTCTCTCATCTATTGCTTTCAGTCTTTTCCTGATTTGTTGGTAGAACTTTGAAAATTTTTTGACTTACTGCATGTAGTTAGTTCAAACTATTAGGAGGATCAGTGACAATTAGCATTGATGGTGTGTTTTAGTTTATGATAATAATTATCTTGTTAGTTGAAAAGCTAAGACTTGTGCCAAATTGATTGGATTGGAGATCTAATCTCAATCAAAATCGCGTCTTAAATAAAACTGATGATGGACACTTCACTATCTGATAGAACCTCAGTGGGTTCCATTATATGAATAAGAGCAGATTAGTCATGCAATTCTCTCCTGTCTATGATTTGTACAATTTTGTTGCCTCTTGGAAGAAGAGTCCATCTCTTTGATGGCTATGTTTTGGCCAAGATATGACATCAAATACCTAATCCTCTGTCCTTGCCTCCCAACACTGTAATCCTTGATTCCTTATGCATTTTATATAATTTCATCTTCACATTCCATGAAACTTTATCTTTCTCCTTATAAAATGTAAATTCTGCAAAAATGTTAATTATCATTTTTTGTTAGTTCATGACTTTTCTTTGCCTCATTTCTATATTGGTTTTGTTTGTCTGACGCTTGCGTTAGGTTGGTAAAGTTAGTCGTGGCATGCTGACTAACTGAACTACCGAGTCATCTTCACAAAATTAAATATTAGAAATACAAATGTTTATTTGGTTGGTGTAAATCAAACTAGTTTTTTTTTCCAGTTTTTTACACCCGAAGGCAATTAAAGTTGCAAAATTTCTAAACGATACACTTAACTGTCAGAATTTCCGAGGACGCAATTATTTTCTATTTTATCTCCTTATGATAACCACTGTGATGTTGTATTCAAAAAATAATGCAATTGTGATGCTAAATTTCAAAAAATAACTAATTTTAGAATTTATACAGTACAGACATCTTAAATGTAATGTTTGTGAAAGCTTTGTAGAATTAAAAAAGTTGAATAAAAAAATTTGAACTATTATATAGGTGAGGTTTGAGGTTATAGTTTAAGAGTAGTAGTGAAAACTATTCTTTTGTCTTAAAATTAATGTAATATGTATGAATTCATACAACTACATGTATAAATTGGATCCCAAAAAAGTTCGGTTAGAGCTCTAACAATTAGAGAAGTTTTAATAAAATTTTATAATGTTGATATAGCATATTGGAAATATAAAAAAACTCATTTAGAACTATAACTATTGGAGATGTTCTAAAATGGTATTAATTTTTAAAAATCAACATCACAATAGTTTGATTTTTAAAATACAACACCACAGTGAAGTTGTTCTTTGAAATTCAGTACCATAGTGGTGATTATCTTTGAATGCAGCATCACAGTGATATTAATTTTTAAAATATAATATATTAGTAGTGTTGATTTTAGGATTTATTATAGCAAAAGGTGGAATCCACCATCCAACGGTCCTATACAGTCGGTCCCACGATCATCTGTGAAAAAATAAATTAAAAAATTATAGTTGATTTTAGGATTTATGCATTACTAAAGTGATAGTGATGCTGATTTTTTAAAATCTAAAATCATATAGTCTGATTTTTGAAATGTAATACTACAATGATATTGTTATTTGAAATCCAACATTATCTTTGAATGCAGTATCAATCGGACGGATAAAATAGGAAACATTTAGAAGTATAAAAGTTAAAGGGCGTTTAGGGAATTCCGCAACTTTGTGCAAGGGCCAATTGCCTTTTTTTTCTTCTTTTGAAACAAATGGCCTAAGTATGTCAAGATCCATGCATACTACTTCGAATTTGCTCCATAAAACTCATTCAGAAAGTGTTGGTGGACAGTGAAGCACAAAATTTTACTTTAAGAGCACCATCTACCCAATAATTGCAGATTCCATTCATTAGACTCCACAAAATTCCACACAACTAATGTGGAGGGACAAAAAGCTAATGTAAACTATGATACTTTCTGGTGGAGAATTGGAAGCCATTAGCAGCTACTCAAATTGCACCAGTGAGTAGTTTCCTTGAGAATATACAAGTTATTTTTTCCCTTGAGCATACCGAACTAAATACGAGCTATGGCATGCTTGATGATTGATCAGGCAATAATCTCATCTGGGATTTCAGCAAATCTCGTTCGCTTCTGCAAGAGACAAAGAGCCAAAGTTAAATTCCATGAATCCACAAGTAAACGATATTTATTGACTATTGTCAGTTTCAACAATGACTGCAAATTAACTATCTATCTTCGACTGTTACTGATGTTTATGTTTCAGAAATCTTAACTTGCTACTTCTTGTTGGTGTTTATAACTATTCAGTCTCCTTCATTCCAAGAAAGTAATCAACTTGATCAAAGGAAGCAGTTTTGGAATCTAATAGCTTCTTAGAACTGAAAGGGGTGAAAGATTGATTGGAGTTCTGAAAGATAAAACTTAAAACAGAGTTTTCTAATAAATTTATCATTTTTAAAGGATTGCGTTGTAATCCAAGGAATGATGTGTGCTATATCAGAATTAATGGCTATGAATACCTCCTTCCGGCCATTGGTAACGGCCGAGATCGCCGGCTCCGCCGCCGCCGCCCCGCCGTCCCCGACGATGCATAGCTCAGTGATCTTCTCGGCGGCCTCGGTGGGGCTCCTGCTCTCCTTCATCAGCTTCTCGACTTTGGACTTGGGAAGGCGCATCTTGAGCCGGACCACCCCGTCCGCGGCCTCATCTACCGCCACAGCTGACGACGTCCGCCGGGCCACGGACGACACGTCCGACATGGTCCGGCGGGAGAGCTTGAGGCTCTCCAGCCGCTCCTTGGCGCTCACGCGCAGCGCGCCCGACCAGGCCCTGCCGGCCGGCGACCGCGGGTCCGCCGCCTGTGTCAGCGGCAGCCGGGGAAGCTGGACGAGGAAGTAGAGCTTCCCGGGCTTCAGGTCGGCGTCCTGATCCAGCGGCCGAGCGCGGACACCGCTCCGCGTGACGTCGTCGGAGTCAAGGAGGTTGTATCCAGGGTAATCCTGGAGCACTTGGCCTGCTCGTGCCGGCGACTTGAGCTTGATGGTGGTACCGTCGAGCTTCATCACTTTCACGAGCTTCTTCTTTCTGCTGAGGCCGTTGCCCATCTTTTTTCTCGACGGCGTCGGCGAGGAAGAACTTGAGACGGATCGAAAAAATCGATACCGCAGTGTGAGCAATGTTGAGTGTTGGAGGTGGTCAAAAGAATCCGGCAGAGGAAGGTGTGAGTGGCGAATTTATCTATTATTTTAACTCACGTTGATCGCCATTGCGGGCGACACAAACCCTGAAACTACGGGTGTCTTCTTCACCATCGACGCTATCCATCCCAGCTCCTTTTAACCGAGGGATTTGTGTAGGTTGGTAGTGAAGATCCTTAGGCATAGCCACCTACCACTAATCAGTTTGGCGAAATCCCATGCGATGACCCAGGCGCGGCGGTCAAATCTTGAGGAGAATCTATCAGTTTTCCCCCCTTTTTAGGAAAAAATTAAAGATCTTTCTTCCTTTCCCATCTCTTTTTAACTAATTTCTTTTGAAGGAAAAAAATGTTAACTAGTCGTCGAGCAAGAGAGTCGATTAGGAGGCGCAGTTATTTGATTTGCTTTCATATCAAATTAAGCATAAAAATTAGATAGATGCAGCGTTATAACAATATAATGCAAACAGTAAGGCTCTTATTTGATCGGTCTTTAGGATATCAAATTGATTAGAGGATGACAAATTTATCATGCTGACAAACATCCTTAGAGAAAAAAAATCCTCCCAATCACCTTCTACAGTGGTACAACAACAATGCCAATTAATCAGCCATCGGCCCAACTGGTCCAAGAAAATGCTGGGCCATCCTATACAAGCCCAAAATCTGTGAGAATCCATGGCAATTCTACAAGCAGGGCACGTTGCAGGAGTTCTATGTCACCATCTATTTATGACATGATTAAATGATATAATAGGAATTGCCATCCTCATTGCTAAGTCAGATATATAAACCGCATTTCTCATCCAATCTCCTGTTTCTGTACGGATCAAGCCCAAGAATGCTATGAATTGCCTGCCATGTTTTATTAGGAGACAGCTAACAATAATGAGTGATGGAGCAACTGTACAATATTCTTCCTCCAATCTCTCTCTTTGGATCCATTTCTCCACAGCTACACATGAAAACATTTCGCCTCAATCCCTTAG
This sequence comes from Zingiber officinale, assembly GCF_018446385.1. Taxonomy (NCBI): domain Eukaryota; kingdom Viridiplantae; phylum Streptophyta; class Magnoliopsida; order Zingiberales; family Zingiberaceae; genus Zingiber; species Zingiber officinale. Next base: position 166,251,837 of record NC_055986.1, on the reverse strand, counting down.
AAACATTCGCTTGGATCGTAGCTAATAATTCCCCATGCACTGAACTTGTGATGGGTCATAGATAGCTAACGATCGAGTTGTTCTACCAAGGCGGTGTTCTATGATAGTATTAGACGACCAGACCGAGACAAATTAAGTTAACTAAATAATCAGCACCAAGCCAACATAGTGTTTAACCTGTTTAATTATCTTTTTTTAATTTACAGAGATTCTCACCGAAACCAGAGAAAGAATGCCTAATCTTCTAGCTTTTCTTTTCAGTGTTAGGTGGAAGATGTCAAGATGATCAAGCCCTGTGCATCCTGTTCTATGAGCAACCTTTAGATGATGGAGTAGTCTGAGCTATCATGGTTTGGTACACCATAAAATAAAACCCCTCGGGCTACTGAACTACTCTGTCTTAATTCTCACACATCTAGTGCAGATTAATTAAAGTGCATGCAATAAGACATACAAGGTTAGTGTACAAGGGACGTTGCCTCAGTTATTGAGAGATCGAGATAGTTTCTATTGGGGGCGGGACAGTGACGTAGGAAGGTGGCGATCGAGGCTATCAATTCAATCCTCGTCGGCTTAATTGTAAGAGCGCGATAAAAGGGCAAAGAAATGAGTAAGGATGTGGCATAATCGCATCGACCTGTACAAATTAAGATGTTAAGCGAGAGCATCATAGCTGTGAAATGGATGGCGACGCCACAGGGAAAGGGATAGAAGCAAATAATTATGATACAATTATGTACCACCAAATCACTTTACTGGATGAATTATATATATAATGTCATCCTATGGATGATTGTTTCAATAAATCTCGATGTTTGATCTCTTTCATGTAAAGAATACTAGGACAAATGTCTCTATATTTCAGAGAGTATGGAGCTCTCTCGAAGAGGGCGCTAATTAAGATGATAGCTTCATCTTTTGCTCCAACATATATAAGTTAGCTGAGTTTAATCCGATTGAGCTGAGTCCGGCTTGCTGAGTTACCGATCTATCGATCTGTCGAGCTAGTTCTTTATGGAGTTTAAAAAAGTTCTTCAGCGATCTTAAAAAGTCCTCAATAATGTCCAATGAGGCGGCAGCCGCATCAAAATATATATATAAAAAACTCTTACGGTCGTTGTTGGACAGACGTTTCCAATACGACATTGGGCAAGTTGAATTATGGAAAAGGTTCTGAATGTGGATATTGTTTCACTATCGATCACCGAGTCTCGAGCTTGATATTTAATTTGAGAATAAAAGGGCTGTTTTTTGTCCCTCCATTTGACGATTCTTTTTAATTATATATATATATAATTTTTTCCAAATGTGTAACTTGTCTTGTCGTTGCTTGGCAAGAGGAAGTTTTTCTTTATTCTCCTTCTTCCTGTCATCTGTCCCGGCCATCTTTGCCTCTTTGTTATTTTTAAGCAGAAGTAGCTAAAGCATCTCTTGCCTCTCGTTTATTTTAATGAGCATTTCCATCCCTATTAAATCGCCTTTTGCTGTGCTTGGCCTTCTGATTTTTTTTTTTATTATTTTAATGTTATTTTATTCCCTTGAAACATTGACGTTTGATCCCGTCCACCAAGATCATCCTTTATCGTATAAATTTATCATTTTTTACTAGCTCGAGAGAAGAAAGCATGCATGCTTACAAGATGTCTGATGTTATGATGCGTTGTGAGTGTAAATTCTTGTCACTGATGATGAAATTTTAGTTATTGCATTCGTTAAAGAAGCTTATCTCGTTGATGGGTTGATGATCTTTTTCTAGGGCTGGTCTCATGATGGCATGATCAATTTTTGGCGTATTAATTTAAAATATTTAAATTTGAATTAAGAATAGTTAATTCATCTAGATTTATATTTGTGATTATATATATATAAACATCCACTTTATGCCATATATAGGAATTAATACAGCTTGGAGTTTATATATAGATTAGTTTGGTTGACATATATATATTTGTGATTATTAATACTCTCAAAATATAATAACCAAAAAAATATTCTCAAATTAAACAAATATCCAGCGTGGACAACTGTGGGATGAGATAAATATGAAACTTTAAACAATGTAATAAAAAAATGGTTAGTTGAGGCCAGTTTAGTGCCTTTTATTAATATAAATGCGAAAGCTAAATCTGGTTTGTGGAGCTAAATCGGTCGCAATTTGATCTAATTAATTTAATTTGAATTGGATTGTGAGTATCATGTTTGGTCCACCCAGAACATTGAGTCATATATTGATTGACTGGCCCACCTGCAAGGACTAACCCATCCAAATCCCTTTGCTCGACTCTTAATTACCTTTCTCCCCTTAGGACTAACTGTTTCGGTTTGACTAATCAAAATAGTTTACTCAGTCCAATCAGACCTTTCACCCCTAATTTGTAAAATCACGATCCAGATAGGATCACATGATCTTACAATCCAGAAATGATCCAAGAACATTCCAAATCATTTTTGTTGTGAGATCAGAACAAGTTCGGTTAAACTTTAATAATTCTTAGTTTGCATTGAGCTCATATATCTACATTCATTATTGGGTGTAACAACCCTTTTATAGATCTTAAAAATATCATTTAAATATGTTTTATTAAAGTTATCTTTATCTTTATATTATTAGAATTTTAAGACTATTTAAATAATTGTTAGTTATTATTAGGACATTATTTTTATTTAAGTTAATATTATTTAGTTAAATTTAAAGAAGAATTCTCACTTTTGGTGATTTCATGTGTATCCCTTCAAAAAATTCTCTATTAGAACTAGCTTACAAAAGCAAGATAATAATATTATTTATGATGTAAGTATGGGCGGTTGTATTTATATATAAAATTAGTAATCTATTTAATATGTAAATGATCATTTTAATTATTAATTATGTAACATAAAAATTGAAATATTTTTAGTAGGATTGTACGAATTGTCTCATTATGATTTCATCCATTTTGCATGTAAATAAAGGGGTATCTCATTTTTTTTACTATAATGATTTCATCTTAACCAAGCCATTATGTTCATTTAAATCACTCAATTATTACGTCCGTTTAAATCGATCCTGATCACCCATCAACACACAATTCTAACAGAGAGCTGAATTAAAGTTTTTTTTATGGATAAAGTCTGTATTAGGGATGATAATTTCACCTGAATTCGATGGAGGATCCGATATCCGATTCGAATGGAGGAGAGTATGGAGGGACTATCAATATCCGATACTTGATACGAATATCCGATTAAATAATATATATACATATATTAAAGAAAATTTTCTTTTTCCAAAATTAATTTACTATTTTTGTTGATATTAGGAGGAGACTATATAGATATTTAATCTATTTTTTAATTATATATATATATATATATATATATATATATATTTTAATAGGTTGTTAATTTTAATATATTTGTGTTGAATGATAATAGTTGGATAGAAAGAAGAAAAATTATAATTATAAAAGATATCCGATCATTTAATGGATATGAGCATATCTATCGAAGATTCTATATCCGATGGATATACAAACAAAAGATATAGAATCCGATTTAAATCTGACCTATTACCATCCCTAATCCGTACATACATTTGAATTATCAAAATAATAACTCTACCATCGCACGTGCCACCCACCATCCCTCCCACCGAGTCCTCCGCTCGTCCCAGATTCATATTTTTTCCAAACCGACTTCTCCGCGCCACGCACGCATCGCCCGCTGCCTTTCTCGCCTACTAAAGTCGCTCACGGGGCTCATAAATCCGTCGTCGTCGCCGCTTGTCTACGCAAATACGTGCATGCCTTTCGCCTGCCCCTCCTCCGACTTCACGTGGAGCTGACTCACCCACGGCGGAAAGGCATGTCCAGAAGCCAACACAAATCCATCCAAGGCAGCCAGCAACAATATTTATTAATTAATTAATTAATTAATTAATTCATTAATTAATTAATTAATAGCGGAGCTGGCGGCCTCCCTTCAATTCCATATATTAATACGGAGTTACTAATCATTAGTATAGATGATAAGACATGAGAAAAAAAAAATATGTTAGACACATCGAATTTTAACCTTAAATCTCATATAACAACATTTCCTCAATTCCTCAGGCGCAAAATAGCAGGGGAGAACGGATTCCGTGATCTACTCATTTCCTCCTCTTCCTCATCATCATCTTTATGCGTTGTCATTACCACAATAACCCGAGGATTGACTACGAAAGCGAGCCACTGCAGGGGAGAACGTTTGTCTAAAGCTGTGATGTGACTTCCAGCTTTTTTAACCGAGAAAGTTTGTGAATTATCATGGACCGTTCCGATTCGTCAAGTCAAATATAACCACCGATGAACAGTCGCGTGCATCTAATCTACGTATTTATTTTATGAATTTTTGTCGAGGAGGAGAAATTGTTGAAGAAAAATAGAAATATAATTAATTATATTTTTTTATTTTTTTTAATGTTGTAATTATTGTAATTAGATGGTTGGAAAGGACATATATCCATTGATTCTCTTCGTAATTCCCCATCCGCGATAATTGACCGTTGGGTAGGGAAGCGGCCGACCCTACCCCAGATCTAACCTCCCGACCAATGGCCAATTAAAGAATCAATGGGAGATTTGTGTTTAATTAGCAAAACATTATTATAATTCGATGACACGGTCCATTGCCCATGCTTATCTCTTTTGACCCTTAAATTTTATTATTATTATTATTTTTGGCGGAAAAAATCACACCTAGATTAAAGTTTGTTGTTCTTTTCATTTTAGACCTATGAATTTGGTAAATTATGTTTTTTTGTCTTCCAACTTTCAAATTGTGAAAAAAATAGCCTTTTAGGTAAGCACGTGCCGCGATAGATGATGGTAATTTTGCTAGAGCTACTTGGAAATTATAAAAATATTAAAATTTATAAACCTTTTTTAAGTATCAATATTATTATTTTTAAAAAACTAAATTACTGTGGTATAATTACTGTACCACAATAAGATGGAGATGAGCGATCTTTCCATTGGTTTTGCCCAAAAGATTTCTCAGTCGAAAATCTATTATAAAAGATTTATTCGAAATAAATATATTTTTAGAATAAAAAAATATATTGAAATACTATTTTACATAAAGGGTAATCCTTTGAATGAAATATGATAATAATAAAGGGTGATATTGAAAAGTAGATAAATTAGAGGAGGCGAAAGGGACTTTTATTTTCTCCTCATATTAATCGTTTTCCTATTCATTCTATCGTCGTCCTTCCGTGCAGAGCCTTTACTTCTACCTTAATTATTATATTTATATTTATATTTATATTTATATATATTTTTTGAATTTTTTCTATTTTCTAAATGCCGTGGGAAAACTTTCGGTGGCGGTGGTGTATAAATCCATCGGCCATTACGCAAGTCGCTTCTTCCATTCCCTTTTGTTTATTTCGTCGTCTCCGGCACCACAACAGATTTCTGCCGTCGCCGAAGATGGGATGCGCCGCCGGGATCTGGTCGCTCGATGCCTGCCGCCCCTCCTGGAGATATCGAGCCCTCAACTTCCGCCGCGTCCTCCTGCTGCCTTTCATTTAGCGTCCTCGGCTTGCTCCGGCTCCCAAGGTCGAGCCTTTTTCTCTGATGGTCAGAGACCCGAGTGGGGCCTTTGCAGAGCAATCAGGGATCGGTTGACGGGTTGAAGCTCCTTCTTTGGCGTCCGGATCTGGTTTCGGCGCAGCAAGAGCCAAAAAAGGGATGCTGTTTGTGCTTGCTCTTTCCCGCTTCACCCTGATTGTACATAGTAGCTCCCGGTCGCCGGTTAGAGAAAGTTTTGGTCTCTTCCGGAGGTTGTAGGTTTTACGGGTTTTGGTTTTTGTGCTTCGTGCTTGGCAATCGGTTTTTGGGGATTGAAAGGAGTCGGAAGACTCGTTTTTTGTTTTTGTTTTTGGGGTTTTGTTTTTCTACTTTTTGTTTCTTGGGTGGGAGCTTATCTTGTCAGTTTGAAGTTTACGAAAGATCTTGACAAGAGAAAAGAGGGAAAAAGAAAAAAGAATTACGGAGGGAAGGGGAACTGCTAGGTTTTTTTATGACCGAGAGCAGTTTCAGTTTATGGGAGTTGCTAATTACCCTATTCTTGATCTGATACTAAAGGTCAGATCTTGGGCGAGCATTGTTCCTGACGTGTTGTCTGAATCCTTGATGTCGTCGGTCGGTGTTCTCGTTGCGTGCAGCGAGTGTAGAGAGTACTTGTCGCCCGGGTCTAGCTACCGATGCCGCGGCTGTGGCCGGTTGCTGTGCCGGAAGTGTATGCTTAGTGCTGCCTCGACTTCAGATCGAGCTGAACAGCAGATGTGTCTTTGTAACTTATGCTTTCCAGTTGACAATGGACCCTGGGAAGCAGCACAGCCTCATGACATCCCGATTGCGGAAACCAGTCCTTTTACATCTCCTAAGTCGCCCTTGTCCAGATCTAGCACTGATAGGCTCCGCCGGTTGTCTTCTCCGCGCCTGCTTCATTGCTCAACGTACAAGTACCTCCATCTTTTCTCATCCATCTGTTGACATCCTTAATACGTTTACTTTACTGATGTTTTGATTTGCTTTCTCATAATTGCAGAAGTTATAATGACCACCAGGGTGAGGATGAGGGGAAGCAGTTTTTCATGCCTATGAGCATATTCTCTCAAGAGTTTTCGGACATAGATTCTATGAGTATCAGTGCTGGAAATGAGTTGTGCAGCTTCAAGTCAGCAAATTCAAGTCCTTTTGACAGTCCGTGTAGATCCATTGAACAAGGGCTAGCTAGCTCTCTCCTGGAACAGACTGTCCTTTTTAGTCAAGGTTCACCACATCAGTTCAGCAAACACAGAGTAGATGCTGAGGATTTACTGGAGAATGCTAATGATGATTCAATTTCTGAGAATGTCATGATAGACGATGATCAAGATAGTCAAAAAGCTGCAGAACATTGTGATTTTGAGAATGATAAAATCTTTTACCCTCCTATCCCTGAGGACGAGCAAGATGATGATGAAACTAACTTCTTTGGATATATTGATGAGGATGATGATGTTGATGAATCATCCAAGTTCTTCAGAACTAGTAGCTTCAGTAGTGATTCCTTCCACAATAGAGAGAAGTCTAATGAGTCTCACAAGGAGGCTTTAAAGAATGTTCATGCTCATTTTAGTGCTCTTGTATCGCAGTTGTTGAAGGGAGAAGGTGTTTGTGCGGGAAGTGATCAAAAGGGGCCGGACTGGCTGGAAATAATATCTTCATTAGCATGGCAAGCTGCTAATTTCGTTAAACCGGACACTAGCCGTGGTGGTAGCATGGATCCAGGTGACTATGTTAAAGTCAAGTGTATAGCATCAGGCCGTCCAAGTGATAGGTATGATATTTTGCTACTTCACTGCAGTTTATAATATAGTTCTCTTTTAGAACCGAGAAATTAATGGTTTATCATTATTTTGCAGCATCCTAGTCAAGGGAGTAGTCTGTACAAAGAATGTAAAGCACAAACGTATGCTTGCACTGCATAAGAACCCTAGGTTGCTTCTTTTAGGAGGCTCACTGGAGTATCAAAAGGCTCCAAATGAATTGGCATCTATCGTATCTGTTCTTGAGAAGGTTGTAGGATTGGCCTTTCATCTATATTCTTCTTCTCTTTATTATTATTATTATTTTTGTTAACCCAGTTTCATCATATACAGGAAACCAATTACATGAATACAATGCTTTCTAAGATAGAGGCACTTCGTCCCAATGTGCTTCTTGTTGAGAAAAGTGCTTCCTCATATGCTCAAGAATATCTTTTGGAAAGAAAAGAGGTATCTTTAGTGCTAAATGTCAAGAAACCTCTGTTAGAGAGGATATCCAAGTGTACAGGTGCTCAGATTGTTCCATCCGTCAATGGTCTTTCTTCAGCGACGTTAGGGCACTGTGAAATGTTTCGGATAGAAAAAGTATATGAAGAATTCTCATCTACCAAACAGGCAAAGAAGCCATGCAAAACTTTGATGTTTTTTGAAGGCTGTCCACGACGTTTAGGGTGCACGGTAATGATAAATTTAATGTGATTATCAATATTAATTGAAGATGATATGGTGCAATTTTGTTAATTTGTCAAGTCACACTCATTTTGTTTCATCTACCTATAGGAAATCATGATTTATTTGAGAGTTTTTCACTATTGCAATTAAATATAAGCTTTATGTCTTCGCAGACAAGTATATGAAAAGAGATTAGATTCATTAACAGCTTGCATACAATTAAAGTGATATTGTACATATTCAACGTGTATTCACAGCTTAATACACCGATACCCTAATTTTAGACCTTGGATTGCACTTCCAACATGTATATAAGTTTTATGTTGTGTTTGCTTTATGGTCCATAGTCCTTACTCCATCTACAACTTGTGTTAATGATGGGCAGCCATTTTGCAGCCCATTGAATTTTGGGTAGTTGACACTAGTGCTGCACGTGAAGTGGGAGAAGAATCCTCGTTCAAAATAGTACTTGTCTGATTTCTAGGATATTAGATGTTTTTAGTTGGCTTTGCTGCTTATCGTGTTTGAAGTACTTACCAAAGGATGTTTCTTTAACTTCTTGTGCTTTGGACTTTGGAGCACATATAACATCCCTCATGCCTCATCAGCATTTGTCATTGGTTCTCTTGTAAGAGTCTAACGTGCGTGTTGCAAATTAAGCTACATTAGCTGAGTAGCAATCCAGCCCACCGTGTAGTTTTGGTCTTTTGGATGTAGGAGGGGAATAAAACTTTCTGCTAGGTTGAGGACTATATTTAAGATATGAATATATAATTGATTCAGTAATAATAACCGTTGTTGAGGGCATATCTTGCTGTGAGTCATTTTCAGATTATGAGCTAATTGCATTGACATCAAAGTACTGAGAACTGAAGGAAATGAAACTTATTGTTGTTTGATCTAAAGCACTCAATGTTACAAACTGGAAATACAGTATTTAAGTGGAACTTAATGTTGTTTTACTTGGAGAGATATTATAAGTTTTACTTTTATGGTACAATAATAACGTGAAAAATGGAGATTATTATATGCCTTAATCTGATTTTTTTTTTTAAAAGTTTGATATTTGATGCTACATCAATAATGTGAAAACATTCTTGTATGTTGACTTATTCAATATTACTTTGTGATCATTTTTCTCTCTATACTTATTTATAGGTTCTTCTGAGGGGTGCATGTCTTGAAGAATTGAAGAAGCTAAAGCATGTTATCCAGTATGCAAGTTTTGCAGCTTATCATCTATCATTGGAGACATCATTCCTAGCTGACGAGGGTGCTTCCCTGCCTAAATTTCCTATAGTGCCTTCAATTGAGTTGCCTAAGAAGCTTATTGAGGCCGATCAATTTCACTCTACAGTTTCTAGTGTGACTTCTCCGGACAAAACTGTTGGTAATAATCATCCAAACGATAGGTCAGGCATCAAACTTGACATAGAGAGGTTGAATCTATCCTTGGATATCATCCATTCACACGAAGAATTACTTGAAAATATTTCAGATCCTCAAAAATCTAACTCTTTGTTTGAGTTAACTAGCATTTCTGATATGAATGAATTTTCTAATCAAAGGGGCACTGCTTTCAAATCCTCTCCATATGTTTTCATTTGTGGGCCAGAAACTGGTTTCTCTTTCAAGGAACCAACTTGCATTTCACCTTTATCTATCCATCCTAGCAATCGCCAAGGTGCAATGCTTGAACAATCAGTTAAAGAAAGAAGTAAGGATTCTAATGAGAGGCTTCTTATACCAGAAGATGGACATAATAAGTCAGATATTGCTCTTGAGAATGAAGTTCCTGGAAATTACTTTTCCACTGCTGATAACCACCAGAGCATATTGGTTTCCTTATCAAGCACTTGTATAAGAAAAAGCCAAGTTTGTGAGCGATCCCAACTTTTCCGAATCAAGTTTTATGGTAGTTTTGATAAGCCTCTTGGTAGATATCTTCGTGATGATTTGTTTGATGAGGTAAGCAATTTAGCTGAAGGAATATGTAGAACCCTGTTATATGTTTGCCTTTTTTTGCATTTTCTGATGTTTACCGCTTCTCTGTTTTTGATCAGACATATTGTTGTCCGTCTTGTAAAGAGCCAACAGAATCCCATGTTCGTTGTTATACTCACCAACATGGCAGCCTTACTATCATGGTCAGACGACTTCCTTCTTTAAAATTACCTGGTGAACATGATGGAAGGATATGGATGTGGCACAGATGCCTTAAGTGCAAAAGAGACGAGGATGGAGTGCCACCAGCTGCACGTAGAGTCATCATGTCTGATGCTGCATGGGGGCTTTCTTTTGGGAAATTCTTGGAACTTAGCTTCTCAAGTCACGCTACTGCTAACCGTGTTGCAAGTTGTGGCCACTCACTTCAAAGAGATTGCCTTCGCTTCTACGGGTATTTGATAAAAGAGAATATGTTTGATTCAACCTCTAGTTTAATTTGACTCTTGATATGTGAAATCCAAGCCCTTTTCCCTTTCTCTGGCAGGTTTGGCAACATGGTCGCCTTCTTTCATTATTCCCCTGTAGATATCTTATCTGTTTGCTTACCGCTATCAGTTCTGGATTTCAACTGCCATGTTGAGCAAAAATGGTTGAAAGAGGAGGCAGATCTGGTAAATTATTTATTTTGCTTGTCAGTTTTATTTACATTAAGAGTAGGTGTTATAACAAGTTGCAATTTTCTACCTTCAGGTATCCAATAAAATAAATATTTTGCATGATAAGATTTCTGATGTGCTACATACAATTGAGAGGAAGGTCACAACATTTGAGAATGAACCCTTGAAAGCAAGTATTCAGAGACATGCTAACAAGCTGAAGGATTTGCTTATTGAAGAACGGCATGACTATGATGTAAGTGCAACTGCAGCTTCAGAATATTCCTTTGCTGATCTTAACAATTTATTTCTCAAGGGCACAACTGTATGATAAGAAAATAACCTCTCTTTTGTGTCCATAGGTCTTGCTTCAACAAGTTGCATTTGGAAATACTCAACCCCCTCAGGAAATGCTTGACATCTTAGAGCTTAACCGGTTGAGACGTGCACTTCTACTTGATTCATACGTGTGGGATCGTCGACTTTATTCACTGGACTCGTTGTCCAAGGAGAAAAATTGTACCGTGACTGGCTTGCCTCTTGTTAACTTCCCCTCTAGAAGCAATATGAGCGATTTGAGGGAAGAAATATCTTTGACGGATGAATCATTTAGTAGCTTGCCTGGAGAAACTGCTGCAAAGTCACCTTTTTCAGGTACAATTGAAAAATCAAGTTTTCAGAAGAAGAATGAGGATCTTAGCTTGGAGATTTTTGACTGTAACACAAACAACATGGTTGAAATGGACTTGTCCATAGAGGGGTACTTAGGCTCAGCGGGTTTTAACTTTGTCTCTAGTCAATTTGAAGACGACACACCTGTGTTTGGTGACAATGGAAGTACTGTTTTGGAGAACTCAACTTTGCCCACATCTAGCCTTTCAGATAAAATTGATTTAGCATGGAGTGGTTCTGGTCAGCCGCTGATGGATCGACCAAAAGATTGTTCAGAGGTTGATAAAAGTGGATTTCTAAAGGACACTCCATCCTACAGGAGGGTTAATTCCCCATTAAGGGTTCATTCGTTTGATTCTGCTTTAAAATTCCGTAGAAGAGTAATTGGTGGTTTCCTTCCTGCTTCGTTGCATTTAAGTTCAGTGAGATCCTTTGATTCCTCTAGGGGTCTTTCAAGCATGGCAAACAATCCACTTATAAGCATGAGAAGAGCGTACTCACAGAGTTCTCCAGTTCCCAGATTGGATAATTTTCTCAATCACACGCCTATGCATATTTCACCGATAATGGATAAGATGACTGCAGGGGCACGGTTACTATTACCTCAAAGTGCTCTTGACAATATTGTTATTGCAGTCTATGATGATGAACCCTCCAGCATCATATCCTATGCTATGACTTCCCAACAATATGGTGACTATATAACATCCTGTTTAGATGAAATTGAGAACTTTAGTATGAGCAAAACTAGTAGTTTTGGTAACCATCACAGCAACCATGCTGATGGAACAGGTTTACTACCTCATCAGGCTGTTCTTGGATCTGAGGAGCCTAAAGTTTCTCGGGTATTAGACTCGAAGGAAACTCATTTCAGAGTTTCTTTTGATGATGAGTATTCCATTCCTTCAGATAAAGCAAACTTTTCTGTTACTTGTTACTTCACAAAGCAATTTCATGCACTAAGGAAGTTATGCTGTCCAAGTGAATTGGATTACATACGCTCCTTAAGCCGCTGCAAGAGATGGAGTGCACAAGGTGGTAAAAGCAATGTTTATTTTGCCAAGTCATTGGATGAGAGATTTATCATAAAGCAAATCACGAAAACAGAGTTGGATTCTTTTGAAGATTTTGCTTCAGAATATTTCAAATATTCAACAGAAGCTATTACTTCTGGTAGCCCAACCAGCCTTGCCAAAGTCCTTGGTATTTATCAGGTTAGTAACTACTAGTCTTCTACCATTATACTTCAGGTAACATCGTTGTATGATCTTCTCATTACATGTATCAGGTGTCTGTTAAGCACTCCAAAGGTGGAAGGGAAATGAAAATTGATGTCATGGTAATGGAGAATCTGTTCTTTAATAGGAGTATTTCAAGAATTTATGATCTCAAAGGTTCAGTCCGCTCTCGTTATAACCCTGATACCACGGGAAACAATACAGTTCTACTAGATTTAAATCTGTTAGAGATGAAACCAATATTTATAGGAAGCAAGGCAAAGAGAAGATTGGAACGTGCTGTTTGGAATGATACTTCTTTTCTGGCAGTAAGCAGCCATTCCCTTTTATATCGATTACAATATTTTTTGTATATTTTAATTGCTCAAGTATTTAACTATTTACTTTTTTTTATTGAACTTAAATTAGAATGAATTGCATATCTTTTTATCTTGGGTAGCGGTTCACATTATATAAAAACTTCAAATCATAATAGGTTGTCTTTGTGTTCTTCTTTACCTTACGCAATGTTTTTGAATTCTTGATCGTAATGGTATCATTTTCTCTCATCGAACTTAAATTTTCCTGTGAGCATTTTATTTTATTTTTCATCAGTCAAATTTTCTAAATTCTTCTCCTCATGCTTTGCAGTCTATCGATGTCATGGACTACTCATTGCTTGCTGGCATCGATGAGACAAAGAACGAGCTTGTTATAGGTATAATAGACTACATGCGACAATACACATGGGACAAGCAGCTCGAAACCTGGGTAAAAGCCTCAGGCATCCTCGGTGGCCCAAAAAATGCGACTCCGACTGTAATATCACCATTGCAGTACAAGAAAAGATTCAGGAAAGCCATGTCAAATTACTTCCTTACAGTCCCTGACCAGTGGTCGTCTTGAGCCTCCTTGTCATCGTCTGCAAAGATGTTCGAGTTGTTCCCACGAATCTAGAGTCGAATTTGTCAATAAAACTCATTCCAGAAAGATGAGAATAGGTATCTATTTATCCCCTATTCCATTGATTTATTCAATTGCCCCTACTACCTGTATCATGCTTTTTAATCATATGGGATGGATCTTCTGGGCATTAAGGATACATTATCTTTCTAATGCTCGGACGCTAATTCTTTAGTCTTATTCTCATATGTTGTAAGATACAAGTTGAATTGTGTACTCGATGGATTCAATGGCTTGTTTACTCAGGTGGATGCATAGGAATGAGGAAACAAGGGGAGTTCAAAGAACAGGTTTACGATGAAAAGTGTATCATCTATTCCCTCCCCATTCTTTCTTCCTATTCAACCAAAATACGGATATGGATTGCTTGATTGTAATTGAGTGATAACACTCAACTTCATTGTTACATTAACATACGGATGCGTCAGTTTGACGCTCTGAAAATCATAGTCTGATGCTAATCCTCCTCGACTAGATTTAAAAAATGAGGCTTGTAATGCACTGGTTTTATAAGCCCCACTTGTCCTGCAGGTCAATGGCCACGTGGAGTTGTCAGTCAAAATTACGGATATGACCTAAATAATTTGATGTAGGATGTAAACAAGTGAAATCGAGTCAAATAGTATTAAGCTCGAGCTCGATTCATTTAAGTTATATTCGGACTTGAGCTTGGTTCGAGCTCGAATCGAATTTTTATCACAAGGCTCGAGCTCGGTTCGTTTTGGAATTATCAAGCTCGCAAATCGTTCGAGCTCGGTTCGTTATTAGCTCGATTATCAAAGTTAACGAGCTTAATTCGTTAAGCGAGTTCGTGCTCGTTTTAGAGCTCGATTTTTGCTCGTTTTAGAGTTCGTTTTTGGCTCATTTTAAAGCTCATTTTAAGGTTCGTTTTAGAGTTCATTTTTTTTTTGACTCGTTTTAGAACTCATTTTTTGGCTCGGTTTGATGTTTATTTTTTTGACTCGCGAGCCTATAAACGAACATGTTCGCGAGCTTACAAGCCGAATATCCTTATGCTCAAGCTCGGCTCGACAAGATAAACGAACGAACTCAAATGAGTTTTTTACCAAATCGAGCTTCGAATAGTTCGCGAACTATTTGGTTCATTTACATCCCTAACTAGATGTAGCTTAGATGAGACTAAGTCTCCGATCAGAGCGATTCAAATGCCGACACGTATCTTGGTGTAGCCTCATGTTTCGACACTATCTATCTCTCAGTGTCGGCTTAGCCCCATGTTTCGACACTATTTTTCAGTTTCGACTTTCGATCTCGACGTCTACTCTAGTTTAATTGATTTTGGCACTATCTCTCAGTCTCGACTTCTAATCTTGACATTTAACCTAGCTTAGTCTCAGGTTTCGACACAATCTCTTAGTTTCAACTTTCGATCCTGACATTTACCTTGACTATAAATGAATTGAACATTTATGAATAAGTTTTATGTTCGACTTAATAAGAATTTGTTTATGTTCGTTCAATACACAAGATCGATTAAATAAACAAGCTTGAACAACTCGTTAAACTAAATAAATAATTTTGAACACATATGTGTTCATCTCATTAACGTTCATGAAAAACGTCCGTAAATAATATTCATGAACCATATTTATTAATAAAACTTTTATTAACCTGATAAATAAAAAACTTTTAAAATAAATAAAAAAGTTTAAATTATCAAGTTTAATAATCAATCAACTAAGTAAAAGTTTCAAACAAGTTTGAATTAAGAGCTATATAATATTTAAATGAACTAAGCTCAAGTTAAACTTAAATTGAAAGTTCGATGTTATTGGTAGATCTAGGTACCCGCAGATGGTATTGTCAGAAGCTTGATGGTATTATTCACTTAGCAATAATCGAGATAAAATAAGACCTAGATCTAGGTACCTGGGTCTATAGTGTAGCGGAAGGACGTCATGTTATCACCCAAACATGTACGGTTCGATCCTAACTATGACGTATATGTAGATATTTTTTCTCCAAATAGAGTGCGGGCTCTAGGCCGCCCGACACGAGCATTTCTCGATTTACCCTGACAACCAGTGTGAAACTTCCGTGAGACTGGGTTGGTCGTCTTAGGTTCGGTGTTACCTAGTTTAATATTTTTTTTGAATTAGAAGCCAATAACATCTAAATGAATCAGACTCAAGTTAAGCTGAAGCTCATCAAAAAATAAACCAAGTCAAGTATGAATAATTATTACAAAAGCTTAATTTATGTTAGACTTGGCTTGACTTGACTTAATTACTTTATCAAAGAAGTTTGAACATTCCAAAGTTTGACTCGGTTTGATTTATAAAAATTTTTCATCGATTATGAGAATAAATCGAAAAATGTTCGTACTAAACAGTCAATAAACTCAACATTTTTAGTCCTTAAGAGATTTATTTATAAAAGTTAGATTCAATTCTTAAATCTCACGTTTTGCGGCTGCATCGTTGCCGGGGCAAGAAGGATTGTCTTATAATTGATCGAAATGAAATTTAAATATCGATTCGTATAATACCTTTTTTTATGAAGAGTTTTTTTGCAACAAAGTCATGAGTTGGTATTGTCAAGTGCCTAAGCGGATGGTATCGTCAGATCTTGGTCTCATTTTATCTCAATTATTGATTAGTGAATAATGAAAATTAAAAGATTCAAATGGATGATTTCGGATGAAGAGTCACTTCTATTTTTCCCAGTGAGTCGGCTAAAATAAATTATGTGTTAACTAAGTCTTTTACATTTTTTCATAACTAGTGTTCTAAACCAGAGGCGGAGCCGGAAATCAAAATTACCTCAGAGAATCATGAATTATAATTGATACTATGAATTAATTAATTAATTTAAAAAATAAAAAATATATATAAAAATATGTGAATATCAATTTTTTAAAAATACATGATATTGAATATATTTAAAACACATAGAATAAAAATACTTTAAAGTTGTTCTCTTTGATTTTCTTAGAATTTTTAATAATTTTTCAATGAACTCGTTGTTAACCATAGAATTGGCTAAAAATTCTTCTTCATTTTATTACGAGCAACTATTTTAATAAATCTTATAGTTAAAAATACTCTTTTTTTTTTTTTTTTTTTTTGTGATTATAGAAATAGAAAGAGTTAAAATAAGATGAATTAATATATATATATATATATTAAATTTCCCAACCAATACAGTATTTTTCAAAAATTCACAACAATAAAATTTTAGGCTAAAAATTTAAACTTTAAAATTCATTAACATCGTCTCCAACTACTATTTTCAAAAAATCACAACTAAATATTTAATATAATTTTAGAGTTATTGAATTTACCTAAAATCGCATAATTTTACAAACTACAATAATAAAACAATCAATAAACAATGGATCACCTTAGAAAAGTCAAACCAAGGATCTAAACTCGAGTTGAAAACTCTTCGAAAATGAAGTAGAATCGATTTGAGTCATACGGTGGTTTTACTAAAATTGTTGATGAAAACTCAAAGGGAGGAGATGGTTATAACTAGAGCTGTCAATTTGGATTGGACCCATCAGGTTAGTCCGTCCTGTCAAATAATTTAAGCGGGTTGAGTTAGAATTTTATCAACTCAAGTCCGCCGTGGGCCGACCCATCTAGGCCCACGACTCACGCGGGTCGGCCCGCTCGGCCTTGGGTTGGCCCGCGAGTTGAAAAACACATGTAAGCTAAGTTTTAGGTCAATTTATTATCTTTCTTTGTTATAATTTTGAAATAAAAATAGTACTTTTCATCCAACATAAGTACTCGTTTGTGTTCATTTATATTTAAAATACATGTTTATGTATACATTTAATTGTAGAAAACATTTTCGAAGTAAAATGTTAAAAATATGAAATATTTTTTAATTTTTTTAAAAAATTTTGTGGGCTCGCGGGTTGACCCGCCAAACCCGCAACCCGCCTTAGAATGGGTTGGGTTGGAAATTTTCCAACTCGTCAAGTTGGCGGGTTGGCCCGCCCTGCCCCGCCAAATGGTTAGCCCGCCATGGGCCGCCCCGCCCCGCCTGACAGCTCTAGTTATAACCGAGTTTGGTTGAAAATTTTTCTAGGATTCGAAGACACATAGCCCATTATCTAAACTCTATAAAATCATTGACAAAATGTTTATAGACAAAATGATAGACATGGAAGGAAAACGACTCGCATATGACCTACACGAGTTAGGATTCATTTTTCACCATTTCTTGTTAAATATTTTGATTCAAGCTTTTTTCCAGTAGTTTTTTTTTGTGGCAATCGGATGGAAATCGGAAGGGGAGGTAGCTAATGGGAATAGTCAATGAGTTTGTAGGGACTTAAAAAATAATGAAAAAACATGTAAAAGTTAGGTGGGGCTGGAGTCCATCCTAGCCCAAGGTTGACTGCTCTGTCCTGTTCTAAATATTTTTCTGAATGAATTTAAACATAAGAGAAACTACATGAGTTGCAAATGTAGAGTATCAAACTGTCGAGTGCTTGAACCGACCTAGTGTTGAGTGAGCCAAGCTACTGAGTGCACGAACTAGCCAAGTGTCGAGTGGGTAGAGTTGCTAAGTACTCGACTTGGTTGAGTGTCGAGTAAGTCAAGTGTTAAGTGACGACTGTGGAATATCTACTATTGTTGTCTTGAAATAGATTTGCCTCCTTCATTGGTGTTCGGGAGATTATGTTGGACGACTATTTTCAAGATGCAATGTTAAGGTCACGATCACCACCACCAGACTGGATCTTCTGATTCCGTCTATCTTGATCTGTCCTTGATCCAGACATGTTCAGCTCAAGGCATAGATCATTAAGGTCTATGTCTAGGCCTCAATTTTATTGAGGCCCATTGATTAATTATTTAAAGATATTGAAAAAATTAAATTAGCATCATTAATATTAATTAATTATAAATGTCTTGTTAATTCATTAATGATACTTTGTCAATTAATTCATTATCGATTCCACTTCCTATTTATACCTTGTAGTTATCTTTATTTCCTCATTAATTGTCTATCATAATTTTATTTGAGATTTTATTCTGCCTTAAATATAATTTATTTTTAAATTGACATATTTCTTTCTTTTTTTTTTTATTATTACTCCGATTCCCATTTTATTTTGTAATTAATAATACTATTCTTATAAAACCTAATGAATTCTTTTCTCCTCAATATTTCTTAAAAATCCTAATATTTCTTTCATAAGTGCATTGTGCCCTTTTCTTTTTTTCATCAGCGATTTTGCATGTTTCTCCTTCCTCATCGATGATACTCGGAGAGAACGTCCTTCTCTTTCTTTGCCGATAATATTTCTTCCTTGCTCTTTCTTTTTATTTCTCGATAATAATATGAATTAGAGATTTTTTTTATCATAAAATACAAAGTAAAATGCATTAGGAAAAATAAATTTTTAAAATTAAAATTAATAAAGTCTATTTGATATTCTAATAAAAAGATTAAATAATTTAATAATGTTATTAATAAAAAATAAAATTATTATCAAAATACCCGTCAGAAAATTAAATATTATGTCAAAAATTAGTTTTTTTAAAAAATAATATTTAATTCTTTTTAATAACTAATTTTAAAAATATTTTTTTTAAAATTATTATTTTCGATCAAATCTAAATAAAAATGTTAAAGGAAATTTAAAATATATTAAAAAAATTTGTTTTTTAATTTTTTCGCCTAGGGCCTCAAGGAATCTTGAGACGGCCCTGGATCCAGGGGTAATGATTGGAGAAATTTAATGGTCCCCACCTATTTAGTAGATGAGGACCATTGAATCTCTCTAATCACTACAATGAATTAGGATTTAATCCGCTAAAAGTGAATCAGAGAATCCCTGCTCGATCACCGTCAAATATATAGATTGTTCGCAACACCGTCTCAACTCGTTCAAGGCACTAGGGAAAAAATTCGATCTTTAATATTTTTTAAAAATTAATATTAATATTTGATTTTTTTTATTTTTTAATGTATAAACATTAATTAAAATTTTATATTGATGCTTTGATAATAATTTTTTTAATTGATTAAATTATTGAATTATTTAATTTTTCAAATATTATTGAACTTAAATAAAACTATTAATTTTAATTTTAAAATTTATGTTTATGATGAAATTATATTAACAAATTTTGTCAGCAATATTCTATAAGTTATTCATGTATTAGAAAAATTAATTATTTTTTTATAAGGTAAGTAGCTCCAGTATACTGATATTAATTCTAGATTTATTATTATTATTATTAAAGTATTATATTCTAACAAATTTAATTGGGATTTTATTTAAATTTTCAATTGATTTGTCTAGTTTTGATTTTTAATAATAATAATAATAAATATATAAAGTGCACCGTTGTTTAAAACATAGATGGAATTAATTCTCCTATTTTCTTTTCATATGTTTTCCATATCCTGAATTAATTTGATGTTTAAAACAACTAACATACTGGTATGCATAGAATGGAGGGAAAACCCTTATTTTATGTTCGTACATGAGGATAAATGAGCGAGTAATGGTGAAAAAGAAAAAGGATATCCTTTAAGAGTTGTAAAAGTAGGAATCGTCACCCTAACGGTTTCCTGACCCCAGTCTCATAAAATTTTAAAGGAAATAAATCATGGTTAATGCTGGGCAGGATAGATGACTGGGGGTCGAAGGAATTTTTGGCGCAGCAGACCAAGGTTTTATCCCCGAGTGCAACTGACGACCTTCGATCCCACGACTTCAGTGGCAAGCTACAGGCACCTAATCAGCTGATCTAATCCGTGAGGGCTTGGACATCCTTTAAGAGTGTTATACTGAGTGAAGGAGAAAAAAGATACGAGAATATTGATGAGAGAAGAAAATGATACGATATCCAATCCGACACTTAAAAGGATGCATGCTTTTGAGAGATTAATGCGGAAAATAAGAATCCATTAAGTTTTTTTTAAAAAAATAAGATATACAATTTTAAAAATCAATAATAAATAAAATTAAAATGATAATGTCAATCTTAAAATGATGGCGAATAATGTGACAATTAATTTCAACATGTTTTATTCGCTCATAAAAAATTAAATTACGCGTAATTTGAATAGCACTCTGATTATCATAATATAACGGAGTAGATTGATGAAAAGAGATACTCATATCTGCAAGCAACCAAGGCAACCAAACTATCTTACAAGTAGTTGAGGTCATAACATGGTACTCAGCTTCTATGGAAGATCTAGAAATAACATCTTGTTTCTTATTCTTCTAAAAAATGAGGGAATCACTAAGAAAAATACAAAAGTTAGTGGTAGATTTGTAATATGTAGGATTATCAGCTCAATCAACAATAGAGTATACACGCAACTTCAGAGATGAAGTAGAAGAAAATAAAAAGTCTTGAAATTCAATGCCTTGAAGATACATGAGAATACGAAGAACAATATCCCAATGAATTGTAGTTGGTGCAGCGACAAATTGACTAACCACATGAGCAATATATACAATATTTAGATGACTCACAGTGAGATAAACCAAACTTCCAATAATAGTTCAGTACATGTTGGTTGCTACTCGGAAAACCTATAGGTTTCACTGTACAAAAATTTTGTACAAAGGTCTGAACCTTTTCCTAGCTACCATGTGTTCTTTTAAATTAAATTTTGGATCGCCTGCGGAACTTAACACGTTTGATCCAAAATTTAATCTATTTGTTCTTTTAGGTTTTGACTTGGATCTCCTGCGGAACTTAACACGTTCGACCCAAGTCTCCTTAAGTTATTAATTCCATTAAATATTAATTTCCATAAAAGGTTCCCAGTACTGACGTGGCGAGGCACATGACCTTCTTGGATATGGGAGCAACCACCACCGACTAGACAAAACCTTTAATAGAAAGCTAATATTTAATTTCCTAAAATAACTTTAGGTTAACCAAAAAGAACAATCAAATCACAAGGAAAAGAAAGAAACAAAAGAACACAACTTCGAAAAACATATTCGAAATTCTAGAACGTAAGCCTCTTGTATTTGGTATTATTTCCATAAATAACTAGCATGATGCGGAAAAGGAAAAACTACTAGTTATACCTTCTAGAAAGACCTCTTGATCTTCTACCGTATTCCTCTTCTAACCTCGAACGTTGTGTGGGCAACGATCTTCCGAGACGAGAAACCACCAATCACCTTCTTCTCCTCCTAGCTAGGTTCGGCCAACAAAGAGGAAGCTTCACCAAGGAAGAAAATCAAAACACTAACCAAGCTCCAAGAGATGCTAGCTTTTTCTCCTTCTTCTTCTTCTTCTCCGAGTAGTATCCGGCCACCACAAGAGCTCCAAGGGAGAGGGAGAGGGAGAGGTTCGGCCACCACAAGAAGAAGAGAGGGAAGGGTGTTGGCCGGCCACACCAAAGAATAAGAGAGGAAGAGAAATAATTAAGGGTTATCCCATGAAGGCACCCTCACCCCTTCTTTTATATTCCTTGGCCTAGGCAAATTAGGAAATTTAATTACAATAAAATTTCCTCAATTTCCTTGACATGATTTAATTTAGAAAAATAAAATAAATTTTCCAAATCAAACTTCAATGGCCGGCCACATCATTGGAGAACAAATTGGACAAGTTTTAATCAACAATTAAAACTTCCTAATTTGTTTCCGGAAATTTTAAAAAATAAAATTTCTCTTTAAAATCTCTTCATGGTTGATAAAAGGAAATTTCTATAATTTTAATTTTATCAACATGTGAATAATTTTAAAGAAAAATAAAACATCTCTCAATCTACAAATAAGGAAAGAGATCTAATCTCTTTCTTTAATCTTTTGTAGATCTTTTACAAGAGAGATATTTTATTTTTAATTCTCTTTAAATTATATCTTCCACATAATAATAAAAATTAAAATTAAATTTCTTTTTAATTTAATTTGGCCGGCCCTACTAGCTTGGGTTCAAGCTAGGGCCGGCCACCCAATTTTATACCTAGGCCGACCCTAGCTTGTTCCCAAGCTAGCTTGGCCGGCCCCTATTGGGTGGGTATAGAAGGTGGGTATAGGTGGGTATAGAACTCTATAAATAAGAGGCTACGATAGGGACCGAGAGGAGGAATTGGTTTTGGTCTCCCGATAAAATTAAGCATCCGTGTTCGAACACACAACTTAATTTTATCAATGATAATTCATTCCACTAGAGAACTATCATTGAACTACCGCACCAATCCCAAATTACATTTTTGGGCTCCTTCTTATTATGAGTGTGTTAGTCTCCCTGTGTTTAAGATATCGAATGTTCACTAATTAAGTGAGTTACTGACAACTCATTTAATTAATGTCTAAGTCCAAGAATAGTACCACTCAACCTTATCGTCATGTCGGACTAAGTCCACCTGCAGGGTTTAACATGACAATCCTTATGAGCTCCTCTTGGGGACATTATCAACCTAGTATCTCTAGGACACAGTTTCCTTCTATAATCAACAACACACACTATAAGTGATATCATTTCCCAATTTATCGGGCTTATTGATTCATCGAACTAAATCTCACCCATTGATAAATTAAAGAAATAAATATCAAATATATGTGCTTGTTATTATATTAGGATTAAGAGCACACACTTCCATAATAACCGAGGTCTTTGTTCCTTTATAAAGTCAGTATAAAAGAAACGACCTCAAATGTGTTGGGACCTTAGATGGCTAGAGGGGGGTGAATAGCCTCTTTGAAAAACACTAAACACAAATTTCTTCAAGAACTTTGTTAGCACAGCGGAATTAGAAAACTAAAACAAGAAAGCACAGCACACTAACTCAGAGATTTACGAGGTTCGGGGATAACTTGCCCCTACTCCTCGGCGTGTCCGTAAGGTGGACGAATCCTCTTGATCTTTCGGTAGATCACACCCCGGAAGCTATCCGGCTAAAGGATTCTCCTTCTCGGTGGAGTAACCTCTCCACAAAGTCTTTAACAACAGTAAGAAATTAAGCACAAGACTTACAGTAGTGGCTCAAGTGAAATGATCAAAGGAAGCTCACAGCCACAATCAGCGAAGAACAAGCACACTGCTTCAATCTTCCAGAGAGTTTTTCTCCACAGTGTTTTTCACAGCAAGAGCACAAAAAGCATTGTCCTGAGAGCCTCTCCTCTCCACCTTCATATGCCTCTCTGCTCTGTAACGGATCTCTGCCAAACCTGCAGCAAATCCCTGCAAATCCCTGCAACCGTCCACGACGTCGCCTCCCACCAATGGCATCCTCGTTTCCACTGGTACCTCTGAGCTTGAACCTATCAGCACAAGTCAAGCTGATTTCGACCAAACGGCTGCCAGCAGATCGCAAACGAGACGTTGCTACCAAAACTGGTTTGTCCGCAGCGAGACACAGCAAAAGCTTTTTCGTCGCCTTCTACTAATGATCCTTAATTTGAATTCACCCAACATCAAGTAATCTGTAACCTGTAACTTCAGATGGTTAGAAACGAAATAGGTAAAAGCAATTGCGAATCGAAACAATAAGAGAAGCGTGCAAAACAAGCCATCTTGTGGATCGGTCGTGACCGATCCACGCTATTTATCGTCACGATCGGTGCGGTGACCGATCGGTGCTCTGATCGGTCCCAAGACCGATCCACCCCTTCACGCGAATCTGGCACCGTGGACCGATCAGGACTCAGCTGGATCGGTCCGTAAGACCGATCGGTATCCACTCGCCATCGAGGATCATCGATCGGTCCCGGACCGATCGGTATCCACTCGGTGCTCGAGTGTTATCGATCGGTCCCGGACGATCGATACACCTCGATGTCTTCGAGTTTTGCTCGATCGGTCCCGGACCGATCGATACACTCGATGTGCTGCTCGATCGCGGATCGATCGAGCTGGATCGATCTCTGACCCGATCGGTGCATGCCCTTTGGATCGGTGCGACCGATCCAAAGCTGAGTCTCGAGTCAAGCTTCCAAGCTTGCGCCTCACCCTGACGGTCCAGAGAGCGTGCTACCGAACCCTCTCCGACCATACATGCCAAGCTTCCACACTTGGACTTCCCAATTGCCTGATTTCACTCACCAGGACTTTCCAATTGCCTGGCTTCACTCACCACTTTCCAACTGCCTGGCTTCACTCACCAGCTTCACTCACCAGGACTTTCCAACTGCCTAACATCCCAGTTAGGACTTTCCCACTGCCTGGCTTCACTCACCAGGACTTTCCCGTGCCAAGCTCCTCGCTTGGACTTTTCCCAATCAGGTCAATCAGGTTAACCAAGTCAACCTTGATTAGTAATTAATCTGAGTTAATTTAATATCTGATTCAAACTTAAATCAGTGTCAACATCAAAACAACATCCAGGTCAGACTGTATCAACAATCTCCCCCTTTTTGTTGTTTGACAACACAATTTAAGTTTAGATCAGAAAAACTCTCATATCCATAATTTCAGGGAAATTAAGATCTCCCCCTAAGATGGATATAACTCAGTTACCTTCTCCTCTTTTTTTTTATATTGATTCAAAGAGGTCAAATCGTCTCTAAACTTAATTATTCTCTCCCCCTTTGTCAAACACCGAAAAGGTGTAAAATAATGAATAAGACTGACAAGCACCTCCCCCTTTTAACCAATAACGCCTCAATCTTAATCCACATAAAAAAAACGGTATATGAAAAACAATGGCATATGAAACATCATAAGTGTATCATGAATAGTGAAGCATCATAAATAGCATGAATATAAGAAACACAGCTAACATCCAGTTCAGATAAATGTATCAAAGACATATTATCAACAAAACAATCAAAACATAGAGAATGTCAGCCAACATCCTCATCAAGAGGATCATCCGCAGCATCAGCTGGAAGAGTGGAATCCTGAAGAGGCATACTGCTGCCTGAGGGTAGCTCGCCCGCGGAGTGCTGAGGAGGTGGATGGCCATCCTAGAAATGCCTGATGTGTCGCCAACTGCTGTCTCTGTAGAGTATCGAAGCGCTGATCAATCTGGAGGCGCAGGCCATCGAACTCTGCAGCCACCATCTCCTCGTGGCGGTCAAACCGGCTCTCCAGCTCAGCGATCTGCCAGCGCAGATCTGGATCCTCCTCGCCATATGCAGCAGCAGCAGGAGGACGAGCAACCTGTCGTGGAAGTGGTAGCTCACCCAGTGCCCTCCCATCCTTCCACCTAACCGGCCCATCCTGACTTAGGATTCCGGACTTGGAAAATGCACGTTTCCCAAGTCGACAATCCTGCCTGACCATCTTCACTATCCTCCCCCTAGAGACGTCAATACCCATGGACTCGAGCCAATCAGTAATTATATGCCCAAAAGGCATATAGATGTTGTCGCCGCTCGGTTCGCTATGGGATATGATAGACATATAGACACTCGACATAATATCAAAATCTAGACGTCGACGTAACCCATAAAGCATCAGACAGTGATATGGTCGAATTTCTGCCAACGGTTTAGAGGTGATAGGTAGAAGACATTGTGTGACAACTTTGAAAAGGATGTAGTCAGGAGCAGAGAGTCTAAGGGCTGCAAATGTAGGAAAGTCGTCATCTAACTCATCTAAACCATCCAGTCTCGGATGACCAAAGAAGTACTCATAGATTGAGTCAGAAGAGACATTAAGAGGATGAGGTACGGGTTCAGGCAAAACAGGATAGATGGAGAACACCGTCCCCGAACACAAACGACAACCTAAATACTCAAAGAAGGCAATTATGTTGAGATCAACGTTTTGCTTAGCCACTCTTGTTCTATAACTACCATCAGGAGTCTGATGAAGGTTGTTATAGAATTCAGATACTAGATCAAAGTTGATGTCCCTTTCTAGAAAAACCAAAGAATCGAGCTTGTAGTAGGCAATGGTTTCTAAAATAGAGGGACAAGATTCCTGCATGAACTTCTTATCAACAGATCGACAAGGGAGTAATTTGAAAGTCCTCTCCTTAAATGATTTTTCAAATTGTTGGTTGGGGAATCTCCCCGAACTAGCCGGTTGAGGTCGGGAGGTAGCAGGAGCTTTGGACTTGGATTTGGATTTCTCGGTTGGTTCCTTAGAGGTACCCTCACCACTAGTGGGTTTCTTCCTAACCATTTGGACAATGGGAAACAAAGAGAGAGCACCGGCCATGGGCAAACCACCAAACACAAACCACAGTCACCGTAAGAAACATGATAACGTGAACTGCCAAAGACAATAACAGTAGAGATTAGAGATCGAGAGATTACCTCGGTGCCATTTTGACCTTCGGCTTTTAGAAGACGATGGGTCGAGAATACGGGAGGAAGAAAGGGGCGTCGGGGCGTCGGTCGGCTAGGGTTGTGAAAAAGAAGAAGATCGGGAAGAGAGGAGGTCAGGAGGATTTAATGAGGGGTAGCGCACAGTGTAATCTGATCGGACTGTCCGATCGGGATCGATTTTAACGCACAGAAGGGTCCGATCGGTCCCCTGGACCGATCAGACCTCTTCGGGCGGATCGATCAGGGGCCTTCCTGCGAACCATAGAGAGCTGATCGGTCCTTGGACCGATCGGAGATCGAACAGAGGTTGAAGAGGTTGAGATCACGATCGGTCCTGGACCGATCAGATGTGAATCGTCGCGTGAGATCCTCCTGGTCCCTGGACCGATCATTTGTGATTGTCGCGTGCGAGATCTGATCGGTCCTGGACCGATCGGTGAGCCAACGTAAAGCACGAAGATATCGGAGGACCCACGATCGGATGTGGACCGATCGGAGAGTCTCGATCGGTCGTGAGACCGATCGATGTCGATAATTCAGATTTATGATATCTGAATTCGAGCAACTGATTTCGCAGTCGTTTCTCTCGAGAATTCTGAAAATTCAGAACTTCTCAAATTCAGAACACAGAACTTAAACATCTACGAACAAGAACATTTCCTAATTGCAAGCTCTGAAAGTCCTAACATTCTAGGTTTTTTTTATTAAGTTACAAGTTAGTTTCAGACATTTCAGAGTTTCAAAACCTGAAATATCCAACCCTGTCATGTTTAGTTTTAAATTTGTCAAAATATATCCTAAATTACTATTCTTACATTATCAACTCATCTTATCATTAAAGATACCAATCCAAAGTATCAATCAACACATCAATCATGATTAGATAATTTCTAGACAAAAGTCCAACCAAGATTCCTTGGTTGGAATATATGAGTAAGATCTAGGAGTCAAATACACATGAATTATGTAATGACCTTCCCCATACTCAATTTATGTCTCTTCAACCTACTTATTCAAGGGATGCATAGTACATTTTGAATAAATTGGTTGTTCCTAGCATCTCACCCCATTTCTAGCAAACAAAAATAATTTGTTAAACCTTATCGTTTGTGTGAGATGTCCCCAAATTGCCCAAATCAGTTTCCCAATTACTCTTGTCATTTTAATAGTCCTTATTGATCATGGTGAAGTTCTAATGACCTAAGGAGCCAAACACATTCCCAACTCCCTCCTTAAATGACTAAATTCATTCTCCGGAAAGGGTTTTGTGAAGATATCGGCTAGGTTTGACTTTGACTCAACATATGTGAGCACAATGTCTCCCCTAGCTACGTGATCTCTTATGAAGTGATGACGCACTTCAATGTGTTTGGTCCTCGAATGATGGACTGGATTTTTAGTTAGGTTGATTGTGCTAATGTTGTCGCATAGCACTTGTACACCCTTATAAGAGAGTCCATAATCCTCTAGGGTGTGTATCATCCACAACAACCGTGATACACTCTCTCCCATGATAATATATTCACCGGTCGTGGAGAGAGCAACACAATGTTGCTTGACTTGACCAACTAACTAAACATGAACCTAAAATTGGCAACCCCACTCGTACTTTTCCGATCCAATTTGCACCAGCATAATCGAGTCGGTATAACCTATCAAGTCAAATGATTCAGATGCGAGGGTACCAAAGACCTACTCTAATTGTGCCTTTAAGGTATCTCAAAATTCTCTTAACTGCAATTAAGTGAGATTCCTTGGCACAGGACTTGATACCTAGCGCACATGCCCACAACAAAGAGTATGTCCGACTAGCTGTGAGATATAGAAGACTACCGATCATGCTTCTATATTGCGTTAGATCAACTGATTTTCCACTCTATCATTGTCAAGACGAGTGCTCGTCGCCATAGGAGTGGATACTTCCTTAGAATCACTCATTTTGAATTTCTTAAGCATCTCTTGAGTGTATTTTGCTTGATGGACATAAATGCCATCTCTAGTTTGTTTGATTTCTAGTCCAAGGAAGAATGTCAATTCTCCCACAAGACTCATTTCAAACTCACTTTCCATGTGAGTGATAAATTCATTTAAATAGCCCTTGTTATTTGAGCCACAAATTATGTCATCGACATATACTTGGGCTACAAAAATATTTTCACCATCTCGACGAAGAAATAGTGTTGGGTCTATTTGACCCCTTACAAAATCCTTTTCTAATAGATAAGTCGACAACCTTTCGTACCAAGCTCGAGGTGCTTGTTTTAGCCCATAAAGAGCTTTCTTGAGCTTGAACACGTGGTTTGGAGCTTCGGTATTCACAAACCCCGGTGGTTGTTCAACGTAGACTTCTTCTTTAATGAAACCATTTAAGAAGGCCGATTTAACGTCCATTTGATAGAGCTTGAAACCTCTATGTGCAGCAAAAGCTAGCATTGAGCGAATGGACTCCAATCGTGCCACAGAGCATAGGTCTCATCATAATCGAGGCCTTCAACTTGACTATAGCCCTTGGCTACTAGTCTTGCCTTGTTTCTTACTACCTCTCCCTTTTGGTTTAACTTATTTTGAAGACCCATTTAGTTCCAATAATGGTGGTCTTCTTAGGTCTAGGAACCAAGTCCCACACTTGGCTTCTTTCAAATTGACCTAACTCATCTTGCATAGCTATGACCCAATCAGGATCATGCAATGCCTCATCAACTAGTTTAGGTTCGATTTCTGAGATCAAAGCAACCTCATTCGACTCATTTCTGAAGAATGATCTAGTCCTAACCCCTTGTTGGATGTCTCCCACAATCTGGTCTTGTGGATGACTAGAGACTATCCTAGATTGCCTTGGAGTTGGCGGTGCCTCATGAGTGGTCTCACTCGACACAGGCAAGAGATCAGATTGAGCCCTTTCTTGCCTTTGCTCATCATCTTCAGAGTCAACTTCGACTCTTCCAATGTTTTGATCATTCAAACTTAGATTTCTAAGTTCGAATTGAATTTCTCCTACATCCCTTGATTGATCATTTGATTTAGGTATTTCTTCAAATGCTACGTCTGAGGACTCTTCAATCAATTTAGTCCTCTCATTGTAGACTCGATAGGCTTTGCTGGTAAGAGAGTACCCGACCAGTATCCCTTGATTAGCCTTAGCCGTGAACTTCCCAAGATGGTCCTTGGTGTTTAAGATAAACACTTTACAACCAAACACCCTAAGATGTTTAATTGTAGGCGGTTTCCCAAACCAAAGTTCATGGGGAGTCTTTCCTAAAAACCTATGTATTAAAACTCGATTTTGCACATAGCAAGTTGTATTAAGCCCATAAGTAGCTCGGTAGTGAGTACTCATGAAGCATGCTTCGCAACCTCTTGTAGGACTCGGTTCTTTCTCTCCACACCCATTTTTCTGTGGGGTCCTTGGAGTAGAGAACTCATGCCTATATCCCTTTTCTTGATAAAACTCTAAAAACCTATGATTTTGAAATTCCCCACCATGATCACTTCTAATGGTTTTAATTGTTGTCGATTTTTCATTTTCAGTTCTTCTACAAAAGGAAATAAAAATATCTATAGTTTGGTCCTTATGTTTCAAGAAGAAAGTCCATGTGTATCTAGTAAAATCATCAACGATTACCAAACAATATCTACTTCCATTCAATGATATTACACTACTGCAATCAAATAGGTCCATGTGCAATAAATCTAAAGCAGTAGATGTACTTACATTGCTTTTACCTTTATGGACAACTTTTGTTTGCTTACCCTTTTGACATGCATCACATAGTTTGGTCTTGTGGAACTTGATGCTTGGTAAGCCTCGCACTAATCCTTGGTTGGCCAACTTCCAGATGTTCTTCATGTTTACATGTGCCAATCTTCTATGCCATAACCAAGACTCTTCTTCTTTCGACATGAAACACTTAATCAAAGCATTAGTAGCACTTTTAAATGATACTTGATAAATATTGTCAACCCTTGTGCCTACTAGTACCGTGTCAAGTGTGTCAATGTGTTTAACCAAACATTGACTTGAATGAAATTCAATTGTGTAACCCGTATCACACAATTGGTGACACTTAGGAGATTAAAAGTCATCCCTTGACTAGAAGGACATTCTTGATATGAAGACATTCGGATATATGAATGTCTCCAATTCCTACAACCTTAAGGCTACCATTATTACCAAAAGACACATTACCTCTACTTTTGTTTTGAAGGGTAGTAAACAGCGATCTGTTCCCAGTCATGTGCTTGGAGCATCCACTATCAACAAACCAAGTTGATAGATGCTCCCCTCGACCAATGCCTACAATACACGAAAAATAGAGGTTTTAGGTACCCAAATCTTGGGACCTAATGCTTCTACAACGAAAGACCTAGGAACCCATGCCTTGGTCATACCTTTCCTAGTTCCATGAACTCTAGAAACATGTGATCTACTATTTTGAGTTCTAGACATTAGAGAAATGAAACTCGACTCCTTGGGTTGATACCCTAACCCGGCTTTGTTGTAAACTGCCCTTTGGGCATTTAGAATCATGTCTAGAGTCTTAGAGCTAGTTGAGAATTTCTCAAGCATTTTCTTGAGTTTCTCAACCTCACCCTTTAAGGCCTTGTTCTCATCCTCAAGGACTTCTAGATGTAGGTCATCGACCTCATCTTCCCTAAGGGTCCTTAAGGTTTTTACTTCTTCTTTCAACAATTTATTTTCTGTTTTTGACTTTTTAAGCAATGTAGATAAGTGAGTGATAGTTTTATAACACTTTTCTATATGAGAAGAGGTTACCTCTTCATCATCCGAAGATGATGAAGCCGTGGTTGAAGCGCTTGAGTCATCACTCTCGGATTCTGACTCTTCCCTTGCCATGAGTGCCAATTGCCGAGTGCTCTTTTCCATCTTCTCTTCTTCCTCCGATGAGCTTGATGAGGACTCATCCCAAGTGGCCTTGAGAGCCTTCTTCTTCTTGGCTCTTTCCTCCTTCCTTTTGGCTCGTTCCTCCTTCCTCTTTAGTTTCGGACACTCGCTCCGAATGTGTCCTTTCTTGCTACACTCATAACATGTAACATTAGATTTATCAAAATTTTGATCATTAGTTTTACCTTTTCCTTTGTATCTTCGGCCTCTTCTCATAATCCTTACGAAGTTCGCCATCTCGCTTGATGATGATCCACTTTCATCATCGGATTCGGAAGAAGAGGTGGATGAGGAAATCTCCTTTTCTTTCTTCTTTTCCTTCTTCCTTCTTCCATCCTTGCTCTTTGGTCCTGCAAATAAAGCAATACCCTTCTCTTTTTGACCTTTGTTAGCAAGCTCATGAAGTTCCATCTCACAGAAAAATTCATCTAGTTTAACAATGGAAAGATCCTTGGATACCTTGTAGGCATCTACCATGGATGACCACAAGGCATTCCTAGGAAAAGATTTAAGAGCGTACCTTACTAGGTCACGGTTTTCTACCCGTTCATCCACGGAGTGGAGACCATTGATGATCTCCTTGAATCTCCCATGAAGTTCACTCACCGTTTCATTGTCCTTCATGGTTAGATTTTGGAGCTGATTCAAGAATAGGTCCCTCTTGGCAATCCGAGAATCTCGAGTTCCCTCTTGGAGCTCGATGAGTTTGTTCCATAGGTCTCTTGCACTTGAGAACGGACCTACCTTGACGAGTTGATCCTTGGCGATTCCACATTGCAAGGTGACCATAGCCTTGGCATCGGCTTGTGCTTTGCGGAGTTGTTCGGTAGACCACTTTGACGACTCGAGTTCCTTACCTTCTTCATCCTTTGGTGGTGTGAAACCTTCCTTGACTGAGCACCACATGGCTATGTCGGTTTTGAGGTAGTACTCCATGCGACCCTTCCAATATTGAAAATCTGCTCCTTGAAGTAAGGTGGACGGTTGGTGCTAAATCCCTCCTTCATTGTTTTGCTCTTCGGGTGTTAATCGAATGAAAGAGCACCAGTCTCGATACCACTTGTTGGGACCTTAGATGGCTAGAGGGGGGTGAATAGCCTCTTTGAAAATACTAAACACAAATTTCTTCAAGAACTTTGTTAGCACAGTGGAATTAGAAAACTAAAACAAGAAAGCACAGCACACTAACTCAGAGATTTACGAGGTTCGGGGATAACTTGCCCCTACTCCTCGGCGTGTCCGTAAGGTGGACGAATCCTCTTGATCTTTCGGTAGATCACACCCCGGAAGCTATCCGGCTAAAGGATTCTCCTTCTCGGTGGACTAACCGCTCCACAAAGTCTTTAACAGCGTAAGAAATTAAGCACAAGACTTACGGTAGTGGCTCAAGTGAAATGATCAAAGGAAGCTCACTCAATCTTCCAGAGAGTTTTTCTCCACAGTGTTTTTCACAGCAAGAGCACAAAAAGCATTGTCCTGAGAGCCTCTCCTCTCCACCTTCATATGCCTCTCTGCTCTGTAACGGATCTCTGCCAAACCTGCAGCAAATCCCTGCAACCGTCCACGACGTCGCCACTCACGCTTCTTCCTTGTCTGATTGTCTCGGCTCCCACCAATGTTTCAGCACAAGTCAAGCTGATTTCGACCAAACGGCTGCCAGCAGATCGCAAACGAGACGTTGCTACCAAAACTGGTTTGTCCGCAGCGAGACACAGCAAAAGCTTTTTCGTCGCCTTCTACTAATGATCCTTAATTTGAATTCACCCAACATCAAGTAATCTGTAACCTGTAACTTCGAGAAAGCTTACAGCAGATGGTTAGAAACGAAATAGGTAAAAGCAATTGCGAATCAGAAACAATAAGAGAAAGCGCATGCAAAACAAGCCATACTGTGGATCGGTCTGCTGACCGATCCACGCTTCTTTTCTGATCGGGCTGGTGACCGATCAGTTGCTCGATCGGTCCCAAGACCGATCCACCCTTCACGCGAATCGGCACGGCTCGATCGGTGCGTGACCGATCGGGACTCGGATCGGTCCGTAAGACCGTCGGTATCCACTCGCGAGGATCATCGATCGGTCCCGGACGATCGGTATCCACTCGATGTGCTCGAGTGTTATCGATCGGTCCGGACCGATCGATACACTCGATGTGCTCGAGTTTTGCTGATCGGTCCGGACCGTCGGTATACACTCGATGTGCTCGAGTGTTGCTGTCGATCTGCGGATCGATCGAGAAGCTGACTGATCGTGAAACCAGGTTCCTCATCGGTCTGCAGACCGATCCAAAGCTGTGAGTCTCGAGTCAAGCTTCCAAGCTTGCTGCCCTCACCCTTGACGGTCCAGAGAGCGTGCTACCGAACCCTCTCCGACCATACATGCCAAGCTTCCACACTTGGACTTCCCAATTACCTGGTTTCACTCACCAGGACTTTCCAATTGCCTGGCTTCACTCACCAGGACTTTCCAACTGCCTAACATCCCAGTTAGGACTTTCCCACTGCCTGGCTTCACTCACCAGAACTTTCCAACTGCCTAACATCCCAGTTAGGACTTTCCCACTGCCTGGCTTCACTCACCAGGACTTTCCCGTGCCAAGCTCCTCGCTTGGACTTTTCCCAATCAGGTCAATCAGGTTAACCAAGTCAACCTTGATTAGTAATTAATCTGAGTTAATTTAATATCTGATTCAAACTTAAATCAGTGTCAACATCAAAACAACATCCAGGTCAGACTGTATCAACAAAATGGTCCTACTCAATACACTCTGAGTGTACTAGTGTAATTATATAGTCAAGATAAACTAATACCTAATTACACTACAACCTTCTAATGGTTTGTTCCTTTCCATTCTGGTCGTGAGCTTACTGTTTATAATTTATAAGGTACTGATAACATCATCTTCTGTATGTGACACCACATACTATGTTATCTACAATATAAATTAAATGAACAACTACAAACAAATGTAGATAATTAGACCAAATGTGATTCTTTATTCATAATGAATGTTTACAAAGCTTAGGCTTTCAGTATACATTCCAACAGTACAAACTATGACTTGGCAAAAGTGAGTTATCAGATGGAGAATATCGAACATTAGTCTTAATATGAGTATCAACGACTATATTATCAGTAAGATGTGCACGCTCAAACAAATCAGATATATACTTTGACTAGGATAAAAGATAACCTTTTGGGAAATAGACGACCTCAATACTCAGAAAGTAGCGTAGTATACCTAAGTCTTTCATAGCAAAACAACGAGCCAAGTTAGACTTCAAAGAAGTAATTCCATCCAAATCATTACTAGCAATAATCATACCATCAATATATAATGATAAAAGAATACAACCTGTACTCGTACATCTGACAAACAATGTTGAATCATGATTACTAGGATGAAAACCAAGTGAAATAATCATTGTAGAGAACTTCTCAAACCAAGCACAATGAGCTTGTTTAAGACCATAAAACGCTTTATGAAGCCTACAAACTTCACTAGGTTGGCGTGAAATACCAGGAGGAGGTGCCATATAAATTTCTTCATGAAGATAATGTTGGACCCCGTGGTTGTTTTGATGTGATCAATCAAATTAAGTTAGGTTCTGTTTGGTTTTGATCCCTGTGTCTAAGTGTGCATGAGCTTAGGAGCACAGGAAGTCGAGCGGAAGATGCAGCTGGCGAGAAGGACGATACTAGAAGGGAGCCGACGGGCTCAATGCGTCCGAGGGATGAAAGAGCTACGGAAGAGTATACCAGTGGACGAGAAGAACATACACGACGTTCGAGGGACGAGAAACCTTAGAGAAAGTCTGCTCGAGGAGAAGGCTGGAAATTGAGTTCGGGGGAGTCCTATTTCAGTTGGCCGCAATCACTCAAGTGATCGGAGCTTTGGAAAAAGAAAAGGAGTGAAAAGAAGCTAGAAAGAGCGACTGAAGGCGCCCTCAACAAGTTGTTGAGGGCGCCTCCGCTAGAATCAGGCGGGAGGGCGCCTCCCACGCCTTGGAGGCACGCTCCATAGGGCCTTGGAGGCGCCCTCCATACTTTGGAGGGCGCCCTCAACAGTCAAACTTGACCGTTTGCAAGTGGATAAATGTTTATCCACTCACATTGCCTTGGAGGCGCCTTTCACCCCTTGGAAGGCGTCCTCAAGCCTTTAGATAGAATTTCCAGGAGCTATAAAAAGGCCCCTAGAACTAGGAAATAGAATATCAACTCTTGTACTTACTTCCTAGCAACTAGTTAAGCTTTTAGTGTGTAAAAGACTTCTTCGCCTTTAGAGAAGGAGATTTCGACTCAACTGTTCAACCACCTTGGATTAACAACCACCTAGGTTATAACCAAGTCAATCCCTGAGTCTCTTCCCTAGTTCTTTTATGTTATTTGATTTTATTTTATTGTTACAATTTAAGAGTTGAAAGTACAAGGAGGGTATTTTCTTATTGCAAGCAATTCACCCCTCTCCTCTTGCCGACCCCGTTGCGCCAACAGATCATCATTTAAAAATGCATTCTTGACATCATATGAGATATTATTTATCAATAAACAGAAGCAACAACAATCATAATACGAATAGTCATCATTTTTACAACAGGAGTAAATATTTTATCATAATCCATGTCATACTTCTGAAAATAATCTTTAGCAACAAGACAAACTTTGTATTGTTCGATAGATCCATCAAATTTAGTTTTGATCTTATATACCCAACAAGAACTAATAGTGTGCTTTCTTGGTGCCAACAATACCAAATCTCATGTATGAGTTTGATACAGAGCAGTTAGTTCCTCATCCATAGCATTATACTAAAGTGTGTTACAAATAACTTCTCTATAAGATACATGCTTAGAAAGACAATGAATATATGCAACAAATGAAACAAACGAACGAAAATAACAAGAGTAAGCAAAATATGGTAGTTTAGTAGACTTATGAACACAAGTGGATTAACGACAGTGGAGAGAAGAATCATTCGCAACCTCAGGAGATGATTGGGCAGTAGTAGAAGGAGGAGCATGTGGAGTGGATATCTAAGGAACTAAAGTACTAGATTCAATTGAGCTACTATTAGTAGGAGTTGTGGGTGAAATTTCTCAGTGTTGGTATTGAAAGGATCATTGCAAAACATATTTGACTTTGTCATATTATGCGAACTAGTTGGAATAGAAAAGCATGTAATATGCTCAAGAAACACGACATAATGAGAGACATACAAGTTTTAACTAACGGATCAAAGCAACGATATCCTTTTTGACCAATACTATAATCTAAAAAGACATAAAGAGCAGACTAAGAGACTAACTTATTACGCTCGACATGTGGACGAAAGATGAAGCAAGTACAACTAAATACACACAAAAGAGGAATATATACAACAGAATGCCCATATAATTTTTTAAAATGTGACAAGTCTGAATTGTGTGAGGTTGGAATTCTATTAATCACGTGAGCAGCGGTTAGGATTGCTTCCCTCTAAAAGGCATTAGGAACACTGACATATAATAAAAATGAATGAACTGTTTCAACAAGGTGCCTATATTTTCGTTCAACCACATAATTCTGTTCAGGAGTATCTGTACACAAGGTTTGATAAATAATATCATCAGAAGCAAGTAAATGTGAAAAATAATTCGAAGTGTATTCATCCTCTAAATCACAATGAAAATACTTTATAATACTAGAATGTTAAGTTTTCATAAGAGCTTTAAAGTTATAGAAAATGATAAGATAATCTGACCTGCATTTCATAAGATAGACCCAAGAGTAACGAGTACAATCATCAATAAATGAAATATATATAATACCTTGACCCTCCCCTTTTGTAGGAATAAGAGAGAGTTCCCACACATCAAATTGGATAAGATCAAATGGAGCAGAAGATAAACAAAGACTTTTAAAAAATAACAAGGCAAAAAATTTGACCAGTTTATAACCATTACAATCAGAAATATCAAAATTTTTTAAAGGTCCTACTACTTCTATAGAAGTTAAAAATGCAAATGAGACGTTAAAACATGACTTAAATGAAAGTGTCACAAATAAAAATCAAAAGATGAACAACTTAGATGAAAGATGATAAAACCACACTTGAAGTGCAACTTCTGGTACTTTGAGTTGATCCAAAACATAGAGTTTTCCTTGCCTACGACATGTCCCCATCAATCTATGAGATCGTGGGTCCTGAACATAACAATTGAATGAAGAAAAAGAGACTATGTATCCAGACTCACATAATTGATTAACAGAAATAAAATTTAAAATAAGACTCGAAATATAATAAATATCAGTAAAAGATAAACAAGATGTAATAATTAAACCAACACCTACTAATGACATAGGAGTACCATCAACAATCACAATAGATACAAATGAACTAGGCGTAAAAGAAATAAAAAAATGATAAATTAGATGACATATGATGAGAGACACTAGAGTCCAAAATCCATAATGATGGAGATATACTTGAAATACCAGATGATGACAAACCTATATGAGAGGAAGATGACATGACAGATGGTTGTGAAGTAAGGAGCTGCTAAAACTGTTCCAGCATATACAGATTAGATTTCCATGAAATATATGTACGACCAGACATAGTGATAAAACAAATAATGCTTAGAATAATCAAACTGTACGGATATCCTGACACTAGTTTTCCATTCCACGAAAGTTGGTGTCAGGATGGCTCGTGGTCACACGAAGAACTCGAGGCAAAAAAAGGATGTCGACATAGAAATCGACAGCATAGGGCATCGGTGCCGAAATTGATAAAAAAGGACGGCAATGTTGAAATCAGCAGCACATGACGTCAACACTGAAATCGGCTGAAAAGGATGTCATTACTAAAATTGACAGAAAAGAATGTCGGCTCCAAAATCAACAGCAATAGTAGGAGGCGACAAGAGCAACAGGAAGCAACAACAAGGGACGGTAAAAAAAATTAGGTCAGAGAAAAAGAATCTCGCTCTGATACCATATAAAAATTAAGAATAGAAAAAACTAGCCATATTATTGAATTCAAAAAGAATATTAGAAATACAGAGTATAAAGTCTTATATAACTAAGTTAAGAAACCCTAAATCCTAAATGGAAAAAGGAAAAAAACTAAATTGCTCTAAAAATTATAAACAAATATATATATAATCCAACCTTTAAAATTAATCTAAAATTAAGACTTAATATATATTTTTAAATATAAATAATATTAAAACATAAAAAATTAGGGGCTCTAACTCTATTAATGGAGCTAGAGGCATAGGCTATAATATTGCTAAGTGGATTGCTTGATAGCTAGTGGTGGTAAAAGGTGAATACGTTTACCCCTAGCGCCCCTACCAATCTGTTCGAGAACCAATACAGAGGAGGTAAATTACAGGCGTCTACTAGCCTTTGGAATAGTGACTAGTACATAAGGGAGGCATTTACCTCGACTTTGCCGAGATTCGAACCTCAGATCTCATGGTGGCAACACCTCATGCGCTAGCCATTAGACCCATCCGAGGAGACGGATTGGACTCACGGGAGGTGGAGATCGTGTCGGGATAGGGAATGAAAATTTTCACAGTCAACGTGTTTTTTTGCTCAGTAGAAGCTCCTTATATATGATAAACCCAGTTAATTAGCCTTATTGACTAGTCCTGGGGTGACCAATCCGACCCCATAAAATTTTTCCACTGGCCACCAGGGTAAATTAGGAAGAGCACGCAACGGGCAGCTCAACATCCGTTGGTTTTGCGTCCCATCTGGAGAAAAAATTTCTATAAATACGTCATAGTTGGAGATCGAACTGCGAATACTTGGATGACAACTTGAATATACGTCCTATTGCGATACCATAGTCCTGGGGATAGGAGCTCCTTATATATGCTCTAATTCTCAATAGCATTGAAGCTGCTAATTAAGGGTTGAATAAAGGTCATTATTGTCTGCGCCCACTTGACTTGAAACACCAGCAGTCGATCATCAATGATCGGCCGTTTTGCCCAAGCGGATTTGCCATTAACACTTGACTATTTCAGATCATTTATCAATGCATCTGTTATAAAATTAAATAGATAGGGAAAATTGACTTAAGTGGTAAAATGTTGACTGATTTACTTGGGCAATCGACTATTTGATCGATCTAGCTTTGAAGTGCACAAGCAAGGCTCACATACGAGTTACTTGAATTAAGTGCAATTCGAGTCATATTTTGTACCAATTGGACACGCACGTTTTCACCCTTCACAATTATGATTCTATTTATTTTCTTTCACATAATCTAAGAAATGACTATAAAATGTATCTGAGACAAGCATACTCATCTTTTGTTACAATTATAATTCTTTTTAAATCATCTTCATGGCACAAAATTGTCTATGTGAAACTAAACTTTATACATGCTTCGAGTCCATGTTCCTTTCACATGCATTTCCAACTTTTTAATACATGAATTTTTATTGCATCTGAATTTTATTTACTAAGGAAATCATTGACTACTAACTGACAGATGTAATTATTGATGATCATGGTATGTCCCTGACCTGACGGAAGCCAGTTGAGCATTGCAATATCGTTCATAACATAAAAATAAATACTAAATATTTGTTTTTTTTTTAAATGCTATTGAAATTTTTTATAAAAAACTTGATCGACGAATTCGTGGCAAAGATTTGCAAAGAATTTATCTTTTCTATAAATAAATAAATAACAGTAAACGCAGCATTGCAGCTATGTGATGTTTCATTTATATTCTAGAACATTTATATCTTCCGTTTAGAATAAATAATCACACTCCTTTAACATCACGAGATATAGAATATCTCATTTGAAAATACTTTCTAGAATTTTGTAAATATTGTAGAATGTAAAAGAATAAAGGAAAGTCTTGATGTAGTAGTAAAATTATTATAATGTGAACTGATGGTCAAGAAATATGAGTAATAGATCCACCAATCATTTTTGAAATTCCACATTGATGAAAGTTTGGTGTGCCAAACTGTCTTTTTTTTAATGTAAAAGTAAAGAGTACTCAACATGAAAACAACTAAGCATCAAGTAAATCATGCCAGAAAAACAACATATTACAGAGTATATATATATATGAGTTGTAGAATAATTCATACCTTCTTTAGAGAAACCACACAAGATAAATAGAATAACTCCAACTGGTGCTTTATCCATGCCAAGCCTTATCAAATGTGCTGTCCTTCATTGAACACTCATTTTCATTGTCTCTTCGACCTCGTAGTTGGTTAAGTCATGAGAAAAATGCTGCTTAATTGGTACATAACTTATAAGGGTTGTCTAGTGCATAAAACTCCCGTCAATAATATAGGGTCTCAGTAAAGAATTATTCCATATCCGATCAATTTTACGGTCTTATCTTACATTACAAGATATGTTTTTATGATTCGATCCAATGTTCACAAGGTCAATAGAATAATATAATTTTCTCTCTTCAAATTTTAACAAGATTATTTTGATATTTGAAAATCATTATATATTTTGTCACGAATTAGCATAAATTTTAATAATTGTTTAAGTCTATTAAAATCTTATCATTTTTTTTTTAAAAAAAAAGAGAATTTGAAGAATGAATTAGCTCATGCTTTCTGGATTATTTTTTGTTAATGTCCTTTAATTTTGAGGTTGCTCCAACATATATAATTCATGTGATATATATATCTAGTTGCCAAATGACAGATCAGTGATCATTAATTCTGACACATGACTAATTTATTATTTTTAATTTGTTAGTTTTCTTTCGAGTTTCATGTTCATTCAATTATTGTTGTCATTATTTATTAATTTTGTCTCCTTTTGGACCATATAAGTTGAAGCACTGAGATGCATATATGCATATAAATCACCTAACACTTCTAATATCTTTAATTTAGTACCTACCTAATCATAAATGCTAACTTAACTACCCAAAACCCTAAACTTAACTACCCAAAACCCTAAACTTAACTACCACATATGAAGTTAGTTAATGCATTTGATTAGGTGCGGTTGGCAAAATAATGATAAACTTAATCACTGTTTTCTTTGATAATACTCAGGCAATTCAGTTGGGTTAACTAATATAATCAGTTTTAAATAGTCATCAACAATTTGTTTTAATTTGCCTAAACAGGTGGGTGGACACTTTATCTCCAATATATATATTTTTAAAACATCTAATCTCATGTATATAGATGTAAATGCACTTTAATATCTCAAATTTAGCCATTTTGATTAGAAAGTCATACCAAAAGACTTTCTAGAGCCTTAATTAGTTAGAATATTTCAGCATTTTAATTTCAAGGTAAATGAATAAGTTTTGATTGGAAATGCTTATCTAACTATTTTGTCAAAAGGATCTTTCTCTTTGGATCTCTTTGTACAAGCTTAAAATAATTAAATTTTTACGATTAAAATTTTCAAAAGAAAGAATTTGGTTATGCAAAGTCAAGGTACTTTTGGTAAGTAATTTTGACTAAAAAAACAAGTAGGTGATCCATATTTGCTTAATTTAATTGTAAGTGATCTAGCTTCAAATTAGACTTTCAGTGAGAATTTAAATCTATATCATAATATTATTAGGAAGGATCAAACTTTGCTTAAAAGACAATAAACTCATATATATTATCAAAATAACACCCTAGTAATTTCCTTTATTTCAAAATTTCCTCTATAACTAAAACCACAAAACCAAACTCATGCTAGATCCAATCCAACAGGAAAGTTTCAGACAATCTACTAACCCTACTCCCATCAAATTAAGTGCATGCATTCGATCGGCCTCTTCTTGAAGAACTTAATATCCATCTTCTTACTGTCA
The DNA here is from genome assembly GCF_018446385.1 of Zingiber officinale. Lineage (NCBI taxonomy): Eukaryota > Viridiplantae > Streptophyta > Magnoliopsida > Zingiberales > Zingiberaceae > Zingiber > Zingiber officinale. Next base: position 166,209,476 of record NC_055986.1, on the reverse strand, counting down.
AATCAGACTGAACATATGGTTTTCCAATTTTATCACCATCTTCATTCATTATTCCTATTAGAGACCTCTTTGTAAATTGCATCGGGACCTCCAACATCATTATTTTGATCATCATATATACTCCAATAGTCTATTAATGGGTAATGAATTGAAGAAAAAAATAGGCTTCATTATTGATCGAGCTAGAAGTTGCAGAAAACTACAACAACTTACCGGGGGGAGCTGAGGTTCAATTCGAGGTCGAACAGACAATGAACAAGAGGTGCATCAGCTAAGGACTGTTCACTTGATAAAGCCACAGCATGGATATCAATCCAGACGGCGAGCTAGCTAGCTGCAGGGGGTGCCCTCGCTAGCTCCGTGGCCTTCTACCGCGCAAGCTAAGCTAGCTCGCACTGTAACTGATAAAGTCTAGCTCCATGCCACTTGCAAATTAAAGGTCTCTCGCATCTGATATATTGACGAGTTTGGTTAGCGCACGACTCCTGCGACTGAGTCCCTCCGTGGAGATTTCTGGATAAATGGAAGATTTTTTGACTCGTCGTTAAGATTCGCTGCATGTGACCTGCAACGACCAGCCTGCCAGTACTCCATAAAACTGACGAGGCAGTCAGACCGCCTGAATTGAATTGTTCACGGGTCTAATCGTACGAACACGTCCTACCGTGGAGCTATCCGCTGGGTTCTATCGCACAGTTGCGAGAGGACTCAGGCGTTAAGAAGACACGGATGAGTGTTCTGTCTATATATGAAAGGTGTAGCTGTCCATAGTACGTGGTGGACCAGGCCAATCATAGTAAGGCAGCTATCCAATTGTATACTATGAATAATGTAGCAAGGAATATAATCGCCCCACAAGATTCTGGATATGTTAAATGCGTATTCATGTTTTCTACGCTGCAATTGAGTAATTAGTAAGGTGTAGCTAGCAAAAAACAGGGGTGAAAACTCATGCTGCAGTTGGTTAATTAAGCAAATTAATTGGCCACTTTATGTCTTTGATTTATGCAGATGAAGGTTTCAGGTCCGCATGTGTGTGCAGCACTACGCGCGCGACCATGTTAAGTGGCGACGGTTCCCGATCGTATCGTACGTCTGTTTTTCGTTGTCGGCCGTGGTGAAACTGCAGATCCGAGAGCAGATCCATGGTCTATAATAATTTATACATTAGATAGGTGTTAGAATTCGATCAAATTGACTGTGGTTATCCTTACATTCATCTTCTCATTTAAATTATAATTTAAGTTGAGATAGACATTCAAAAGCCACTACTGACGATGGATAGATTATCCTTTACTCAACGCTATATAATTTGTTCATCGCTGATGACCTTCGGCCGTCTATCTCAACTCTAAATTATGATTTAAATAGGAAAATAAATTCAGAAAAATACAGTCTGGGTTCAAGCCGCTGCCTACTCCTCGTCGTCATAGATGATTCAAGCGTGACGTACGTGATAATGTTTGAACAATTTTACAGTGCCAGCTAGCCATTTCAGCATCCGATTCAGAGAGAGAAGAAAATGCAATGCTGCAGTGTCAGGGCTGTCGTCTGTCGAGTCTCAGGGCTAGCTGTAAATGAATTAATTTTTTACGAATAAATTTAATTTTTCAATTTAATATATATATATATATATATATATATGTATATATATATATATATATATATATATATATATATATATATATATATATATATATATATATATATATATATATATATATAATATTAATTAAATAAATGAATTTAAATAATTTATTAAATTAAATAAAAAACGGTGCTCATCTCATTAATATTTATGAAGAAAAATTATGAATTAGAAATGATCAAAAGTTCAATTAAACTGTGTCGACGGAATTTAAAATTTTTGATTCAGTTATTACAGAAATTTAATTTTTAAAAAAGATAGGTTATTTTTAGTAATCCAGTTCCATTTCAATTTTAAGTATTGAAAGTTAACAATAAAAAATATATATATATTTAAGTAGAAAGTAGGAGTATAAATATTAGGTGAAATATATAATAATTCTAATACGATATAAAATAAGATGGTATTTGATCCTGTCTTAAAACTAGAGAGATAACACACTGGGCACGGTGGCTTGATGGTTGACTGAGAGAAAACTTTTCGTTCCACGGAGAGGTTCCCTTTCGATCTTGCGCACATGAAGACGAGCCAATAAAATGCCAGCGCCTAAAAATCAGGGGGAGTCCTCGGCAAAGACCCTCCTATGCTTAAGTCAGTACAAGTCCGGATGGGTAAATGAAGTAGAGAACGTGTGTGCGAGAGTAAGCTTGAGATGTTTCAGAGAACTAGGGATGACAACGGAACAGGTTCGAGCCGGGTTTGGCCAATTCCAGACCCCACTGTTGGTGTAGGGAGCACTAGACGATTGAACTTATGTTTTGATAATGATAAAGGATTCAAAATTAAGATTGTTGTCTAACAAGTGCTTACAGGAAAGTCCTAAGTGTTCTTAGGTAAAAGTTCTAGTGGATTCTCGGTAGGTGAAAAATCCTAGGGGAGGTAAATTTAGGTCCTAGGGGGTGGTAACCCTAGGTCTTAAGGGGTGGTAACCTTAGATTATGGAAAGTCCTAGCTGCGGTTAGGTAACGAACAGTACAACAAAAATGACCTTTCGCAGCGCGCAAATTCATTTTCCGCAACGCACATTGCACGTTGCATAATTAAAAGCTGTTGAGAGTTCGAAGTTATCGACAACATGCTTTGCGCGTTGCGGATAATAATATCCGTAGTGCGCAAAGCATGTTGTGAAAAATATCCGCAACATGCTTTGCGCACCGCAGATATTAATTTTTGTGACGTGTTGCGTGCTGCGGATATTATTTTCCACTGCATGCGTTGCCTACCGCGGATATTATTTTTCGCGATGTGCGTAATGCATGCTGTTATTATTATAATCCACAACATGCAGTACGTTGTTGATGTTCTTATCTATATTAAAAAAATAAATTTCATTGACGAAAATAATAAATCAATTTTTTACAATAACTTTATTACAAATTTAAATTTAATCTACACACAAAATTAATAAAAAGTCATTATTTCTCATTATACCAAAATACAAGGTCTGAAGATCTAAAACAAAATACAAAATCTCTAATAATCCTGTCCAGAATCTGAGTTAGACGAAGGTTGGCTGAGGTGTCGTCGGTGTTGACGGGAGGTGACTCGGGGACACCTGGCGTATGTGCACCGGAAAACAAACCCCCACGTGGAACTGAAGGACGGCGGTGACCTACCCGACGGTACTTAGGCTCTGCACACACTCAGACAAGCACACTGAAAGTTAGAGACCATAAATCAGGGAAAAAGTACCCGGCGCGGGTCCTCCAACGTTCAAGTCAGGTACTTTTTTCTAGAAGAACAGTGTACCAAGGACAAAGAAATGTAGTAGACGAGTACGAATGTGTGAGAGAGCATACTTGCTCAAGGGAGAGGAGCTCCCTTTTTATATGACCATGCGTACCTCTGGAGGCTGACCGATGTCAGAGAATGTCGGGTGTCAGGGCCTGTCGGGTGATGGAGGATGCATGACACCCTCCTATGGATTGAAAGAAGGTTCCATTCGCAGATGATAACAGATCATTGAAATATTCCCTGACATATGACAGTTATTCTTTAACAGGCAGTTACGGTTCCCTGATATTGTTGTCGCCTAGTGCCTTTTGTCCCACCCGGGTTTAGTTACAAGCCGCTCGGGATGGCTGTTAGGATGTGGCGCCTGACTCGAGTCTTGCTGAGGGAGATAAGCTGTGACTAGGGTCCCCTCCCCACATTTGGAGTACTGGAAGGTCGGTCGGGTCTGACTGAAAGTACCATGCCTGTCTTTATACAGATCGGGTTGAGGAAACTAGACCAGTCGGGGAAGGTTAGGCCTTACTTCAGACCGTATCTCATGTCTCTAATCTGGGATCCTGATATGTCAATACCCGATCGGGAATTATGCAGCTGATGACGTCAGGTGGTCTAACTCCTTCTCCCTAACTTCTGACTGACACATCCCCTTGACTTCTGACAATCACGCCCCCTTGACTTCTGACCGCCGCGTCCCCTTGACTTCTGACCGCCGCATCCCCTTGACTTTTGACTGTCACATCCCCTTGACTTCTGATTGTCATGTCCCCTTGACTTCTGACCGCCACACCCCCTTGACTTCTGACCGCCGCGTCCCCTTGACTTTTGACTGTCACGTCCCTTTGACTTCTAACTGTCATGTCCCCTTGACTTCTGACTGTCATGCCCCCTTGACTTTTGACCGCTGCGTCCCCTTGACTTTTGACTGTCACGTTCTCTTGACTTTTGACTGTCATGCCCCTTTAACTTCTGACTACTGCATGTCCCCTTGACTTCTGACTGCCTGGCCTTATCGGACCCCAACTTTATGCACCATATCATAAGCCTCCCCTCCAAGTCTAGTCGAAGAAGGTCCAGGTCCGACTGACTAGACTTAAGCCCTGGTTTCATTTACTTCTCCATCATGACTATAAATACTATTCCTTTTCCCAGACCCTCGGTATTGTAACCTGTTTAATTGCTCAATCAACCTCGGGGAAATGATCACTTTAACTTCTGCATAAGTTGCCTTCTCTTCCTCGTCCTCTTTAAAAGGGGCTAATCTCCAACCATGGAGATGTACTCTCCTTCAACTGACATCCCTAAATCATGGATTTAAATTCCGAGTTGGTTGGACTGCAACACCTCCGTCAACAGTTGGATCATGTAACTCAGCTGCCTACCCAGAAGAATATGACCTTAGATGAGATGACGCAAGAGAGAGACCTTCAGTCTTCCCTTCGTATAGAAATGGAAGAACTTTGGATGATTGCTAAATTACGAGTCCGGACTGAAGTAGTGCTGAAACAGAAAGCTTATTTAGACCTAGAAAGTCAAGCCCAATTCCTGATCTATTTGAAAGAGAAACACGCCTCTTCCATATCCCTTCTTCAAGAAGGAGCTCGTATTAAAGATGAAACCATTGCTCAACAATGATGCATCATTCAGTCGACTATGGTGGAATTGACACAGGCTCGAATCCATTTGGAGCAGGCAGGTCACGCGGAACACTTTTGCCCAATTTGTCGACCGGCGGTTGGTATTGAGAGAGAACTCTGATCGCGTAGATATCCTATTAGCCTTTACAGATGTGAAAAAGAGATTTTGAGGGATGCCCCCTGTACTTTATTAAATAAATGTGGATATGATTGGGTTTCAGTCTTTATTTATGTCTCTTTATCTCTTTCCCCTCTAGCACTTTCTTACTTTGTGCAGACCTTGAGAGGTAGTTGATGAAGGCTTTGCTTGCTGATAACTCGCGCAGGAGCGAGAGTGTAGAAACCTGACCCATGGGTCATTAAGCGCAAGAGTATGCTCGCTTATAACTCGCACTGGGGCGAGACTCGGGGGTCTCGCTCGATCGAGAGGTTATTGGGCGTGAGAGCATGCTCACTCATAACTCGCGCTGGGGCGAGAGTCTGGAGCCCAACAGCCCGATCGAGAGGTCGTTGGTCGTGTGAGCATGCTCACTTATAACTTGCGCTGGGGTGAGAGTCTGAATCCCAACCGAGAGGTCGTTGGTCGTGAGAGCATGCTCACTTATAACTCGCGTGGGGGCGAGTGTCTGAATCCCGGCCGAGAAGTCGTTGGTCGTGAGAGCATACTCACTTATAACTCATGCTGGAACGAGAGTCTGGATCCCGACCGAGAGGTCATTGGGTGTGAGAGCATGCTCACTCATAACTCACGCTGGGGCGAGAGTCTGGAGCTCAATAGCCCGACCGAGATGTCGTTGGTCGTGCGAGCATGCTCACTTATAACTCGCGCTAGGGTGAGAGTCTGAATCCTGATTAAGAGGTCGTTGGTCATGAGAGCATGCTCACTTATAACTCGCGCGGGGGTGAGAGTCTGGATCCCGATCGAGAGGTTGTTGGTCGTGAGAGCATGCCAACTTATAACTCATGATGGGGCGAGAGTCTGGATCCCGACCGAGAGGTCATTGGTCGTGAGAGCATACTCACTTATAACTCATCCTGGGGTGAGAGTCTGGAGCCCGACAGAGAAGTCATTAGTCGTGAGAGCATGCTTACTTATAACTCGTGCTGGGGCAAGAGTCTGGAGCCTGACCGAAAGGTCGTTGGTCGTGAGAACATGCTCACGTATAACTCGCGCTGGGGCGAGAGTCTGGGGCCCGACTGAGAGGTTGTTGGTCGTGAGAGCATGCTCACTTATAACTCGCATTAGGGCGAGAGTCTGGATCCAGACCGAGAGGTTGTTGGTCGTGAGAGCATGCTCACTTATAACTCACATTAGGGCGAGAGTCTAGATCCCGATCGAGAGGTCGTTGGTCATGAGAGCATGCTCACTTATAACTCACGCCGAGGTGAGAGTCTGAAATCCGACCGAGAGGTCGTTAGTCAAGAGAACATGCTCACTTATAACTCGCGTTAGGGCGAGAGTCTGGAATCCCGATCGAGAGATTGTTGGTCGTGAGAGCATGCTCACTTAAACTTGCGCTGGGGCGAGAGTCTAGATCCCGACCGAGAGGTCGTTGGTCGTCAGAGGATGCTCACTTATAACTCGTGCTGGGGCAATAGTCTGGAATCCGACCGAAAGGTCGTTGGCCGTGAGAGCATGCTCACTTATAATTCGAGCTAGGGCGAGAGTTTGGAGCCTGACTGAGAGGTCGTTGGTCGTGAGGGCATGCTCACTTATAAATCGCGCTAGGACGAGATTTGGAATCCCGACAGAGAGGTCATTGGTCGTGAGAGCATGCTCACTTATAACTCGCGCTGGGATGAGAGTTTGGATCCCGACCGAGAGGTCATTGGTCATGAGAAAATGCTCACTTATAACTCATGCTAGGGCGAGAATCTGGAGCCCGACCGAGAGGTCGTTAGTCGTGAGAGCATGCTCACTTATAACTCACGCTGGGGTGAGAGTCTGAATCCGACCGAGAGGTCGTTGGTTGTGAGAGCATGCTTACTTATAACTCGTGCTAGGGCGAGATCTGGAATCCCGACCGAGAGGTCATTGATCGTGGGAGCATGCTCACTTATAACTAGCGCTGGGCCGAGAGTCTGGATCTCGACCGAAATGTCTTTGGTCATGAGAGCATGCTCACTTATAACTCGCGCTGGGGCAAGAGTCCGGAATCCGACCGAGAGGTCGTTGGTCATGAGAGCATGCTCACTTATAACTCTCATTGGGGCGAGACTCTGAAGCCTGACCTAGAGGTCGTTGGTCGTGAGAGCATGCTCACTTATAACTTGTGCTAGGGTGAGAGTATGAAATTTCGATCGAGAGGTCGTTGGTCGTGAGAACATACTCACTTATAACTCGCGCTAGGGCGAGAGTCTAGATCCCGACCGAGAGGTCATTGGTCGTGAGAGCATGCTTACTTATAACTCGCGCTGGGGCAAGAGTCTTGAATCTCGATCGGGAATTAGTCTGGAGGCCCGACTGGGAGGTTGTCTAGAAGGGAAGCAATTATGGATTAAAGGAGTTGTGCCCAGGGACTTAGCTTAATCCACCTACGATCATGAAGCGCATTACATAATGCCTTAGTCCAATTTGAATCTTACTCTTATTCCGAATATAGGTAGAGACACCAAATTTTGATCAATGCTTCCCGCGTCTTCTACTTCATTCCCCGAGGCAGTCGCATGGAATTTTCAGTCCTCGAGGCATGGTCTTCGTGAGGTAGTGTGCTACTGTTTTCATATCACCTCCATGATTTTTCTATCATTTTCATCATAAATGCCCTTTCATAGGGAGTTGACATGTACCCCATGAACTTTCCTTGTTATGATGTCTAACGCACACTTTCTACACGCGACCCCAGGGTGCCATTGTCTCTTGATCTGATGGTCATCGTGTGCTCTGCTGTTTCGATTGTCTGGTTCGAATCTTGATAATCCTTAAGGGTTTTAGTTTAAAAACCCTAAAGGTCTTTAACAGTTGTTCATTAACGCTTCGTCATCCTCCGACCTTCTTTCCTTTGCTTATTCCTGCTCGCTCATCTTTCCTCTCGCGTAAGTAATTCTCCTTCTTCATCCTTTACACCTTCGTTTGTTGATTAGATAATGGCCGGAAAGACGGTGGTGCCCTGGTACGCATACTTTCCCTCAGATTTGGACAGGAGCGAGCTTAAGTCTGTATGATCCAGCTTGTGGCTTTCCGAAGCATATCAGCTAGGCCTTCCCAGACCCGATGACCATCCGTATCCTCCTCCCAACTGATTCATGACCTTTTTCAAAGATTAACTTCTTGGTGGCCTTTGATTTCATATTTCTCCCTTCTTCTGCTCCTTGAGTCAGTATTTTGGTATTTCTTTGTCTCAATTTGCTCCTAATGTCTTCCGCGTTATGTGTGGAATGGTAATCTTATGCCACCTGTATGAGATCCCCTTGACTCCTCAAGTCTTTCACCATTTCTATTCTCTTAAGCGTTCAGAACCGGGCATCTTCATGGTACAATCTGGGACTGGGTATAGGTTTTTTGAAGGCATGTCTTCCTCAAATAAAGGCTAGAAGTCCCACTTTTTCTACGTCCAATTCCCTGAGTCCATTACCTGGCCTGTTGAATGACGTCTCAATCTTCCCTCTTCCTTCGAGTTGAGAGATCATCAACACCAACCTGCTTGTTTGACTGCCTCTAAAAAATTGGATGGAGTGCAGTTGCGGCTCCCTTCTCTGTTATGGGAGAGTGTGTTATATACTTTCGGGCTAAGCCCCATCCAGACGCCTCTAAGCGCACTGTTTGGTAAGATCAGTCGACTTTCCTTGCACATCTCCACTAACTGAGGTATTTTCCTTTGTTTGCAGAAGTCGTCATGTTTCGTGCCATCGCCCTCAATTCTTTCACGATACCCAACGCGATCCTATGGAAGCGAAGTAAGAAAATCATGGCTGGCTAGGAGGTTCCCCAGGCCAGCACCTCACCCAGGGCTGCTTCCCAACAGTCGGGGGACCCTGAGGCCCCAGAAGCTGAATAACGTGATGCACTTTTATATTTGGATCTATAGATGCAATTCAATCTTCTGCAATAACTAATTCATCAGTAGACCAATGAAGCAAGTTACATTTAGTATTAGCATGGATATCTCTATGACTCACATTCTTCAAATTTGACTGTAAATAAATAATACAAAGTTATTAATTCAATCATGTTTATTATTGTAACAATTTTGTGGTTTAGAAATATATAATTTGAAGATAATTACCTGAGAAACATGATCAAAATTACCATTTTTTTAGAACAAATATTGATATCACTATTGCTACCAAATTCATTCCTAATACTACTATAAATGTCCCCACTAGCTAGCAATCTAATTTTACAACCAAATCATGTCAAGCAATGTCATCATGATAATTCAAAAGCATTTAAGTGTATATACCAAACTTATTTTATATATGTTGTTTACTTACTAACTTGTTCTTGATAATTTTGTTGGCTCATAATTTGTAAAAATATGGACCTCATTTCTTGTATTTCTAGCTGATTTTGCTGTCTCATTTCTTGCATTTGTTGTTGAAGGTTCTGTACTATAATTTGAAGTTGTTGAACAGTTCCATTTTGTTGCACAGAAGCTCCAATTTTTTATGGTGTAACTCCAAAGTCCATTCTGCGCACTCTACCTCGAGCTTCCTTGCCAAACACAATGCTAATTGCATCGTCAGCAATATTAGTTGTGTTTTGATATTTGGATGGACATTCTTGTATTTCTTTCTGAAAAAAAAAAAGAAAATTTATGAGAAAGCAACATCAAAATTTAACCTTCATACAAAATGATAACAACAACATAATAACTATTCTGTTCTACTGGTTATATAATTAGGTTTGATCTTCCTTATAAATGAGTTATATATCTTCTTTACTTTCAGATATGCAAATCTATTTTTTCTCTCAGCATGAAAAGGTGAACATAATAGTTCTTGCATAAACTATTTTTGCAAAATGATAAAAAGGACATAATAACTGTACTATAGTTTGAAATTGTACCCATTTTCATATGAACTGATAGTGATTGCTGATTATATTTAGCTCTAGATGTATCATATGTCTACTAACATTTTAGAATAAATAACACCTATTTCACATGGGTGGAGGTTGACTATCATAATCAGCATTAACAGAAAGATTTAAGTAACAGAATTTTGTATCATAAAATAATTAGTTGCACATTCACACTGTAAATGAGAGTAGTGAAATTTCTTGAAAGAATAAAATAAATGGTAACAGATTTATATATCTGATAGAAATTGTGTTAATAACAATTAGTTCAATCAAAATTATCCATTTGAACCAAAAAACAAAGTATGATATTAGATATATAGCTAAACCTACGTGAGACAATATTTTAAAATAACTAGAGCTTATTAATGGTTCAGATTCACATGCCATGGAACCTCAAAAAAAAAAAATCTGATGATGCGGCGATGGATGGAGGCTTACCTGGTACAAGATCAACTGTCAAGGTGGAGGTCAAAGTCAAGGTGGTCAACGCCCAGATGTCAAAGGACCGAACGAAGGACAAGGGCAGTGGTTGGTCAGGCGGTCAGGCCCCGACCGACAGGAGATGGGTCCGAGCTAACTCCCGTTTGTATCGGATTGATGCGTAAAACAGTCGACGCTCAAGACGGAGCAATAGGATGTCGAGGGAGACTGAGTAGCCTGTCCGAACGAGGAGAAGGCAGGCGCTATAAAACCATCGCATAGGGAGCCACCGAAGTCGACATAGCGGAGGGGTCCCGGACGAGCGGCTACCCCATGGGCCTTGGAGTAAGAGTTGTCACAAGCTCCGAACCAAGTAAATCCTACTTGTGTTTGCGATTGTGTTTTTATCTTCCATTGTGTTTCATTTTGCGCTTTCCAAAAAGAAAGGTGAAATAGCCACGAGCACTATTCACCCTCCTTTAGTGCGTATCGATCCAACAATTGATATCAAAGTGAAGCCACTCTGAATCAGTACAACTACTGTTCAAGCATTTTTCGTTGCTTTTTCGTTCGTTTTTTAAAAATAAATTCTTATGCTTTTTTTTTTCTATTTTCAAATTTTTGCTATAAGTCAGGATTGATCTAATAACCTCTCTTGAAAAATATGTCGATTTGTCAATTTTTTTTTCGAAATTGGTGCAACACCATTTGAGCTAATTTTTCGCTTTATTTTCCTACCAGCACTACTAATCCAAAACTAAGTCTTGGAACAAGTGTCATTGTTTTTATCTTTGCAAGATCCTTTTTCTAAATGGCCTACCAAGAAGGCTACAGTACTGCTTGTCCACCTCTTTTCTCCAGTGAAGACTTCGGGTATTGGAAAAGACGGATGAAGTACCATTTCAAGACTCAAGTGGAAATGTGGATCATAATTCAAACCGGATTCACATTCTCACAGAAGACGGAGCACTCATCCCCTGCGATAAGTGGGGCGCACCAACAAGAAAGAAGATCGATGGGAATGCAAAAACAACATGTACTCTACAATGTGGACTAAGCAAAGAATAGTTGAACCGGGTCGGCCCATTTTCAAATGCCAAAGACTTATAAGAGAAGCTAATCGAACTGTATGAGGGATCTCCGATACTAAGGTAAGTAAAAGAGATTTGATTCTAAATAAATTGTATAATATAAAAATGCAGGAGGGTGAGACAGCGAGCCAACTACACGCACGCGTCGAAGACCTTCTCAACGGTTTCCACGCAATTGGTCAAAAGGTGAAAAATCGCGACGTCATCAGGTATGCGCTAAATGTCTTTCTTAGGAACACCTTGTGGGCATTAATGATAGATGTTTATAAGGTATCTAAGGATCCTTTTCCTTAATTAGATCAGATAAATTATTTTCTGAATTTGAACTTCATGACCAGACTAATGCACTACTAGTCTAGAAAGGTATTGCTTTGGTCGCAGGTACAAATATAACGATGGAACCAAAAGCCAAGCACCGGACTGAACCCGAGTCCGAAGATCAATCAGACTTAGAAGAAGATGAAATCACCACTGAACTAGTCAAACTAGTTCGGAAAGCACTTAAGAAGAAGAAGAGGACTCAATCGAACATGAAAGCCAAATCTGGAGTTACCTACTATGGCAGCAACCAGAAGGGACACTACAAGCTGGAGTGCCCAAACCAGAAACAAAAAAGAAGGAAGGCTTTGAAAGCAACGTGGTTCAAATCCTTGGAAGATTCTGACGAAGAACACAAGCAAACAAGCTTCCTTGCTCTACTAGTACAAGCATACGTTGCCGACACAGATTCTGAATCTGAAGCCGGAGCCGAATCAGAAACAGAGTCCGAAAGAAGCCACAGATCCGTATCCATTTTCGAAGGGCCAAATAATATTATAAGTTCTTTGATTGCTGGTACTCAAGTCAATGATTTACAAAATTTAATTTCATATCTATTAAGAAAGTTGGTCAAATCTAATATCCAAGTCAAGTTACTCCAAAAGGATGTAACAACCCTTAAGGAAGTGACTAATCCAAGCTCCTTGACTGAATTTGTTTAGACTGGAACTTCAACTCAAGTCCAACAACTTGAGGAAGAAAATTTCAGCCTGAAAAGTCAAGTCAAGGAACTGAAGGATACATTGGAACGGTTCACCTTGAGTTTCAAGAATCTTGATCTGATTCTTGGAAAACAAAGAGCCGTATACAGTTGATCTAGACTTGGGTATAAGGCTAAACATAAATTTAGATCTTACTTGTCTCTTGTAAATCAATCAAATAGAAACTTAGTTCAAGCATGGGTCCCCAAGTCTAACCTAATTAATCAAGTTGAACTCGATCAATATTGGATCTCCAAGGATCAAATTCACTATCTTGATAGATCTTATCAAGCCTATGATCCAGGGGGAGTCAATAGAAAGATCATTTTCATTAGATAAACTTGATTAATGCATTATTTACTACTTTTTCTTTATGCATGCTTAGATTAGGATAGATAAGGACTTAGACTTGATCTACACTTGACTACTTAAACTTAGGTTTTTCAGGAAGAAAATTAAATATTCAATTTCTTTAAAAGGCTTTGTCTAGAAGTGGTTGATGATGCAATACCCAAGAAGATCCAGTGCCTCGCCTTAGCTAGAAGTCAATTATTGAAATAAATATTTAATTGACTAACTGTCAAATCATAGTCTAACTCAAATATAAATCAATCCTTAGATATTAATTAAAATTGAAGATGAAATTAACCATCTCACAAAACAGATAAGATTCCCTGATTGATAATCTAGAAAAAGGATGAGATGAATTTATGTTTAAAATTATTTAATCAAGCTTAAACCTAACTAATCTTTAAATCAAAGCAAATATAATCCAAATTTAAATTCAAACTTAAACATTTTAAATTCAAAATTCAATATTTTTGAAATCTAAATTTATATTTTAAAATTCACAATTCAATATTTTGAAAATTCAAATTTAAATTCAAACTTAAATATTTTAAAATTCAAAATTTAATATTTTGAAATCTAAATTTAAATTCAAACTTAAATATTTTAAAATTCAATATTTTTAAAATCCAAATTTAAATTCAAACTTAAATATTTTAAAATTCAATATTTTTAAAATCCAAATTTAAATTCAAACTTAAATATTTTTAAAATTCAAAATTCAATATTTTTGAAATCTAAATTTAAATTCAAACTTAAATATTTTAAATTCAAAATTTTTTAAATCTAAATTTAACTTAAATTATTTTTAAAATTTAAACTTAAATATTCTTCGATATCGTAAATATTTTTTAAAGTCAGAGATAAAATCAACTTCAAAATTAATTTAATTCTATCTCATACAAACTCATAAGATGAACATTTTTAATAACATAAAATGAGTGAGATGGAAAATCAAGAAAATAAATAATTACTTTTATATTATTAAACTTATGTTTTTCATGCTTGGACTCTAGGGTTATAGGTATTAATCAAGGCATTAATTAAATTATTCAAGCTCACTATCCCCTATAAATTACTTATAACTTTTTAAGAGAGAGAAATAGGAAGTTAAATTTTTTTTCAAGTTTTCTTGTAGGGGTGTTATTTCAAAAAAAAGTTTATAAGTTAAAATCAAATACTTCTTCAAAAGTTTATATGAAAATCGTTTTCAAAGCTAAGTATTTAGCTAAGTTTTTCTAAAGAAAATCTTTTCAAAACTAAGTATTAGTTAAGTTTTTTTTCTTTTCAATGCTAAGTACCTAGCTGATTTTTTTTTTCAAAAAAAGAAACTCTTTTCAAAGCTAAGTATTTAGCTAAGTTTTCTTTAAAAGAAAATTATTTCAAAGCTAAGTATTTTTCAAAGACAACCTTTTCATAGCTAAATATTTAACTAAGTATTTTTCAAAGAGATCCTTTTTAAAGCTAAATATCTAGTAAATTTTTTCTAAGAAATTCTTTGAAAGCTAAATACATTTTTTTTAAAAAAAAAAGTAAAGTGCTACTTTTAGGGGGAGCTTAAAAGAAAAGATTAAAAAGTTAACTTTTCAAATTTAAAGTTTTTTCAACTTTTCTCTCTACTTAATAGCTTTTGATATATGCCAAAGGGGGAGAAAAGTATTAAAAGTAAAGTAAAAAATCTTATTTTGAGAAAAAATAATACTTAAGGGGAAGTGAGTAACATTTTATTTTTTGCTTTGAAAAATGATATTTGGAAATTTACTTGGTATTTATTCTACTTTATCTTTTCGAATCCCTAGGTCCTAGGGGTGGTAACCCTAAGTTATGGAAAGTCCTAGCTGCGATTAGGCAATGAAGTCTTGACGGGTCGAGGACTTTGGGCGAAATTCTAGAGTCGAGGACTCTAAGTGAAAATCCTAAGGGTTGCAGACAAGGTGAAAGTCTGGACGGGTCGTGGAGCGGATGTTCAACATGAAGTCCTGAAGTCTCAAACATTGAGCAAAAGTCCAGATTGGCAAAATGTAATTTCTCTTGAGAGGAATAGGTGAGGGTGCATTCCCTGAAGAGGGAACGGTAGGTGTCGGTTCGACCTACGATTTCTATGAAATCCAAAAGTCAGAACCGGATAGTCCGAAGATTGTCAAAATTATATTTTATACTATTTGCCTATTTCTCTAACTCTGTTTTGCAAGAAACTAGCATTTTACATGTTAAAGTTTACGGCTTTGATCAGTCAACCGAACCTTCGGATCAGTCGATCGAACCTCCGGATCGGTCGACCGAACCTCCGGATCGGTCAACCAAACCTCCGGATCGGTCGACCGAACCTCCAGATCGGTTGATCGAATCTCGAAGATCAGTTCAGCTTCCGGTTAAGTTTCGACGAAGGGATCGGTCAACCAAACCTAGGGTTCAGTCGACTGAACGGTGGATAGGCGTTGACTCAATCAGACCAGGTTGATCAGACCGGATAAGCCAGCGAGGAAAATTGGATCGGTTGACAGAACCGCGAGATTGGTCGACCGAATGAAGACTCATTCAAAGTGGCAGCATTTGGATAGAAAGTCGGGAGGGTTCAGCAAGTTCGGTTGACCGAACAACTAGATCGGCTGACCGATAAGCTTCAAGTCAAACCTGATCCTGAGATCAGTGGATTTGGATCAGACTTGACTCTACTATAAAAAAGAGCCTCGACCAGTACTTCGAATCACTGAAAAACTGAATAACTCTTATGTGCTACTTTGAGACGATTCGACAACATTCAAACGATGCTCCGACAATCGACAAACAACTACTAATCCTTTGTTGTCGGTAAACATTGTTGTTAATTTCAATACTTGTAATTGCTATCTTTGTAAAGATTTCTTGAACTTATAGTGATTGCCCAATGAAAGCAATCAACGATCGTCGGCCTTGGAGTAGGAGTCGTCACAGGCTCCAAACCAAGTAAATACTACTTGTGTTTTTATCTTCCACTGTGCTTTATTCTGCACTTTCTGAAAAGAAAGGTGAAATAACTACGAGTGCTATTTACCCCCCTCCAGCGCAAATAGACTCGAACCTGGACTCGTCCTGCCTAATTTTTCAACCCGCTCTATCCTGACCCCGCTCAAAACTCGGTGGGTCCATAGTGGGTTGGATCCGCCAACCCACTAAGTATATATAGGACAAGTTCGGGGTGGGTTCATTGAAACTCATAACCTACCCTAAACCCGCTTATAAATCCGATTTATGAGTTTAGACCCGCCCTATAACCAGTTTGACCAGGTTTAAACCCACCCTGAACGGCGCTGGTTTAATATGGGGTGGGGTTTAAACCCAACCTAATGTCATCCCTATAGAGAAAGTACCCTACCAACGGAGAGAACCCCTTTATAGACCACCTCTCATAACCTCCACAATCATGAGATGGTGAAGTGTGTCAGAGGTTGTTAGGTAAATGAAATGTACAACATAGGTAATTGATGTGCGTATATCTTATGATCAATTATACATATTTTGATGCACATTCACTTACTTTATTCATGTATATTCTATATATGTTCACCTCTCTTAGCATATATTCAACATAAATACTCTTTTGTTCGGAGATCTGCTCTTTGTGTGTTTTCTTGTTGACAGGACATGATTTGGAGCGAAAATGGAGCTTAAATGAAGTCTAGAGCTTCTAGAGTGTCACGGGCATACGATAACTAAGTTTCTTCCAAGTTCTGGCCATGTGGAGACCATGCACGGCCGTGTGAAGGCCGTGTTAATGTCACACGACCGTGTGAAGGCTGTGTAGAATTTTTAACACTGCAGACCAAAAGTAAAATGACTATAACTCTCTGCTCAGTTGGAGTAATGAGTTGTTCCAGATATCAAAATGTAAATAACTTCAAGATCTACAACTCTTATGAAGACTTCAACCAGAGAAAACCAAGTCTTGAAGGTCTAAAGTTCGTTTCTATGAGACACGGCCTTGGCACACGGCCGTGTCAAATCCTACACTACACACGAAGAGTAAAACAGGCATAACTTTGTTGTCCGTTGGAGTTTTGGGTTGTTCTTTATACAGAATTGTAGCTAGCTTCAAGACCTACAACTTTGATGAAGAACCCAACTCAAGAATACCACGTTAAGATGTGATAAAATGGTCTACAAGTTCACACGCCCTTGATGCACCGTGCACGGTCGTGACAATTCGCACGACCGTGCGGTGTATCCAGAGCAGAAGGAAGACACGGCCGTGCGGATTCGCACAGCCGTGCCACTTAACCAGAAGGGAGGAAAGGCATGGCCGTGTCAACTCGCATAGCCGTGCCACTTGACCAGTGCAGAAGATAGGCATAGCCATGTCAACTCGCATGGTCGTGCCACTTGACTAGTGCAGAAGATAGACATGGTCGTGCCAACTTGCACGGTCGTGCCACTTAACCAGTGCAGAAGATAGGCATGGCCGTGCGGATCTCACACGGTCGTGACACGGGTCATGCGACGCCCGTACCTTATCCTAAAAAGGGTCAAGAACCCTATTCATTGGGGGATCTTTGGTTCGGGACTTCGACCCTCTCATCGGGACCTTGACGTTCCGTCCATCTCCAGAGCAAGGAGGCATCTCCAAGACATCGGAAACCTCGGCAAGCATCTCTTCTTCCCCTTCTTCTCACATCAAGGGTTGTAAGTATGCTTTACTTTATGTTTTGGGGTTGTTCTTCCCTCGCAATGGAGTAGATCTCCTCTTCTGAGATTAGGGAGTATTTGTAATGTGATGGAGATGCTATGTAGATTCGCCACATTTCTATTTAATGACATGTTATTGCCTTGTTTGTGCATTGTATGCGTGACATATTTATATTTCTTTGCATGCTTTGTTGATTGATGTGGAGGATTGTTAATCACACAAAGGGGATGCCCTAGAGCGTATTGACCAAGGTATCCTAGTGATAGGGCTAACCCTTTCCGGACGTCTAGGACGTTCCCTTAAAAGGAGAAACAATCCCTTAGGATTTGCCGCTCTCGTAGAGAGAGTGCTCTAGATCGTACACCCGAGGGACCCTAGTGATAAGGGTAACCCGTTCACGGACGTCTAGGACATTCTCTTGAAAGGAGAGGCAATTCCTCCATAAGGTGTGTGAAAGTTCAGGTGGGTCAAGGTTGACCGAACACTTGGCACGAAGTGGGTTACAGAGGACCAGACACTTAGTGCAGTGAAGAAAGTCCAGGTGGGTCAAGGTTGACCGAACACTTGATACAAAGTGGGTCATGGAGGACCAGACACTTGGCGCAAGGAAGAAAGTCTAGGTGGGTCAAAGGATTAACCGAACACTTGGTGACGAAGTCCTAACAAGTCAAGACTGATCGGATGTTAGGCAATGAGGATTCCTAATAAGTCATGGTTGATCGGATGTTGGACGTGGAAACCCTAGATTTGAGTAAAGCATGTTAGGGTTTCTCAATCAATTAGCTAATCGATTGAGAGTTGTGCCAATCGGTCAATTGATCGATAGGGCAATACTTTTTAACGCGAGAATCTCAATCGATCAGGTGATCAATTGAGAAGAAATTGCGTGAGCACATAAGGCTTCCCAATCATCAGGTGATTGATTGGGATACTCCAATCGATCAGGTGATTGATTATGACACTCCAATCAATCAGTTGATCGATTGGAGCTGATTTTCTTGCGAGATTGAGAGGAAGGTGGAATCGATTGGCCAATCAATTCCGGGCTTCTCGCGAGAACACAGTGAGTCTCTGAATTGATCAATTGATCGATTAAGGTCATCCTAATCGATCAATTGATCGATTGGGAGATGACTATGTTGGAACCCCAAGGTGTTTTGATGTGATCAAACAAGCTAAGTTAGGTCCTGCGTTTGTTTAACCCTTGTGTCTAAGTGTGCAGGAGCTTAGGAACACAGGAAGTCGAGCGGAAGACGCGGCTAGCGAGAAGGATGGCACGGGAGAGAGACGACGGGCTCGGTGCGTCCGAGGGACGAGGTCACCGCGGAAGAGTACACCGGTGGACGAGAAGAACGTGCGCGGCGTTCGAGGGACGAGAAACCGGGAAGGAAGGCTGCTCGAGGAGAAGGCCGGAACATGAGTTCGGGTGAGCCCTACTCCGGATGGCCGAGATCACCCAAGCTAATGGAGCCGGAATAGAAGACCCGGACCGAGACGAGCTGAACCGAAGCGGAGCGACCGGACGGAAAAAGTCAACTAGAGTTGACTTTTGGGGTCCGGGGCGCCCGGACCGAAGTTTTTGACCAGATCGAGTCAAACTCGATCTGAACGTTGGGGGATAAAGTTTTATCCCCCCAGGGCGCCCGGAACCCCTTCGGGGCGCCCCGACCAGTGCTATAAATATAGCACTGGTTTGCACAGATCTTTAGAACTCACTTGTAATCAATTCCTTCTGTGCTTTCAATTCTGTTCTTTTCATTTGTGCTGTCAACGTTGTAAAGAGGCTACTCCACCCAGAGAAGAATCAGATAGTGCGCTTACATTCCTTGGATTAGCAATCCCCTGATTGCAAACCAAGTAAAACTCTGGTGTCTACTTTTCTTTACTTAGTCTCTTTTATTTATTTATTACAAGTGTTCATTATATAGTTGAAATCCGAGAAAGGTTCGAGTTTTATTTTGTAGGGCAATTCACCCCTCCCCTCTTGCCGGCCTCCAAAGGGACCAACAAGTGGTAGCAGAGCAAGGCGCGTTTCAGGAGGACTAACCGCCGATCGAAGCAACAAGATGGCCGGACCAAGCATCGTCCCACCAAAGTTCGAGGGGAACTTCGCAGACTGGAAGCGTCGTATGGAGGTATTCCTAAAAACAGATTTTGAAATTCGGTTTATTATGAAATATGGTTTTTTAGCTCCAATAGATAAAGATGAAAAAGAAAAAGAAGAGAGCGATTGGACAAAGAAGGAGCAGAATGAGTCGGTAGCAAACAGCCGTGCGGAACATCACCTGCTGAGCGTGTTACCGCCTCAAGAGGTCAACCGCATCGGAAACTATTTATCTGCTAAAGAACTTTGGGAGAAATTCTTGGAACTCCACGAAGGTACGTCCGAAGCAAAGCTCGCTAGAAGGGACATCCTCCGCAACAAACTGATGAATATCTGTCTGGAGAAAGGTGAGAAAGTAGCCGGTCTACATGCAAAGGTAAAAGTGTTGGGATCTTAGATGGCTAGAGGGGGGGGGGGGGGTGAATAGCCTCTTTGAAAAATACTAAACACAAATTTCTTCAAGAACTTTGTTAGCACAGCGGAATTAGAAAACTAAAACAAAGAGAGAACACAGCACACTAACTCAGAGATTTACGAGGTTCGGGGATAACTTGCCCCTACTCCTCGGCGTGTCCGTAAGGTGGACGATCCCTTGATCTTCCGGTAGATCACACCCCGGAAGCTATCCGGCTAAAGGATTCTCCTTCTCGGTGGAGTAACCTCTCCACAAAGTCTTTAACAGCAGTAAGAAATTAAGCACAAGACTTACAGTAGTGGCTCAAGTGAAATGATCAAAGGAAGCTCACATCCACAATCAGCGAAGAATAAGCACAAGCAGGAACACAAGAATACAACCTCTCTTCAAGCACAAAGCACATCACACCTTGTTTCACACAATCAACCGAGAGCTCTATTCCTTGCTTCCTCGTCTCTCTTCTTATGCCTCTGTTTTTTTGCTGCAGAAACTCTGCGTCGAATCTCTGCTGTAAACACAAGCATCGCCAATCACTCTTCCTCCTCAGCTAGTTCTCTGAACTCACACCAATACCATCCTTGGTCTTGCTGGTGTCTTCTGAGCTCCAACCAACCCACAGGAGTCAAGCTGATCGCGAACAGAGATTGCAGTCTGTTAGCATCAGTATCCGTTGATGCTCAATCTTCCCTCATCGCAGTGATACACAGAAGAAAGTAAGCTCTGTCTTATTCCTTTGATGAGGCTTAATTTGAAATTAAACACCGAATTGAACTGCGCACCACATAAAGCTCACAAGTTGATTAGTTCAAGCGAATAAGAAACCAAGAACACGGCGGTGGTGCAGAGCGGTGTGGTGGATCGGTCGTGGACCGATCCACACCTTTGATGTCGATCGGTCGCGCACCGATCGAGGTATCTTTGATCGATCACCGTCGGGACTTAATAATCTGAGTTCCTCGCACTCCGCCGTCACTGATCGGTCCCAAGACCGATCAGGATATGTCCTGGTCCTACGGACCGATCAGGGTCATATGGATCGGCAGACCGATCCCCGCCTTTTTCCTTCTCGCGACATCATCTCGATCGGTCTACTCGATTCAGGAGATTATGTGCTTCGCACGATTTCTGATCGATCTGCCGATCGATTACACTCGATGTGCTCTGAGTGTTTCTGTCGGTCACCGATCAGCAAACCTAGTTTCATCAGATCGGTCTGTGCACCGATTAGGCAATCAAAATCTCACTGGATCGGTCTGTTGACCGATCCAACGCCTATGTGATACTAGGATTGGTCCTGAGAATGAGCTACCGAGCTCTCTCTGACTTCGTCCGGTCCAGAGAACGAGCTACCGAGCCCTCTTTGACCTAGTCCGGAGAACGAGCTACCGAGCCCTCTCCGACTATTCCGTGCCAAGTTTCCTTCTTGGACTTTTCAACACCAGATGTCTGATCACCCTTGATCCATCTGGATTTTCCCTTGCCTGGCTTCACTCACCAGGACTTGCACCTAGCTTCACTCACTAGGGTTTTCACCTGGCTTCACTCACCAGGATTTCCAATCTGCCTGGCTTCACTCACCAGGACTTTCCAACTGCCTAACATCCCAGTTAGGACTTTCTCAATCAGGTCAACCAAGTCAACCTAGATTAGTAATTAATCTGAGTTAAATTAACATCTGATACAAACTTAAATCAGTGTCAACATCAAAACAACAGCCAGGTCAGACTGTATCAACAATCTCCCCCTTTTTGTTGTTTGACAACACGATTTAAGTTTAGATCAGAAATGTTCTTATTTTCATAATTTTAGGAGAATCAAGATCCTCCCCGTTATCTTCTCCCCTAAAATCAAACCTTCATACATCTCTAAACTTCGATATCCTCTCCCCCTTTGTCAAACACCGAAAAGGTGCGAATGGGGTGATAAGACTCAAAAGACTCCCCCTTAACCCATACTGTCGTTTTCTTAATGCACCTAGAATTCCCTCTAAGTGTATTATGAGACAGTGATAAATGAATAGGAGACATACAAAACAAGGCATATGAGTAGCATATTTAAAAAAAAAAACCAATAAGGAGCAAGATATAAAGAAAGAAAATAAATATCATACATAGATGAAATGAACAAGCATCCAGATCAGACATAAAATATCCAACAAGCAGCACCCAAAAACATAGACAGTCAAAATGAATGTATCAATCAATGTCCTCAACATGAGGAACATCATCATCATCTGCGGGAGGCACGTAATCCTGAGGCGGCATGCTGGAGCTCGAAGATGGATGGCCCGAGAATCGCTGCGGAGGTGGGTAGTTGGCCATCCAGCCCAGAAGTAGCTGCTGCGTCACCAGCTGCTGACTGCGCAAGTCATCGTAGCGCTGGTCGATCCGAACACGCAGTCCATGGAGCTCAGCAGCCAGTAGCTCATCGTGTCGATCAAAGCGACTCTCCAGCTCGGCGATCTGCCAGCGCAGATCAGGATCGTCCTCTCCATCGTCAGCAGCAGGAGGAGCAGCAACAGGAGCAACCTGTCGTGGAGGTCCCCGTGGTAACTCACCTAATGCTCTCCCATCCTTCCACCGAACATCCCCATTTTGTCCTATGATTCCAGACTTGGAAAATGCCCGCTTCCCAAGTCTGCAATCCTGTCTGACCATCTTGACTATTCTACCCTTAGAGACATCAATCTGAAGGGTCTCGAGCCAATCTGTAATTATATGCCCATAAGGCATATAAACAGTGGAGCTGCTAGGCTGAGAATATGAAATGATCGAAGAGTAGATGCTCGACATGATATCAAAATCGAGACGCCAACGTAAACCATAAAGCATAAGACAATGATATGATCGGATCTCAGATAATGGTTTAGATGTGATAGGTAGAAGGCAGTTTGTGACAATCTTAAAAAGAATGTAGTCTTGAGGAGATAATCTCAAGGCTGTAAAAGTAGGAAAGTCAACATCTAGCTCATCTAGTCCATCCGGTCTAGGGTGTCCAAAGAAATACTCATAGATATCGTCAGGTGATACATCAAGTGGAGGAGGTAATGATACTGGTAAATCAGGATAAATGGGAAAAGGATCTCCTGAACACAGTCGGCAACCTAAATACCCAAAGAATTCTCTGATGGAGAAATCGATAGGTCTCTTAGCGACTCGGGTTTGATAAACACCATCATGGTTCTGATGAAGATTGTTATAGAATTCAGATATTAGGTCCAAATTGATGTCCCTTTCTAGGTAAACTACAGAGTCAAGTTTATAATAGGCTAGGGTTTCGGATACAGAGGGACAAAATTCATCCATGTACTTTCGATCCACAGATCTGTTAGGATCCTTCGTACGGCTAGAGAGGGGGGTGTGAATAGCCGACCCCAAATCTCTCGTGTTTCTTCCTACAATTCGTTAGCGCAGCGGAAAATACAAAGAAACGAAAGAGAAGAAAACCAAACCTTAACACGAGGATGTAACGAGGTTCGGAGATTAGGGCTCCTACTCCTCGGCGTGTCCGTAAGGTGGACGAGTCCAGTCAATCCGTCGGTGGATGAGTCCCCGGAGAACCGGCTAATACAATATACTCCTTGTGGGTGGAGAAACCTCGCCACAAACGTTTGCAACAGCAAACAAAGAGTACAAGAACAAAGAGTAAGCAAGAAATACAATAAGAATACACAAGCACTCTACCAATCTTGCTTTCTCGTCGGAGTCCGGATGAGCGGCTTAAAAACTCTAACGGTTTGTTCGATCGGGAAGCTCACGAAGCTTTGGACGAGCTTAACAAAACTCAAGCACAGCAGAACAGGAAGGAGGAAGAAGAGCGGTCGCACGGAAGATGCCCTCGATCCTTTTATACCGCGAAGAAGACAACGAGAAAACTAGCGGTTGCAATGCAGCGGCTAGAACCCCGATCGATGCGGGCCGATCGGTGTCGCGATCGGAGCTCGATCGGGTGGACCGATCAGGCCCTTGATCGGTCCCAGACCGATCGGCGGAACATACGTACTACGATCGATGCGTGGACCGATCGCTCTCTGATCGGTCCCGGCCGATCCCGCCTCTCAGCTCTCTCACGATGAGAATCGCTTTCGTCTCTTGATCGGTCGTGGAGACCGATCAGGCATACACTGATCGGTCCGAGGACCGATCGGGAGCTTTCTCCGTCGATCGCATTTTAGCACGCCCGATCGGTCACCGGACCGATCGAGGGAAGTTCTGATCGGTCACCGGACCGATCCAAACTTCTCGACCCTAAACCTAAGGCTTCCACACCAACATCCGGTCAACCTTGACTGTTGGTATATCATACCTAGCATCCGGTCACTCCCTTGACTGCTAGCACTCCTCGCTAAGTGTCCGATCCCTTTGACCCACTTAGACTTTCAACAGAAGTCCGATCATCCCCGATCCATCTGGATTTTCCTGCCCGGTTTCACTCACGGGACTTTCCATGCCTAACATCCCGTTAGGACTTTCCCGCCTAACATCCCGTTAGGACTTTCCCACCGCCTCACATCGAGGACTTTCCTTACCTAACATCCCGTTAGGACTTTCTCACCGCCTGGCTTCACTCACGGGACTTTCCCACCGCCTAACATCCAGTTAGGACTTTCCCACTGCCTGGTTTCACTCACCGGGACTTTCCACACTACCTAACATCCCTAGGACTTTCTCCTTGCTTCACTCACTGGGACTTTCCCGTGCAAGTCTCCATACTTGGACTTTTCGCGTGCCAAGCTCCCTGCTTGCCGTCCCAAGTCTCCATACTTGGACTTTTCCAATGCCAAGCTCCTGCTTGGACTTTTCGCCAAGCTCCTGCTTGGACTTTTCCGATGCCAAGTCTCCATACTTGGACTTTTCCATGCCAAGCTCCCGCTTGGACTTTTCCCCCCTGCTTGGACTTTTCCGAATCAGTCAACCAGGTCAACCTTGACCTAAGGTTGCACCTCTCTCGAACACCTATTCTTGTCAAACATCAAGAATACAACTCTCTTCTCGTCAAACATCGTCAAACATCAAAACACAACTCGAGTCAGGTCAACTCGAGTCAGGTCAACCAAGTCAACCTTGACCTAAGGTTGCACCAACAATCTCCCCCTTTTTGATGTTTGACAAAATCCAAAATTAAGTTAGGTTAACCCGATAACCTAACTTAGGTTTTCCAACCATCTTCCAATGTCCAATGTTCTTTCCTTGAACATTCTCTGGACATTCTCCCCTTAGGTTAACCCGATAACCTAACTTGGGTTCTCCAATAATTCTCCCCCTTTTTGACACACATCAAAAAGTATTCCAATGTTCTTCCTCGAATATTCCTTGACATTCTTCCCTTAGCTTAGGTTAACCCGATAACCTAGCTTGGGTCCTCCAATAATTCTCCAATGAACACTCTCCCCTTTTTGACACACATCAAAAAGAAAAGGAGGATATCAGGGTCAAGAGTTTCTTCCTAATGAAAGTCTCATACCTTTCATTGAAACTCTTAATTTCCCCCTTGATACTAAACTCAACAACCAACTTAGTGATAATTCCATATCACTCAAGTCTTTAGGAGTAAAAACTCCCCCTAAAAGTCAACTCCCCTTGACAATTAGGTAAAAACTCCCCCTAAAGGTCAACTCCCCCTTGACCATTGCACCAACAATGTCTTGGAGAGTTTCAAACCTTTAGAAATCCACAAAACCCAACTTCCAGTTGAAATTTCAGACCAACAGCTGAAAATGCACGCACTGATCGGTCCCCAGACCGATCAGGAACCCCATGGATCGGTCCCCAGACCGATCCATGCTTTCTGGATCGTCACTGATCGGTCACCAGACCGATCAGGCCTTCGCCAGATCGCACCAAGCTCCTGGATCTCACTGGATCGGTCTGCAGACCGATCCACAATCCTCTGGATCGGTCCGCAGACCGATCAGATCTTCCCTGGATCGGTCCCCGGACCGATCCAGCCACTGAAATCAGAATTTCTGATTTCCCCTTCCGGAAATTCAGAAACTCCTAATAAATTCCAGAAAATTCCAAAAATCGTGAAATTTTGAGGATACATTTCTCATAACATACACTATCATGGAAAAATAGTTTTCTATGAAAATAGTTTCTATTTTCAAATCTTGATACAAAATTCGAAAACTTTGAAATAGTTCAAAGTTAAGTCAATTTTGTATCACAATGTCCAATGATGAATGCTATCACTAGGAAAGCTTCATCAAGGTTTTTCAAATCAATTTTAAAATGCTTTTAAAACCATTTGAATTTAGGACCATAATCTTAGGGCTAGATGTACATGACTTGTACACAAGCGTTCCCTATGATCCCCATTTCTTGAATTAGGCTCATCTAGGTACAAGGACTATGCACCTTGATCCTAACTCATGATCCTAATATCTCACACACATCTAAGGTGTATCAAACCACATTCAAGTCAATTTGATGTGAGATATGGGTTTAGGTATCTTAGACTAAGGTCTCATGCATTTTCTAAACACAAATTTGATCTCAATATCAAAATGTGTTTTTCATCCTTAAATCAATTCAATTGATTATTAATGCAAGAGATGATGACATGACATAAAATGGTATCATAAATGAAAACATGTGCCAATGTCATGATGTCATGGCATAAAGTTTGAAACTGAACTAACACATGACATATAGATAACCTAAGCATTATCATATCATGACATTTCAAATGATAATAAAATAAATATGATGTCATGGCATGGCATATGGCAACCAATCATGGCAAGTTAGCACAAATAAAATACCTAAATTCCCTATCTAAGTATCCTTAGCCTTAGCTAACTTAAAACCTAACCCTAGATTGCCCATATATCCCTAAGAGAAAACCAAAATCCCAATTATGGTATTTCTCTAGGTTTTCTTAAATTGTGCCAAATAAGATTAAAATATTCTCACTTTGGCACACTTTACTCTTCCAAGGAGTGAATGATAAAGATTATTCCATTTCATTTTCAAAGGTTCCAAAAAAAACTTTGAAAATGTTCCTTGAGTGTCAATTTCCTCAAAGTTGAGTTAACTACCCTTCTTATTGGAGTTGACACTCTCTAACCCATCTATGGGGTAGAGAAAATGCTCCTAGGAACCCAATACCTATTAGAGCTCATTGGGTTCACTAAATATTCACTAGGGATAACTTCCCTAGCAACCCTCCTAATGACCCTCTTAGGCTTTGAAGCCTTGGTCATTTGGGTCTCATCAAGGTCAACTATAGGGGTGACTCCCCTTGTAACCTTGGTAATGGTCTTCCTAGCCCTAGGTTTTGTTCCATAATCGAATGGAACATTATGGTAAGTGGGCTTGACCAATTGGGACTTAGGTTTGTGACCCAAACCTTTCTTGTCCTTGGGCTTTGAAATTTGACCCTTAAACCCTAGAGATGACTTCTCCAAGTTCTTAAGAGCCTTTTCCAAAGTATCAAGTCTTGACCTCAAGACTTGATTCTCCTTCTCTAATACCTCAATTTTTGATTTGTCATTTTTCTTTGAGGCATTCCTAGGCATGTGTCTAGTTGATTTGGGATTCCTACCTAGGTTCTCCTTAACCTTAGATGAGGTAATTCTAGGGTTGGCATTCCTAGTAGTATCCCTATCTAGGTTGACATGTTTGGCACCTAAGCATGTGTATCGATTTCTAATGTTATCATGCTTATCATTATTGACTAGTGCAATAAAATTTCTAGCATGCATCTTACTAGTATTGCACGAATGAGACTTAAATGATACCTTAGGGTTTGCCTTAGCTCCCCCTATAGAAGTGCTCGGTCTCTTGCCCTTGTGAGGTTGCCTCCCCCTCGGACAATGACTCCGATAATGTCCCCTTCGCTTGCATTGGAAGCACACCACGTGCTCCTTGCCCTTGCGTGTCGGGACTTCGGCTACCTTGACCTTTGGCGCCGGTGGAGTCTTCCTTACCCTCTTTGGACACTTACTCTTGTAGTGCCCAAATTCCCTACACTCAAAACACATTATATGCAATTTATTTGAACTTAAGGTGTTTGAGTTACCTAGGGTTGAGGATGAATGGATGCTCTCTTCTTCATCCCTCCCGGAGGTAGAAGCTTCTTCTTCGTGCTCCGATCTTGAAGAAGAAGAACTCACTTCCTCTTCTTCTTTAGATGTTGAGTAACCCTCAACTTTCAATTTGCTCTCTTCATGATGTGAGCTACTTGGCTCACTAGGCTCCTCTTCATGGCTTGAAGTGGAGCTCTCTTCATGGTACTTGGCCAAGTTATCCCATAATTCCTTGGCATTGTTGTAACCTATCTTACACAAGATGTTAGTAGGTAATGAAAATTCAATTATTTTCGTTACCTCTTTGTTGATTTCGGATTTGTGAATTTGTTCTCTTGTCCACTCCTTCTTCTCAAGTGGTTTTCCTTCCTTATCCACCGGAGGAGTAAATCCTTCTTGTACACAAAACCAATTCATTATGTTAGTCATAAGAAAATACTTCATCCTTACCTTCCAATACGCGAAGTCGCCGCATTCGTAGAAGGGTGGAATGGTGACATCTTCTCCATAGAGATCCATTCTCTAGCTTTGCTCCCACGGGTGTTGATCCGATGAAGAGCGAACCTTCGCTCTGATACCACTTGTTAGGATCCTTCGTACGGCTAGAGAGGGGGTGTGAATAGCCGACCCCAAATCTCTCGCGTTTCTTCCTACAATTCGTTAGCGCAGCGGAAAATACAAAGAAACGAAAGAGAAGAAAACCAAACCTTAACACGAGGATGTAACGAGGTTCGGAGATTAGGGCTCCTACTCCTCGGCGTGTCCGTAAGGTGGACGAGTCCAGTCAATCCGTCGGTGGATGAGTCCCCGGAGAACCGGCTAATACTATATACTCCTTGTGGGTGGAGAAACCTCGCCACAAACGTTTGCAACAGCAAACAAAGAGTACAAGAACAAAGAGTAAGCAAGAAATACAATAAGAATACACAAGCACTCTACCAATCTTGCTTTCTCGTCGACTGGAGTCCGGATGAAGCAGCAGCTTCAAAAACTCTAACAGCAGCAGCTGTTCCAGTCGGGGAAGCTCACGCGAAGCTTTGGACGAGCTTAACAAAACTCAAGCACAGCAGCACTTAGCAACAGGAAGGAGGAAGAAGAGCGGTCGCACAGAAGATGCCCTCGATCCTTTTATACCTGCGAAGAAGACAACGATAAAACTAGCCGTTGCAATGCAGCGTCAGAACCCCGATCGGTCCGCAGACCGATCGGTGTCGCGATCGAGCTCGATCGGTCTGGACCGATCAGGCCTTTGATCGGTCCCCCGTCGGCGATCTGAACCTTACATGCGTACTACGTCGATGCGTGGACCGATCGGGCTCTATCCGATCGGTCCCGGACCGATCCAGCCTCTCACAGGACAGAGAATCGCATTCGTCTCTTGATCGGTCGTGGAGACCGATCAAGCACTGATCGGTCCAGGGACCGATTAGGGTTTCTTTCTCCGCTTCGATCGCGTTGCCTCTCGATCGATTACGATCGGTCACCGACCGATCGGGGCAAACGATATCCTTTGGATCGGTCACGGCCGATCCAAACTTCTCACCCTAAACCTAGGCTTCACACCAACATCCGGTCAACCTTGACTGTTGGTATATCATACCTAGCATCCGGTCACTCCCTTGACCTGTAGCACTCCCGCTAAGTGTCCGGTCAATCCCTTTGACCCACTTAGACTTTTCAACTCGAAGTCCGATCATCCCCGATCCATCTGGATTTTCCTTGCCCGGTTTCACTCACCAGGACTTTCCAACCGCCTAACATCCCATTAGGACTTTCTAGTCAAGTACCTGGTCATCTGCTCGGTTTCACTCACGGGACTTTCCACACCGCCTAACATCCCGTTAGGACTTTCTCACTAGCTTCACTCACGGGACTTTCCTTTGCCTAACATCGCTTAGGACTTTCCCATCTGGTTTCACTCACGGGACTTTCCTGCCTAACATCCAGCTAGGACTTTCTCCTCGGCTTCACTCACGGGACTTTCCCGTGCAAGTCTCCATACTTGGACTTTTAGCGCCAAGCTCCTGCTTGGACTTTTCGAAGTCTCCATACTTGGACTTTTCCAATGCCAAGGCCTTTTCGCGTGCCAAGCTCCTGCTTGGACTTTTCGATGCCAAGTCTCCATACTTGGACTTTTCCAATGCCAAGCTCCTGCTTGGACTTTTCCCAAGCTCCCTGCTTGGACTTTTCCCGAATCAGGTCAACCAGGTCAACCTTGACCTAAGGTTGCACCTACAATCTCCCGAACACCTATTCTTGTCAAACATCAAGAATACAACTCTCTTCTCGTCAAACATCGTCAAACATCAAAACACAACTCGAGTCAGGTCAACTCGAGTCAGGTCAACCAAGTCAACCTTGACCTAAGGTTGCACCAACAATCGACATGGAAGCAGCTTGAATGTCCTCTGTTGAAATGCTTGCTCAAACTGGCGGTTTGGGAATCTTGAAGAAGAGGGAGGTTGAGGTCGGGAGGCGGAAGGTGCCTGGGACTTGGATTTCTCAGCTGACTTAGATTTAGAGGTCCCTTCACCCATAACTTTCTTTCTAAGGGTTAACAAAGTGGTAAAATGGGGCAATGAGTGAGCACCGGAGCCACCAGCACAAGAAAAACATATATGGTGAGAAGTGAAAACGAACTGCCAAAGTTCTATAGAGGTAGAGAGTTACCTTGGTGCTATTGAACTTTTGGCTAGAGTTTCGGAGGGCTAGAGCTTCAGCTAGGGTTCGGCTAGAGGTCCGCGTGCAGCGAGAAGAGAAGGAGTGAGGTGAGGGAAGAAGTCGGCTAGGGTTCCGCGTGAAAGAGGAAAAGAAGAGATCGGGAAGGTTTTAATGGTTTACTGATGGGTAAACAGTGATGAAATGATCGGACGGCTATCCGATCAGAGAAATCCTGACCGATCAGGGAACGTCCTGATCGGTCAGGGATCGTCCTGATCGGTCGTGGGGACCGATCAGGGATCTTCCTGATCGGTCCCTGGACCGATCAGATGTGGATCAGTAGGGTCGATCTGTGCCGGTGTCTCCTGATCGATCCCTGGATCGATCAATGAACTTCTGTGGTCAGGAATGTCCTGATCGGTCGTGGAGACCGATCAGGTATCGTCAGATCTCCTGATCGGTCGTGGAGACCGATCAGGCATCATCCTGATCGGTCCCTGGACCGATCAGTGTCTGATATAATTTTCAGTAACTGAAAATTATGAGCCGTTATCTATTGAGAATTTTGAAAAGTTCAGAATTCAAGAATTCAGAATCTCCCAAATTCATAACCTAGAATCTAAGAATCAACACCCACAAGTATATTCAAAAAAAATGAGCTCTTATGGTCTTAGCTTGTGTAGAGCCCGAAAGTTTCAGACTTTAAATCCAAAAACTCAGACATTTGGAATCTTAGAATTCCAATCTCAGAAAACCTTATAAAACTATATAGTGAAACAAGGTATTAATTAAGACCTAGGATTGCTATGATCAGTTTCAAGTTTGTCAAAATATAAACAACTTGTCCTAATTTTCAATCAAGGCATGTTAAGTATCAATCAAAAATATCAATCAACAAATCACCCATAGTTAGACACTTTTTAGACAAAGGTCCAATCAAGATTCCTTGATTGGAATATATGAGTAAGATCAAGGAACCAATTACACATGAATTATGTAATGGTGTTCCCCATACTCAATTAATGTCTCTTCAACCTAATTATTCAAGGGATGCATGATACATTTTGAATAATTTGGTTGTTCCTAGCATCTCACCCCATTTCTAGCAAACAAAAATATTTTGTTAAACCTTATAGTTTGTGTGAGATGTTCCCAAGTTGCCCAAATTATTGTCCCAATTACTCTTGTCATTTTACTAGTCCTTATTGATCATGGTGAAGTTCTAATGACCTAAGGAGTCAAACACATTCCCAACTCCCTCCTTAAATGACTAAATTCATTCTCCGGAAGGGGTTTGGTGAAAATATCAGCTATGTTTGACTTTGACTCAACATATGTGAGTGCAATGTCTCCCCTAGCTACGTGATCTCTTATGAAGTGATGACGCACTTCAATGTGTTTGGTCCTCGAATGATGGACTGAATTTTTAGTTAGGTTGATCGTGCTAATGTTGTCACATAGCACTTGTACACCCTTATAAGAAAGTCCATAATCCTCTAGGGTGTGTGTCATCCACAACAACTGTGATACACTCTCTCCCATGGCAATATATTCGGCCTCGGTCGTGGAGAGAGCAACACAATGTTGCTTCCGACTCGACCAACTAACTAAAGATGAACCTAAAAATTGGCAGCCCCCACTAGTGTTGGTTGCTACTCGGAAAGCCTAGAGGTTCCACTGTACAAAAATTTTGTACAAAGGTCTGAACCTTTTCCTAGCTACCATGTGTTCTTTTAAATTAAATTTTGGATCGCCTGCGGAACTTAACACGTTTGATCCAAAACTTAATCTATTTGTTCTTTTAGGTTTTGACTTGGATCTCCTGCGGAACTTAACACGTTCGACCCAAATCACCTTAAGTTATTAATTCCATTAAATATTAATTTCCATAATTGGTTCCCAATACTGACGTGGCGAGGCACATGACCTTCTTGGATATGAGAGCAACCACCACCGACTAGACAAAACCTTTTATAGAAATCTAATATTTAATTTCCTAAAACAACTTTAGGTTAACCGAAAAGAACAATCAAATCACAAGGAAAAATAAAACAAAAGAACACAACTTCGAAAAACATATTCGAAATACTAGAATCGTAAGCCTCTTGTATTTGGTATTATTTCCATAAATAACTAGCATGATGCGGAAAGAAAAATTACTAGTTATACCTTCTAGAAAGACCTCTTGATCTTCTACCGTATTCCTCTTCTAACCTCGGACGTTGTGTAGACAACGATCTTCCGAGATGAGAACCACCAAGCACCTTCTTCTTCCTTACAAGTTTCGGCCATCAAAACTTCTCCTAGGATGAAGAGGTTCGGCCACCACCACCATGCTCCAAGGGATGCTAGAAAAGAGGCTTCTTTTCTCTCCTTCTTCTCCTTCTTAGATCCGGCCACCAAAGATATCTCCACCATGAGAAGGTTTCGGCCACACAAAGGAGAGGAGAGGAAAGAAAGGGTCGGCCACACCCAAGGAGAAAAGAGAGGAAAAATAGAATAGAGTCGTTCACCTTGAAGCTTCCTCTACCCCCTCTTTTATAATCCTTGGTCTTGGCAAATAAGGAAAATTTAATAAAAACTTCCTTAATTCTTTTGCCATTGAAAAGGAAAATTTATTTAATTAAAATAATTTTCTCTTTTCAAATTATAATGGCCGGCCACTCTTCTCCCCAAAACAAGGAGAGTTTTAATTAAAACAAAAATTAAAACTTCCTAATTTGTTTCTAGAAATTTATAAAAATTTCTCCAATAATTTTAATTCCTTCATGATTGGTTAATAAAAATAAATTTTATAAATTAAAATCTTTCTTTTAAACATATGGATAATTTCCAAAAAGGAAAGTTATCTCTAAAAATTAAAATCTCCTTTCAATCTACAAATAAGGAAAGATATTAAATCTTTTCTTAATATTTTGTAGAAACTAATAAAAGAGAATTTTTAATTTTTAAACTTTCTTTTAAATCATGAATATAATTAAAAGGAAAGTTTTTACCAAAATTAAAATCAACCTTTTAATCTACAAATAAGGAAAGAGATTTTAACTCTTCTCTTAATCTTTTGTAGAATCTTATAAAAGGAAAGATTTAAAATTTTAAACTCTCTTTTAAATTATATTATCCACATAAGAAAAATTTTAAAATTAAAATTCCTTTTTATTTTAATAGGGACGACCACATGAATTCACCCATGAACATACCCATGGCCGGCCCTAGCTTGGTCTCCAAGCTAGCTTGGCCGGCCCCTATAGGATGGGTAAGAAGGTGGGTATAGGTGGGTATAGTACTCTATAATTAAGAGGCTACGATAGGGACCGAGAGGAGGAATTGGTTTTGGTCTCCCGATAAAATTAAGCATCCCGTGCTCGCCCCGAACACACAACTTAATTTTATCAATAATAATTCATTCCACTAGAGAACCATTATTGAACTACCGCACCAATCCCAAATTACATTTTGGGCTCCTTCTTATCATGAGTGTGTTAGTCTCCCTGTGTTTAAGATAACAAATGTCCACTAATTAAGTAAGTTACTGACAACTCACTTAATTAATATCTAGCTCCAAGAGTAGTACCACTCAACTTCATCGTCATGTCGGACTAAGTCCACCTGCAGGGTTTAACATGACAATCCTTATGAGCTCCTCTTGGGGACATTCTCAACCTAGATCACTAGGACACAGTTTCCTTCTATAATCAACAACACACATTATAAGTGATATCATTTCCCAACTTATCGGGCTTATTGATTCATCGAACTAAATCTCACCCATTGATAAATTAAAGAAATAAATATCAAATATATGTGCTTGTTATTATATTAGGATTAAGAGCACACACTTCCATAATAACTGAGGTCTTTGTTTCTTTATAAAGTCAGTATAAAAGAAACGACCTCTAATGGTCCTACTCAATACACTCTAAGTGTACTAGTGTAATTATATAGTTAAGATAAACTAATACCTAATTACACTACGACCTTCCAATGGTTTTTTCCTTTCCATTATGGTCGTGAGCTACTGTTTATAATTTATAAGGTACTGATAACATGATCCTCTGTGTGTGACACCACACACCATGTTATCTAAAATATAAATTAATTGAACAACTACATTTATCATAAATGTAAACATTTGACCAATGTGATTCTTATTTCTAGATAAATGTTTATACCAAAAGCTAGGCTTTTAGTATACACTCTAACAATCTCCCACTTATACTAAAAGACTAAGCTGTCATACATCTGATTCCCATGCCTTTCAAAAAGCTCTTGCCTTAAGGACCTTAGGTTATCATCTGATGTAATCTAGGCGGCAACAACTTCTCCTCGTTTATACGATTTCTCGTATTGGGTGGTACTTGCGCTCTATTGTGTTTTCTTACTTTATAGACTTATGGTTTCTTCAAGTTTGCTACTGCACCATTGTTATTACAATAAATTGTAATAATCTTTGGACAAACCAGAAATCATATCTAAGTCTATCTTGAGGTTATTGAGTCATTCAGCTTTTATGGCTATCTCAGAGGCTTGCCATATACTCAGCTTATATGGTGGAGTCCAGAAAAACACTTATGCTTATCACTCTTCCATAGTTATGACTTTACCTCCTAAAGTAAACACAAAACCCCGAGGTTGACTTATTATTGTCTCTATCCAATTGGAAGTCAAAATCCATGCAACCCACAGGGACTAAATTAACTGCCTTGTAAGCTAGCATATAATCTCTAGTTCCTCTAAGGTACTTTAATATATGCTTTACTGCAGTCCAATGTCCTTGTTTAGGGTTACTTTGATATCTGCTAACTATGCCCTTGACAAAACAGATTTCTGATCTCGTGCATAGCATACATTAGGTTGTCTAACTTAAAGAACTGCCTACATGTCCTCAATCTCCTTTGATGTCATCGGAGACATCTCTTTAGATAAAGACACTCCATGCTTAAAAGGTAAGAAACCTTTCTAGGAGTTTTGCATGCTTAAAACGAGCAAGGATTTTTCTGATGTATCAAGCTTAGGATAAGTATATTTTTCTTGCGATCCTTTGATCTCAAAAATATATACATTCTCCCAAGTCCTTTATATCAAATTATTTGGACTACCATACCCTTACTTCTGACAACATTTTGATATTATTTCCAACTACCAAAAATGTTATCTACGTATAGTACAAGAAATACCACCACGTTTCCATCACACCTTTTGTATACACAAGACTTATCCGTTTACTCAATAAATCCATAGGTCTGGATTACTTTGATAAACTGGATGTTCCAAGACCTTGAAGCTTTGCATCAATCCATAGACTGATTGAGCTTGCACACAAGATACTCTTAGCCCTTTGCAATGAACCCTTCTAGTTGCTTTATATGGATGCTTTCTTCAAGACTTCCATTAAGGAATGTTGTCTTGACATCCACTTACCAAATAGATAAAAGTATCCGGATAGACTTAAGCATGACTACCAGTGAAAAAGTTTCCTTTTTCATCTAGCCTTGCTTTGAAAGTTTCTACCTTCCTGTCTATCCCTCTTTTCCTATTATAGACCTTTTTATACCCAAAGGCTTTTACACCATTTGGTGGTTCTACAAGCTTCCAGATTTTATTAGAATACATATATTCTAATTCTGTTATTCATTACTCTTTGCCAAGATATTGCATCTTTATCTTGGAGTGCTTCGTCATATGTCCGGAGATCAGGTTCATGTCCTCCAGGGATCGAGTCCAAAAACTCTCCCAAAACATAAATCTTTTTAGGTTGCCTAACAACCCTCCCACTACGACAAGACACTTTCTGCAATTGTGTATCATTTGTGATACGTGTTGCAGTTTCCTTGTGGTATCTCATCTTGTACAATTGGTACTAGATTAGACATGTCTTTTATTATTTCCTTAAGAACAAATTTTCTTATGGGCACGTGGTTTATTACATAGTCCTTTTCTAAAAATCGGTCATTGATGCTAACAATGACCTTCTGATTTTTAAGACTATAAACCTACTTTCATTTCTCTAGGATAACCCACAAACAAGTGAATTCCTGTCCAACTTATCATTGTCTCTCTTCAGCATATGTGCTGGACTACCCATATCCGAATATGCGTCTAAATATGGTTACACCTATTCAGCAATTCTATATGAGTAGAGAGTTCTGACTTTGGAAGGTACTATATTCACTTCCGTTTCCAGAGTATATCCTAAAAATGATTTTGGTAATATTCTAAATAACTCATCAATCTACTTATTTCCATAAGAGTCCTATACCTTCCTTTTTCTACACCATTCTGTTGGGGTGTACCAGGTGCAGTTAGTTGGGATTGAATCCCTACTTCTGATAAGTGACTCCTAAATTCTCCCAAGAGGTACTTGCCACTATGTTCTTACCATAGTGACTTTTACTTTAACATTTCTCCGCATCAGCCTTGTACTATTTGAACTAATCAAAGTACTTAGTCTTGCGGTACATTAAGTAAATTTATTTGTATCTTGAATAGTTGTCTATAAAATAGACGAAATATTCAATACTACCTCTTGTCTGGATAGTCATAGGATCACACAAATCAGAATGAACCAATTTCAATATATCTTTGACTCCATACCCCTTAAACTTAAAAGCTTCTTGGTTATTTTTTCTTCCAAGTAAGACTCACAGGTTGGAAAGATTTCCACTACCAATGAACCCAAAAGTTCATCAGCTACCAATGAATCCTACTCAAGTTAATATAACCTAGCCTTAGATGCCAAAGATATTAATGGTTCATTTCCGAAGGTTGCTTTCTCTTAAAATTAGAAGATGTGTTACTAATTTCCATTTGTTGCATCGTGGGAGTTATTGGATTTATAAATTGCCAACCAACGTACCAGAACAGATAACTTCCTCTTTTTCTTAATAACAACTTTGTTATTAAAAGAGGGATATCAAGTTCTTTGAATAGTTTAGAAACGAAAACTAGTTCTTTCTAAACTTGGTGCGTAAAGACAATTACTCAAAATCCATATTCTTATCAAAAGATAAACATCTCCCACCGCAACAGCTACCATTTTACAGTAGTGCCCATGTGGGCGGTGTTTTAATTTTCATTTAGTTGTCGATTTCGGAACCTGCAATGAATTGCGGACATGATTGATGGCATCGTATCTACACTCCAGGTTCGGTAGATAACACCACTAAACATGTTTCAACTAATGAATTAAATACACCTATATTGTTCTTAGTTCTAAGAAGACAGTCTACCTTAATGTCCAAGTCCTATTTCCAATCATTACAATTGGGACTACTAAGTCTTTTCTATAGTATAACAACTAGGGGATTGACAAACATTTTAAATCCTAATAATCACAAAAATATTTGGTCAAGATCAATTCTTTAAAATCCCCATGAATTTTGTATGCCACGATAGTGTGGACGTATACAAAATCAAAGAGGAGATTTTATCCATTAATTTTATTATCTCGTCAACTTTACTTTATGACGAATAAAATTAATAGTTGATCTGTCTTTGATCAAATATTTGGTCAAAAATTTTTGAATTTAAAATAAAATATTGATTCCTCAAACAATATTATTTAAATTCACCAACACCTCAAACATCGTGAATTTTGCATGCCACGTTAGTGTGGACGTATACAAATTCAACATTTGTAAAAGGAGGGTTTTACCCATTAACTATCTTGTCAACGTATCTTTATGACAAATAAAATTATCTCAAACACCGTTAATTTTGTATGCCACGTTAGTGTGGACGTATACAAAATCAATCATTTGTAAGAGGGGTTTTAACCCTTTAATTTTATTAGTTTTATGACAAATTAATAGTTGGTTTCATTTGGTCACACAAATAATAGCAGTGACTCCGATGGGGAGGATACTATTAGATGTGTCTAAGTGTATACCATTACTTGACACTAAGTCCATTAATAAGATTATGCCCCTTCCGTTGGGGAAGATCACACGCTCTTAATTAACTTCCTATAGTCATCCAAAAATGGAAGTTTGTTCTAGTGATCCACAAACAAGCTCATCCGTTATGGAGGAAGGCACTCAGAGCCAACGCGCAAGCTTGTTTGCATCACTTATAAACCAGTAATGGAGACCATGGGATTTACTTAAAAATCCCTCTCCCACTTAGTTATTTATAAATGAGGAATTTTAACTATGCTAGCCTACTAAATATGTAAACCAACATGCACACACAGCACAATATAAAAGCAATAAATAGAAAATCTAATTTTCAACTATTATGGCTTTTATCTCTAGTTGTCCTCTGTGTGTTGTCATCCCAAGCTGCTGCCATATTTGGCCACCGCCACCG
This sequence comes from Zingiber officinale, assembly GCF_018446385.1. Taxonomy (NCBI): domain Eukaryota; kingdom Viridiplantae; phylum Streptophyta; class Magnoliopsida; order Zingiberales; family Zingiberaceae; genus Zingiber; species Zingiber officinale. The sequence goes on along the minus strand of NC_055986.1, from coordinate 166,170,380 downwards.
GGACTAGCTGTCGCATCCATCTTGCTCCTAGTTCCGCTGCGCCTCTGGTCCTTAGAAGGTTCCACGCTTTGCAAGATTCGATCCGCGACATAAATAGAATTTTACATTTTTGATCCTATATTCCATAAAAGGAATGTACATGTATCTAGATCAAAAATAAAATCCTAATAAAACTAAATACAGCTCCTGCTGTATTTTATAATACAATCATGCACACACATATAAATGCCCTTGACATATCCAAGGGTCCAATCACACACATAATAACTAAAAGCCATAATAGTTGGATCCTGCATCCACAAAGTTAGCACATCCTACTATTAACCTGCCTAAATTATGTATGACATGTGCATAATTAAACTAATACCAAATACACAGAGGCAAAACCCTAGCTCTGATACCAATTGTTGGTTGCTACTCGGAAAGCCTAGAGGTTCCACTGTACAAAAATTTTGTACAAAGGTCTGAACCTTTTCCTAGCTACCATGTGTTCTTTTAAATTAAATTTTGGATCGCCTGCGGAACTTAACACGTTTGATCCAAAACTTAATCTATTCATTCTTTTAGGTTTTGACTTGGGTCTCCTGCGGAACTTAACACGTTCGACCCAAATCACCTTAAGTTATTAATTCCATTAAATATTAATTTCCATAATTGGTTCCCAGTACTGACGTGGCGAGGCACATGGCCTTCTTGGATATGGGAGCAACCACCACCGACTAGACAAAACCTTTTATAGAAATCTAATATTTAATTTCCTAAAACAACTTTAGGTTAACCGAAAAGAACAATCAAATCACAAGGAAAAATAAAACAAAAGAACACAACTTCGAAAAACATATTCGAAATACTAGAATCGTAAGCCTCTTGTATTTGGTATTATTTCCATAAATAACTAGCATGATGCGGAAAGAAAAATTACTAGTTATACCTTCTAGAAAGACCTCTTGATCTTCTACCGTATTCCTCTTCTAACCTCGGACGTTGTGTGGACAACGATCTTCCGAGATGAGAACCACCAAGCACCTTCTTCTTCCTTACAAGTTTCGGCCATCAAAACTTCTCCTAGGATGAAGAGGTTCGGCCACCACCACCATGCTCCAAGGGATGCTAGAAAAGAGGCTTCTTTTCTCTCCTTCTTCTCCTTCTTAGATCCGCCACCAAAGATATCTCCACCATGAGAAGGTTTCGGCCACAGGAGAGGAGAGGAAAAAAGGGTCGACCACACCCAAGGAGAAAAGAGAGGAAAAATAGAATAGAGTCGTTCACCTTGAAGCTTCCTCTACCCCTCTTTTATAATTCTTGGTCTTGGCAAATAAGGAAAATTTAATAAAAACTTAATTTTTTGCCATTGAAAAGGAAAATTTATTTAATTAAAATAATTTTCTCTTTTCAAATTATAATGGCCGACCACTCTTCTCCCCAAAACAAGGAGAGTTTTAATTAAAACAAAATTAAAACTTCCTAATTTGTTTCTAGAAATTTATAAAATTTCTCCAATAATTTTAATTCCTTCATGATTGGTTAATAAAAAAAATTTTATAAATTAAAATCTTTCTTTTAAACATATGGATAATTTCCAAAAGGAAAGTTATCTCTAAAATTAAAATCTCCTTTCAATCTACAAATAAGGAAAGATATTAAATCTTTTCTTAATATTTTGTAGAAACTAATAAAGAGAATTTTTAATTTTTAAACTTTCTTTTAAATCATGAATATAATTAAAAGGAAAGTTTTTACCAAAATTAAAATCAACCTTTTAATCTACAAATAAGGAAAGAGATTTTAACTCTTCTCTTAATCTTTTGTAGAATCTTATAAAAGGAAGGATTTAAATTTTTAAACTCTCTTTTAAATTATATTATCCACATAAGAAAAATTTTAAAATTAAAATTCCTTTTTATTTTAATAGGGACGGCCACATGAATTCACCCATGAACATACCCATGGCCGGCCCTAGCTTGGTCTCCAAGCTAGCTTGGCCGACCCCTATAGGATGGGTAAGAAGGTGGGTATAGGTGGGTATAGTACTCTATAATTAAGAGGCTACGATAGGGACCGAGAGGAGGAATTGGTTTTGGTCTCCCGATAAAATTAAGCATCCCGTGCTCGCCCCGAACACACAACTTAATTTTATCAATAATAATTCATTCCACTAGAGAACCATTATTGAACTACCGCACCAATCCCAAATTACATTTTGGGCTCCTTCTTATCATGAGTGTGTTAGTCTCCCTGTGTTTAAGATAACAAATGTCCACTAATTAAGTAAGTTACTGACAACTCACTTAATTAATATCTAGCTCCAAGAGTAGTACCACTCAACTTCATCGTCATGTCGGACTAAGTCCACCTGCAGGGTTTAACATGACAATCCTTATGAGCTCCTCTTGGGGGCATTCTCAACCTAGATCACTAGGACACAGTTTCCTTCTATAATCAACAACACACACTATAAGTGATATCATTTCCCAACTTATCGGGCTTATTGATTCATCGAACTAAATCTCACCCATTGATAAATTAAAGAAATAAATATCAAATATATGTGCTTGTTATTATATTAGGATTAAGAGCACACACTTCCATAATAACTGAGGTCTTTGTTTCTTTATAAAGTCAGTATAAAAGAAACGACCTCTAATGGTCCTACTCAATACACTCTAAGTGTACTAGTGTAATTATATAGTTAAGATAAACTAATACCTAATTACACTACGACCTTCCAATGGTTTTTTCCTTTCCATTATGGTCGTGAGCTACTGTTTATAATTTATAAGGTACTGATAACATGATCCTCTGTGTGTGACACCACACACCATGTTATCTAAAATATAAATTAATTGAACAACTACATTTATCATAAATGTAAACATTTGACCAATGTGATTCTTATTTCTAGATAAATGTTTATACCAAAAGCTAGGCTTTTAGTATACACTCTAACAACTAGTACTTTTCCGATCCAATTTGCACCCAGCATAATCGGAGTCGGTATAACCTATCAAGTCAAAAGACTCAGTACGTGGGTACCAAAGACCTACTCTAATTGTGCCTTTAAGGTATCTCAGAATTCTCTTAACTACAATTAAGTGAGATTCCTTGGCACAGACTTGATACCTAGCGCACATGCCCACAGCAAAGAGTATGTCCGGTCGACTAGCTGTGAGATATAGAAGACTACCAATCATGCTTCTATATTGCGTTAGATCAATTGGTTTTCCACTCTCATCATTGTCAAGGCGAGTGTTTGTTGCCATTGGAGTGGGCACTTTCTTAGAGTCACTCATATTGAATTTTCTAAGCATCTCTTGAGTGTATTTTGTCTGATGGACATAAATTCCATCTCGAGTTTGTTTGATTTCAAGTCCGAGGAAGAATGTCAACTCTCCTACTAGACTCATCTCAAACTCACTTTCCATGTGAGAAATGAATTCATTCAAATAGCCCTTGTTATTTGAGCCACAAATTATGTCATCGACATACACTTGGGCTACAAAAATGTTTTCACCATCTCTACGCAGAAATAGTGTTGGGTCTATTTGGCCTCTTACAAAACCCGTTTCTAATAGGTAAGTTGACAACCTCTCGTACCATGCTCGAGGTGCTTGTTTAAGCCCATAAAGAGCTTTCTTGAGCTTGTACACGTGGTTTGGAACTTCGATATTCACAAACCCCAGTGGTTGTTCAACATAGACCTCTTCTTTAATGAAACCATTTAAGAAGGCCGATTTAACATCCATTTGATAGAGCTTGAAACTTCTATGTGCAGCAAAAGCTAGCATTAAACGAATGGACTCTAATCGTGCCACGGGAGCATAAGTCTCATCATAATCGAGGCCTTCGACTTGACTATAGCCCTTGGCTACGAGTCTCGCCTTGTTCCTTACGACTTCTCCCTTTTGGTTTAACTTATTTTTGAAGACCCATTTAGTTCCAATAATGGTGGTCTTCTTAGGTCTAGGAACTAAGTCCCACACTTGGCTCCTTTCAAATTGACCTAACTCATCTTGCATAGCTAAGATCCAATCAGGATCGTGCAATGCCTCATCAACTATTTTTGGTTCAATCTCTGAAATCAATGCGACTTCATTAGACTCATTTCTAAAGAATGACCTAGTCCTAACCCCTTGTTGGATGTCTCCCACAATTTGGTCTTGGGGATGACTAGAGGCTAACCTAGACTGCCTTGGTGTTGGCGGTGCCTCATGAGTGGTCTCACTCGGCACAGGCGAGGACTCAGTATCAGGCAACGGGTCTGCCTGAGTTCTTTGTTGCCCTTGCCCATCATCATCAGAGTCAATTTCGACTCTTTCCATGTTTGGATCATTCAAACTTAACCTTCTAAGTTCGAATTGAATTTCTTCTACATTCCTTGATTGATTATCAGGGATTTCTTCGAAAGCTACATCCGAGGACTCTTCAATCAATTTAGTCCTCTCATTGTAGACTCGATAGGCTTTGCTGGTAAGAGAGTACCCGACCAGTATCCCTTGATCAGCCTTAGCCGTGAACTTCCCAAGATGATCCTTGGTGTTCAAGATAAACACCTTACAACCAAACACCCTAAGATGTTTAATTGTAGGCGGTTTCCCAAACCAAAGTTCATGGGGAGTCTTTCCTAAAAACCTATGTATTAAAACTCGATTTTGCACATAGCAGGCTGTATTCACAGCTTCAGCCCATAAGTAGCTCGGTAGTGAGTACTCATCGAGCATGCTTCGTGCAGCCTCTTGTAGGACTCGGTTCTTTCTCTCCACAACCCCATTTTGCTGTGGGGTCCTTGGAGTAGAGAACTCATGCCTATATCCCTTTTCTTGACAAAACTCTAAAAACCTATGATTTTGAAATTCCCCACCATGATCACTTCTAATGGTTTTAATTGTTGTCGATTTTTCATTTTCAGTTCTTCTACAAAAAGAAATAAAAATATCTATAGTTTGGTCCTTATGTTTCAAGAAGAAAGTCCATGTGTATCTAGTAAAATCATCAACGATTACCAAGCAATATCTACTTCCATTCAATGATATTACACTACTGCAATCAAATAGGTCCATGTGCAATAAATCTAAAGCAGTAGATATACTTACAGTGCTTTTACCTTTATGAACAACTTTTGTTTGCTTACCCTTTTGACATGCATCACATAGTTTGGTCCTGTGGTACTTGATGCTGGGTAAGTCTCGCACTAATCCTTGGTTGGCCAACTTCCGGATGTTCTTCATGTTTACATGTGCCAACCTTCTATGCCATAGCCAAGACTCTTCTTCTTTTGACATGAAACACTTAATCAAAGCATTAGTAGCACTTTTAAACGATACTTGATAAATATTATCAACCCTTATGCCTACTAGTACCGTGTCAAGTGTGTCAATGTGTTTAACCAAACATTGACTTGAATGAAATTCAATTGTGTAACCCGTATCACACAATTAACTGACACTTAGGAGATTAAAAGTCATCCCCTTGACTAGAAGGACATTCTTGATATGGAGACATTCGGATATATGAATGTCTCCAACTCCTACAACCTTAAGGCTACCATTATTACCAAAAGACACATTACCTCTACTTTTGTTTTGAATGGTTGTAAACAGTGATTTGTCCCCGGTCATGTGCTTGGAGCATCCACTATCAACAAACCAAGTTGATAGATGCTCCCCCTCGACCAATGCCTCTTCATCATCCGACGATGATGAAGCCGCGGTTGAAGCGTCGCTCGAATCTCCCTCACTTCCGGAGTCCGAAACCTCCCTTGCCATGAGTGCTAATTGTCGTGTGCTCTTTTCCATCTTCTCTTCTTCCTCCGATGAGCTTGATGAGGACTCATCCCAAGTGGCCTTGAGAGCCTTCTTCTTCTTGACTCTTTCCTCCTTCTTTTTGGCTCGTTCCTCCTTCCTCTTTAATTTCGGACACTCGCTCCGAATGTGTCCTTTCTTGCTACACTCATAACATATAACATTAGATTTATCAAAATTTTGATCATTAGTTTTACCTTTTCCTTTGTATCTTCGGCTTCTTCTCATAATCCTTCTTACGAAGTTCGCCATCTCACTTGATGATGATCCACTTTCATCATCGGATTCGGAGGAAGAGGTGGATGAGGAAATCTCCTTTTCCTTCTTCCTTCTTCCATCCTTGCTCTTTGGTCCTGCAAATAAAGCAATACCCTTCTCTTTTTGACCTTTGTTAGCAAGCTCATGAAGTTCCATCTCACAGAAAAATTCATCTAGTTTAACAATGGAAAGATCCTTGGATATCTTGTAGGCATCTACCATAGATGACCACAAGGCATTCCTAGGAAAAGATTTAAGAGCGTACCTTACTAGATCGCGATTCTCCACTCGTTCGTCCACAGAGTGTAGACCGTTGATGATCTCCTTGAACCTCCCATGAAGTTCACTTACCGTTTCATTGTCCTTCATGGTTAGATTTTGGAGCTGATTCAAGAATAGGTCCCTCTTGGCAATCCGAGAATCTCGAGTTCCCTCTTGGAGCTCGATGAGTTTGTTCCATAGGTCTCTTGCACTCGAGAACGGACCTGTTGGAGCAATCCCAATGGTCTGCGGGACCATGTGTTTTGGTGTTTGGGCAAAGGGTTTAAGTTAGGTTCACCCTTGTATTTGATATGTGTATTTGAGTTGTGCAGGTTTGCAGGATACACATGTGACTCAGGTTGATGGCTTCGGGTCCGGTGAAGGATGGAGCATCCGAGGGACCGTGGACAAGGCAGCGAGGACAAGGGCCGAGGGAAGCGACTTCGAGGCATACGCGAAGGATGGCATTGGGTACGAGCCGCGGGCTTGAATGCATCCGAGGGACGAGAGCCAAAGGAAGTAGGCTTGAAGGCAAAAGGTCAAAGCTGCAAAGGAAGAATCAAGTGAGTCATAAGGGTGAGAGTACGAGTGCACGAGATTGTACCGGAGTAAAATCCTAGTTTTTAGGTTTCTAGCGATCTTGTGGCCATCTTGTAGTAATCTTGTAGCACTCTTAGCGATCTTATGTGATCGCATGTTTTATCGCGACGCGCACGATCGCGCCGATCGGTGGCATCGAGCGAATATGTGGAATCGAGCCGTTGGGATGTAACGCGAATTTCCTGAGAGGCGATCATTGCATGTTTTAGCAATGACGGGTAGGCGGGTTTTCCAACCCGTGGCCTATAAAACCAAAGCTTGGGAGCTTGGTTTGAGTTGACGAAATAGAGGTGGTTAATCTCTATTAGTAGTCTACTTGTGCCCTAGCGTCAAAAGAGCTCTTGTGAGGGTTGTGGTGAGGTTTCTCCACCCACAAGGAGGTTTGAGCTAGCCGGAAGTTTTCCGGGGAGTAATCCACCGAAGGATCGGGATCGTCCACCTTACGGACACGCCGTGGAGTAGGAGCTTTATCTCCGAACCACGTAAATGATCGTGTAGCTTGGTTTGAATTCTTTCCTTTAGTATTTAGCTTTCTACTTGTTTTGTTTGCATTTCCGCTTGCGCACTAACGTTGTAGAAAGAAGCGAGTATTTGGGGGCGCCGTCTATCCAACCCCCCTTCAAGCCGGCCGTCCGATCCCCAACAAGTGGTATCAGAGCGAGGCCGCTCTCCATTGGACTAATCGCCAAGGAAGCAAAGATGATCGGCTTGATTGAACCGCCAAAATTTGAAGGAGGAAGCCTTGGGGACATCACGTATTGGATGATGAAGATGGAGATCTTCTTCAATACGGATTGGGACATCATGATGATTATCAAGGACCCATTTGAAGTCCCAAGAGACAAGAAGGGAAAAAGACTCCGACCACGACATTGGACGGAAGAGCAAACCTCACGATCGGAGGCAAACTCAAAGGTAATATCAATCTTAATAGATATATTGCCGTCTAATGTGATAAATGGTGTAGGTGAGTATAAGAACGCCCACGAGTTGTGGAGCAAAATAAAGAAGGTTCAATGGGAAGAACTCATGCCTACACAAGAAGAAGAAGAAAAAGAAAAATCCGAAGAAACGGATGTAGAAGCTCAAGTAGAGGAAGATCAACAAGAAGTTGAGAAATGTTCAACATCCGAGGAGAAGAAGAAAGATGAAGTGGTTCAAGAGGAGAAGAAGGACCATTTGGATGTGGAGACCAATTCAATATCAAAAGAGGAAGAGGAAGTGAATTCGGTCACATCTAAGGAGAAGGAGGATGAAGAAAGGCCATCCACAAGTGTGGATGAGGAAGATGAGGCATCATCAACATCCTCAAGAAGTGAAGAAAAATCCAAGACAAGTGAAGAGGATGAAGAAGAGGTCTTGGAAGTGGCCAACATAGCAAGCACCTCCACCGAAGTGAAGTCAAAGGACAACATAATATGTTTCGAGTGCAATGAGAAGGGACACTACAAGAGTAGGTGTCCATTGGGTAAGAAGAAGGTAACTCCTAAACCCAATCAAGTTATTTTAGACACTAACAAGGGTTGTAGGAATGAAGAAGCCCAAAGAAGGAAAATGCGCATTATATGCTTCACGTGTGGAGAGAAGGGCCACTACCACACAAAATGCCCCAAGAAGGGAGAGATCAAGAAGCTAGCGCATTTAAAGAAGTGGGAGAAGAAGAAGAGGAGCTCAAGTCAAGGGGGAGCTTCAAGGGTAAGGGAGGTATACCCTAATTTGAAGTGTAATTCAAATTCAAATTCTTATGTTCCCATGCATGCTAGGAGAAATAATGATTATCATTATGTAGCAATGAAAAATTTTGGATTTAGATATCATGATAGGAATAGGGTTAATGTAGATCAAAACCCTAGGAGGCCAATTCATGAAAAACCTAGGAATGGTAGACCTAGGCAAGTTAAATTCTCATTACCTAAGGAGAAGAAGGTAATAGAGAACCAAGGCGTTAATCCCAAGAAGGGGAGACATATGCCTAGAAAGGGTAGGTCTAGGAATGTCCAAGGTGGACATGTTGACTCTAGGGTTAGAAACCTAGAAAGGGAAAATCAAACTTTAAAGTCAAAGCTTGATAATTTGGAGAAATTCCTTAAGAGATTCACTATTGGATCTAAGGGATTAAATATGGTGTTGGGTAGTCAAAGACCCAATAGTGATAGATCGGGTTTGGGATACCAATCTAGCACCTCAAAGGCCAAAGAGAGTTCATATGCTAGGGTGGCAAATGATCATGGCAAGGGAGAGGTCTCCAAGGCTAAGGGAAAGTCTTATGCTAGGGTTGCATATGACTATAGCAAGGAGAAGTCAATTAATGGCAAGGGAAAGTCATTTAATGGTAAGAAGAAATTAACCAAGGACAAGGTGTCCAAGGTTAAGAAAGTTACGTTTGTAGGCCAAGTTTCACCGGGGGTGGATCGATGTGGCCTAGCCATTGTGGAAGAGTCACCTAGGGAGGTGGCTAAGGCTAAGAGCTCTAGGGGGAGCTCAAAGAGTCAATTTGGGACCCATGGCCAATGGATCTCAGGTGGGTTCTACTTGGGGGTCTAGAGGAGCCATGGAGTGTGCCAAGTGGTTTAGAGACGGACTTGAGTCTCAAACCTAGGGAATTGGCACACATGGTTTATGTTTCATGCAAGAAATATGACAATTGGGGTCATATTGCATGATAATTGGTTTTGGAAGTATAGATGTCATATAAACCAATGCTAGGGATGCATTGTGGGTTGGTATGGGCAAATACATCAAGAGGAAGCCAAAACTAGGACTTTAGGTCAAGGTTCAATTGAACTTTTTAGCTAGTTTTGTGTTTTGTGTCAATCTTGGGATTGGTGATAGATATATTTTTATATATATTTTTCCCAAGTAGATATTGATATAATAGACCTCTCCACAAAATTTGGGGATTTTTGGAGGTCTGTGGAATTTCTGGCGCATTTCTGAAGTTGGCCAGAAAAGGTTGATTTTTTCATGAATAGTGTACCAGTCGACTGGTAACACTGTTCACGAGCACAGAATGTCTCTGTAAGCTCGTTTTCATGGGGGCAGTCGACTGGTACTTCTTGCAGTCGACTGATACCAGTCTGAAAGTGTTTTCAGCACTAGATTTTGACCGGGTCAGCTCATATAGATGTATGGGATCCATGGGTGATACATACATGAGTTTAGGGTCATTTGGATGACAAGTTTTCAATAATTGGGATATTGTTGGAGAACTTTTTGGATGTTAGGCAAAGGGGGAGAAGTAAGGTTTAGTTAGGAAAACCTGAAAGTACCTTTGTGTAGGGGGAGCCTTGGGATAGGTTCTTAAAAAGCCCGTTGTAAAATTCCTAACTCAATGGGGAGCTTAGGTGTAGGGGGAGCCTTGTGATAGGTTCAAATGCATTGATTTTTATACGGCGGTTGCCAAGTGTGTAGCCTTGGCAACGTAAGTCCATTTGGCGTTGTAAGTCCAAGTGTGTAGCCTTGGCATCGTAAGACCATTCGGCGGTTGCCAAGTGTGTAGCCTTGGCAACGTAAGTCCATTCGGCGTTGTAAGTCCAAGTGTGTAGCCTTGGCATCGTAAGTCCATTCGGCAGTGTAAGTCCAAGTGTGTAGCCTTGGCAACGTAAGTCCATTCGGCGGTGTAAGTCCAAGTGTGTAGCCTTGGCAACGTAAGTCCATTTGTTTTAGCATGTTTATTTGCTATATGTTTTCCCTAACTTAAGCGTATTGCCAAACACCAAAAGGGGAGATTGTTGGAGCAATCCCAATGGTCCGTGGGACCATGTGTTTTGGTGTTTGGGCAAAGGGTTTAAGTTAGGTTCACCCTTGTATTTGATATGTGTATTTGAGTTGTGCAGGTTTGCAGGATACACATGTGACTCAGGTTGATGGCTTCGGGTCCGGTGAAGGATGGAGCATCCGAGGGACCGTGGACAAGGCAGCGAGGACAAGGGCCGAGGGGCGACTTCGAGGCATACGCGAAGGATGGCATTGGGTACGAGCCGCGGGCTTGAATGCATCCGAGGGACGAGCCAAAGGAAGTAGGCTTGAAGGCAAAGGTCAAAGCTGCAAGGAAGAATCAAGTGAGTCATAAGGGTGAGGGCACGAGCGCGAGATTGTACTCGGAGTAAAATCCTAGTTTTTAGGGTTTCTTGTGGCGATCTTGTAGCGCCATCTTGTAGTAGTATCCGTAGCACCATCAGTGAAGATCTTATGTAGCGGATCATTGCATGTTTTATCGATCCGATGCGATCGCGCCGATCGGCATCGAGCAGAATATGTGGAATCGAGCCGTTGGGATGTAACGGTCGAATTTCCACAGAGGGCAATCGACATGTTGACTGGTAGGCGGGGTTTTCCAACCCGTGGCCTATAAAACCAAAGCTTGGGAGCTTGGTTTGAGTTGACGAAATAGAGGTGGTTAATCTCTATTAGTAGTCTACTTGTGCCCTAGCGTCAAAAGAGCTCTTGTGAGGGTTGTGGTGAGGTTTCTCCACCCACAAGGAGGTTTGAGCTAGCCGGAAGTTTTCCGGGGAGTAATCCACCGAAGGATCGGGATCGTCCACCTTACGGACACGCCGTGGAGTAGGAGCTTTATCTCCGAACCACGTAAATGATCGTGTAGCTTGGTTTGAATTCTTTCCTTTAGTATTTAGCTTTCTACTTGTTTTGTTTGCATTTCCGCTTGCGCACTAACGTTGTAGAAAGAAGCGAGTATTTGGGGGAGCCGCCTATCCAACCCCCCTTCAAGCCGGTCGTCCGATCCCCAACAGGACCTACCTTGACGAGTTGGTCCTTGGCGATTCCACATTGGAAAGTGACCATAGCCTTGGCATCGGCTTGTGCTTTGCGGAGTTGTTCGGTAGACCACCTTGACGAATCGAGTTCCTTACCTTCTTCATCCTTTGGTGGTGTGAAACCTTCCTTGACTGAGAACCACATGGCAATGTCGGTCTTGAGGTAATACTCCATGCGGCCCTTCCAATATTGAAAATCTGCTCCTTCGAAGTAGGGTGGTCGATTTGTGCTAAAGCCTTCCTTCATAGCCATCCTTGTTTGCTCTTTTGGGTGTTAATCCGAATCAAAAAGAACCTTGCTCTGATACCACTTGTTGGGATCTTAGATGGCTAGAGGGGGGGGGGGGGTGAATAGCCTCTTTGAAAAATACTAAACACAAATTTCTTCAAGAACTTTGTTAGCACAACGGAATTAGAAAACTAAAACAAAGAGAGAACACAGTACACTAACTCAGAGATTTACGAGGTTCGGGGATAACTTGCCCCTACTCCTCGGCGTGTCCGTAAGGTGGACGATCCCTTGATCTTCATGTAGATCACACCCCGGAAGCTATCCGGCTAAAGGATTCTCCTTCTCGGTGGAGTAACCTCTCCACAAAGTCTTTAACAGCAGTAAGAAATTAAGCACAAGACTTACAGTAGTGGCTCAAGTGAAATGATCAAAGGAAGCTCACAGCCACAATCAGCGAAGAATAAGCACAAGCAGGAACACAAGAATACAGCCTCTCTTCAAGCACAAAGCACAGCACAGCTTATTTCACACAATCAACCGAGAGCTCTATTCCTTGCTTCCTCGTCTCTCTTCTTATGCCTCTGCTCTTTCGCTGCAGAAACTCTGCGTCGAATCTCTGCTGTAAACACAAGCATCGCCAATCACTCTTCCTCCTCAGCTAGTTCTCTGAACTCACACCAATACCATCCTTGGTCTTGCTGGTGTCTTCTGAGCTCCAACCAACCCACAGGAGTCAAGCTGATCACGAACAGAGATTGCAGTCTGTTAGCATCAGTATCCGTTGATGCTCAATCTTCCCTCATCGCAGTAATACACAGAAGAAAGTAAGCTCTGTCTTATTCCTTTGATGAGGCTTAATTTGAAATTAAGCACTGGAATTGAACCTGCAACCTGCACCACATAAAGCTCACAGCAAAAGTTGATTAGTTCAAATGAATAAGAAACCAGCAGAACCTGACAGTGGGTGCAGACAGTGTGGTGGATCGGTCAGCGAACCGATCCACACCTTTGAATTGATGTCTGATCGGTCGCACAGACCGATCAGGGTATGGCCTGATCGGTCTGCAGACCGATCAGGGCTTAATGAGTGCGGTTCCTCGCACTCCTAAGATCGTCACCTGATCGGTCCCAAGACTGATCAGGATATGGCCTGATCGGTCCTACAGACCAATCAGAGTGCATATGGATCGGTCCACAGACCGATCCCCTGCCTTTTTCCTTCTCGCGACATCATTTCCTGATCGGTCTACAGACCGATCAGATTACACTCAGTAGGCTACTGAGTGTTTCCTGATCGGTCTACAGACCGATCAGATTACACTCAGTGTGCTACTGAGTGTTTCCTGATCGGTCTACAGACCGATCAGATTACACTCAGTGTGCTACTGAGTGTTTCCTGATCGGTCACCAGACCGATCAGCAAACCTAGTTTCATCAGATCGGTCTGTGCACCGATCAGGCAATCAAAATCTCACTGGATCGGTCTGTTGACCGATCCAACGCCTATGTGATACTAGGATTGGTCCTGAGAATGAGCTACCGAGCTCTCTCTGACTTCGTCCGGTCCAGAGAACGAGCTACCGAGCCCTCTTTGACCTAGTCCAGAGAACGAGCTACCGAGCCCTCTCCGACTATTCCGTGCCAAGTTTCTTTCTTGGACTTTTCAACACCAGATGTCCGATCACCCTTGATCCATCTGGATTTTCCCTTGCCTGGCTTCTCTCACCAGGACTTGCACCTAGCTTCACTCACTAGGGTTTTCACCTGGCTTCACTCACCAGGATTTCTAATCTGCCTGGCTTCACTCACCAGGACTTTCCAACTGCCTAACATCCCAGTTAGGACTTTCTCAATCAGGTCAACCAAGTCAACCTAGATTAGTAATAAATCTGAGTTAAATTAACATCTGATACAAACTTAAATCAGTGTCAACATCAAAACAACAGCCAGGTCAGACTGTATCAACAAAAAGAACTAGTTACTGGTCTCGAAAACCTTGGTGAAACGGTAACAAACCGAGACACTATACGCTACGCGCTCAACGCGTTTCCAAGAACTCCGGAGTGGACATCAATCGTCGATGCTTACTACATCTCAAAAGACCTGGAGGTAAGTACTTTAGAAGCGTTATTTTCTACCCTTGAATTACACGAAACTAGATATGCAGAGATATCAAAGGACACAACCCAGACTATGGCGCTGAACGCAACCAACAAGGATGTGTTGATACAGTCTGACATGGCTGTTGTTTTGATGTTGACACTGATTTAAGTTTGTATCAGACATTGATTAAACTCAGACTGATTGATGATCAAGGTTGATCATGAGGAGAGGAAAAGTCCAAGTACGGATACTTGGCACACAAAGTCAGAGAGGGCTCGGTAGCTCGTTCTCTGGACCGGACGAAGTCGGAGAGGGCTCGGTAGCTCGTTCTCCGGACTAGGTCAGAGAGGGCTCGGTAGCTCGTTCTTTGGACCGGACGAAGTCGGAGAGGGCTCGGCAGCCCGTTCTCAGGACTAGGTTAGAGAGGGCTTGGTAGCTCGTTCTCTGGACCAGGAAGATGTTAGGATTTAGGGCTGGGAGACTCTAAAACTAACACAGAGAGCTATGGATCGGTCTGTTGACCGATCCAGTGAAACTCTGGTTGTCTGGATCGGTCCACAGACCGATCCAGTGATACTTAAGTCACCTGATCGGTCTCGTGACCGATCAGGAACCACACAGAAAGTTTCTGTGGGTTATCTGATCGGTTTGTGGACCGATCAGTAACCACACAGAAGCATTCTGTGGGTTATCTGATCGGTCTACAGACCGATCAGAAAGAAGCGATCAGACTTAAAGCGAGAGGGTGGATCGGTCCACAGACCGATCAGGATGTGTCCTGATCGGTCCAGAGATCCATGGATCGGTCTGCTGACCGATCCACAGCGATGTCGTTTGTATTCTGCTGTCTTTCTGCAACTTCTGATTTCTCTGAACTAACGATCTGCTGTGAGCTTTTTGAGTTACAGGTTACAGGTATCATGACGATGCTTGAATTCAAATTAAGGTCTATCAGAGGAATAAGACAAAATGATTTTTCTACTGAGCTTGGCTGCAAATGGTGCATTTGAAGCATCAACGGATACTGGCGATCTGAGTATGTTCTGGCTGCAATCAGCTTGACTCCTTGGCATTGGTTCGAGCTCAGAAGACACCAGTGAAGACCATGAATGGTATTGGTGTAAGTTCAGAGGACCAGATAAGGAGGAGGAGTGATTGGCGACGCCTGAGTTGATTGCAGTGATTCGATACAGGTTGCAGCGATTCTATGCAGCTTGTAGTGATTCGATGCAGGCAAACGCAGTGAAGAAAGCAGAGAAATAAGAAGGAGAAAGAAGAGAGGTTGGGGTAATGTTTTTGCATTGCAAACTCTCTGTCGTCGATTAAGCAAGGGCGCTGTTTGTTTGAGCTCTTGGCTGAGGAATCCTTCTGTCTTTGCGCGTTGTTTTCATTGTGGCTGTGAGTTCATTTGTTCATTCCTTTAACCACAAAGCTCTGTAAGTCTGTGCTTCATTTCATATCATTTTCTGTGACTTTTGTGGAGAGGTTGCTCCACCGAGAAGGAGAAATACTTAGCCGGAATTTATCCGGGGTGTGATCTACCGAAAGATCAAGGGATCGTCCACCTTACGGACACGCCGAGGAGTAGGGGCAAGTTATCCCCGAACCTCGTACATTGTTTTGTTAGTGTTGGTTGGTTTTCTTTTCTTGCATCAGTTTTTGTTTTGTTTATTTCCGCTGTGCTAACCAAGTTTTGTGAGGAAATTCTTTGAGTTTTAGTGGTGGCTATTCACACCCCCCCTCTCTAGCCATCCGAAGATCCTAACAAGTGGTATCAGAGCAAGGCGCTCTTCATCCGGATTAACACCCTAAAGAGCAAGAAGATGGCTATGAAGGAAGGTTTTAGTACCAATCGCCCACCCTACTTCGATGGAGCGGATTTCCAATATTGGAAGAGTCGTATAGAGTATTATCTCAAGACCGACATCTCCATGTGGTTCTCGGTCAAGGAAGGTTTCACACCTCCGAAGGATGAAGAAGGTAAGGAACTAGAGTCGTCGAGGTGGTCCGCCGAGCAAACTCCCAAAGGACAAGCCGATGCCAAGGCGGTGGTCACACTACAATGTGGAATAGCCAAAGATCAGCTTGTCAAGGTAGGTCCATTCATGAGTGCAAAGGATTTGTGGAACAAGCTCATCGAGCTCCAAGAAGGAACTCGAGACTCTCGGATCGCCAAGAGAGACTTGTTCCTAAACCAACTACAAAACCTCACCATGAAGGAGAGCGAAACGGTAAGTGAACTACATGGAAGGTTCAAGGAGATCATCAATGGTCTTCATTCCGTGGATGAACGCGTAGAAAATCGCGATCTCATAAGGTACGCTCTCAAAGCTTTTCCAAGGAATGCCTTGTAGTCATCTATGGTAGATGCCTACAAGGTCTCCAAGGACCTCTCAATTGTTAAGTTAGATGAATTCTTTTATGAAATGGAACTTCATGAATTTGCTAACAAGGGTCAAAAAGAGAAAGGTATGACTTTAGTTGCAGGAGAAAAGAGCAAGGATGGAAGGAGGAAGAAAGAAAAGAAGAAGGAGAAAGAAATTCCTACATCCTCTTCCTCCTCCGAGTCCGATGATGAAGGAGGATCATCATCAAGCGAGATGGCCAACTTCATGAGAAGAATCATGAGAAGGAGCCGGAGATTCAAAGGGAAAGGTAAGTCTATTGATCAAAATATTGATAAAACTAACGTTACATGTTATGAGTGTAGCAAGAAATGACACTATCGGAGCGAGTGTCCAAAACTCAAGAAGAAGGAGGAAAGGGCCAAGAAGAAGAAAGCTCTCAAAGCTTCTTGGGATGAATCCTCCTCAAGCTTATCGGAGGAAGAGAAGGAGAAAAGCACTCGTCAACTAGCGCTCATGGCAAGGGAGGAACCGGATTCCGGAAGTGATGGTGACACAAGTGACACGTCAGCCGCAGCTTCATCATCTTCAGATGATGAAGAGGTAACTTCGCCTCATTTAGAAAAGTGTTATAGAACTATTACTCATTTATCTACTTTGCTCAAGAAATCAAAAATAGAAATTAAATCACTAAAAGATGAAGTAGAAAAATTGAAGGCTCTTAGGGAAGATGAGGTCGATGACCTACATCAAGAGCTTCTTGAGGATGAAAACAAAGTTTTAAAGAGTGAAGTTGAGAAACTCAAGAAAATGCTTGAGAAATTCTCAACTAGCTCTAAGACCTTAGACATGATTCTAAATGCCCAAAGGGCGGTCTACAACAAAGCCGAGTTAGGATATCAACCCAAAGAGTCTAGTTTCATTTCACTAGTGTCTAGAACCCAATTTCATAGATCACATGCTTCTAGGATTCATGAGACTAGGAAGGGTGTAACCAAGCCATGGGTTCCTAGGTCTTACATTGTAGATGCATTAGGTCCCAAGATTTGGGTACCTAAAATATCTATCTTTCGTGTCTTGTAGACATTTGTCGAGGGGGAGCATCTATCAACTTGGTTTGTTGATAGTGGATGCTCCAAGCACATGACCGGGGACAAGTCACTCTTTACTACCCTTCAAAATAAAAATAGAGGTAATGTGTCTTTTGGTAATAATGGTAGCCTTAAGGTTATAGGAGTTGGAGATATTCATATATCCGAATGTCTTCAAATCAGAAATGTCCTTCTAGTTAAGGGGATGACTTTTAATCTCCTAAGTGTCAGCCAATTGTGTGATACGGGTTACACAATTGAGTTTCACTCAAGTCAATGTCTGGTCAAACACATTGACACACTTGACACAGTACTAGTAGGCACAAGAGTAGATAACATCTATCAAGTATCGTTTAAAAGTGCTACTAATGCTTCTGCTAAGTGTTTCATGTCAAAAGAAGAAGAATCGTGGCTTTGGCATAGGAGGTTGGCCCACATAAACATGAAGAACATTCGAAAGCTGGTCAACAAAGGATTAGTGCGAGGCCTACCAAGCATCAAGTACCAAAAGTTAAAACTATGTGATGCATGTCAAAAGGGTAAGCAAACAAAAGCGCCTCATAAAGGTAAGAGCATTGTAAGTACATCTACTGCTTTAGATTTATTGCATATGGACTTGTTTGATTATAGTAATGTTATTTCATTGAATGGAAGTAGATATTGCTTAGTAATCATTGATGATTTTACTAGATTTACATGGACTTTCTTTTTGAAAAATAAGGACCAAACCATAGATATTTTTATTTCCTTTTGTAGAAGAACTGAAAATGAAAAATCAACAACAATTAAAACAATTAGAAGTGATCATGGTGGAGAATTTCAAAACCATAGATTTTTGGAATTTTGTCAAGAAAAAGGATATAAACATGAGTTCTCTACTCCAAGGACCCCACAACAAAATGGGGTTGTGGAGAGAAAGAACCGAGTCTTATAAGAGGCTGCTCGAAGCATGCTCAATGAGTACTCTCTACCGAGCTATCTATGGGCTGAAGCTGTAAGTACAGCTTGTTATGTGCAGAACCGGGTCTTGATACATAGGTTTTTAGGAAAGACTCCCCATGAACTTTGGTTTGGGAAACCCCCTACAATCAAACATCTTAGGGTGTTTGGTTGTAAGGTGTTTATCTTGAACACCAAGGATCATCTTGGAAAGTTCACGGCTAAGGCTGATGAAGGGATACTGGTCGGGTACTCTCTCATCAGCAAAGCCTATCGAGTCTACAACAATAGGACTAAGTTGATTGAAGAGTCCTCGGATGTAACTTTTGAAGAAATCCCTAAATCAAATGATCAATCAAGGGATGTAGGAGAAATTCAATTTGAACTTAGAAATCTAAGTTTAAATGATCAAAATATAGAAAGAGTCCAAATTGACTCCGATAATGATGAGCAAAGGCAAGAGAGGGCTCAGCCTGATCCCTTGCCTGATATTGAGCCCTTGCCTGTGTCTAGTGAGACCACTCATGAGACACCGTCAACACCAAGGCAATCTAGGATAGCCTCTAGTCATCCCCAAGACCAAATTGTGGGAGACATCCAACAAGGGGTTAGGACTAGATCATTCTTTAGAAATGAGTCTAATGAGGTCGCCTTGATATCAGAAATCGAACCAAAATTAGTTGATGATGCATTGCACGATCCTGACTGGGTCATAGCTATGCAAGATGAGTTCGGTCAATTTGAAAGGAGCCAAGTGTGGGACTTAGTTCCTAGACCTAAGAAGACCACCATTATTGGAACCAAATGGGTCTTCAAAAATAAGTTAAACCAAAAGGGAGAAGTCGTAAGAAACAAGGCAAGACTTGTAGCCAAGGGCTATAGTCAAGTCGAAGGCCTCGATTATGATGAAACTTATGCTCCCGTGGCTTGATTAGAGTCCATTCGTTTAATGCTAGCTTTTGCTGCACATAGAGGTTTCAAGCTCTATCAAATGGACGTTAAATCGGCCTTCTTAAATGGTTTCATTAAAGAAGAGGTCTATGTTGAACAACCACCGGGGTTTGTGAATACCGAAGCTCCAACCACGTGTACAAGCTCAAGAAAGCTCTTTATGGGCTTAAACAAGCACCTCGAGCTTGGTACGAAAGGTTGTCAACTTACCTATTAGAAAAGGGTTTTGTGAGAGGTCAAATAGACCCAACACTATTTCTGCGTAGAGATGGTGAAAACATATTTGTAGCCCAAGTGTATGTCAATGACATAATTTGTGGCTCAAATAACAAGGGCTATTTAAATGAATTTATCATTCACATGGAAAGTGAGTTTGAGATGAGTCTGGTGGGAGAATTGACATTCTTCCTTGGACTTGAAATTAAACAAACTCGAGATGTCATTTATGTCCATCAGACAAAATACACTCAAGAGATGCTCAAGAAATTCAAAATGAGTGACTCTAAGGAAGTATCCACTCCAATGGCGACAAACACTCGCCTTGACAATGATGAGAATGGAAAACCCGTTGATCTAACGCAATATAGAAGCATGATCGGTAGTCTTCTATATCTCACAGCTAGTCGACCGGACATACTTTTTGCTGTGGGCATGTGCGCTAGATATCAGGTCTGTGCCAAGGAATCTCATTTAATTGCTGTTAAGAGAATTTTGAGATACCTTAAGGACACAATTAGAGTAGGTCTTTGGTACCCACGTACTGAGTCTTTTGATTTGATAGGTTATACCGACTCCGATTATGCTGGGTGCAAGTTGGATCGGAAAAGCACTAGTGGGGGTTGTCAATTTTTAGGTTCATCATTAGTTAGTTGGTCAAGTCGGAAGCAACATTGTGTTGCTCTCTCCACGACCGAGGCTGAATACATTGCCATGGGAGAGAGTGTATCACAATTGTTGTGGATGATCCACACTCTAGAAGATTATGGACTTTCGTATAAGGGAGTGCAAGTGTTGTGTGATAACATCAGCACAATAAACCTAACAAAAAACCCAGTCCATCATTCAAGGATCAAACATATTGAAGTGCGTCACAACTTCATTAGAGATCACGTAGCTAGGGGAGACATTGCACTCACCTATGTTGAGTCAAAGTCAAACCTAGCCGATATTTTCACCAAACCTCTTCCGGAAAATGAATTTAGTCATTTGAGGAGAGAATTGGGAATGTGTTTGGCTCAATAGACCATTAGGACTTCATCATGATCAATAAGGACAATTAAAACAACAAGAGAAATAGGGAAATTAATTTGGGGCAACTTGGGAACATCTCACACAAACTATAAGGTTTAACAAATGATTTTTGTTTGCTAGAAATGGGGTGAGATGCTAGGATCAGCCGAATTATTCAAAATGTATCATGCATCCCTTGAATAATTAGGTTGAAGACACATAAATTGAGTATGGGGAAGACCATTACATAATTCATGTGTATTTGGTTTCTAGATCTTACTCATATATTCCAACCAAGGAAACTTGGTTGGACCTTTACCTAGAAATTATGAAACTTTGGTTGATATATGGACTGTTTGATACACTTGAACGATGCTTTTCATGATTTTGATTGATACTAGGACAAGTTCTTGAAAGAATGATAGCAAGTTGGTTATATTTTGACAAACTTGAAACTAAACATAACAAAGGTCGAAAATTTCAGTTTGCAAGCCTTAAGTTACCTGTTTTCTAAATATCTGCAACGTTAGGACTAAAAACAAGTTGAGATCATAGATTTTGGGTAATAGTTATGCTTGTAGATCCTCCAGGTTCTAGGTTCTGAACTTGGAAGTTTTCCTAGAGAATCTTCCACGAACTATCGAACATCTCTATGAATTTCAGTTACTGAAATTGCGAATTTCAGTTACTGAAATTACTGGAGAAGATCTAAGTATCAGACACTGATCGGTCTACGGACCGATCAGGTCAGCCTGGCACGTAGAGCCCGCTATTGATCACTTTCTGATCGGTCTACAGACCGATCAGGGAGTTCCCTGATCGGTCCGGAGACAGATCAGATCAATCCGGCACAATAGCCACTAATCATTCTCTGATCGGTCTACCGACCGATCAGGAAGTTCCCTGATCGGTCCAGGGACCGATCAGCAAGTACTGATCGTCTCCTGATCGGTCTACAGACCGATCAGGATGTTCCTGGATCGGTCCATGGACCGATCAGGAGGCTCCTGATACTCCTGATCGGACAGCCGTCCGATCATTTCATCAACTGTACACCCATCAATAAACCCTTAAATCTTCCTGATCCCTTCTTTTTCTCTTTCACGCGGAACCCTAGTCGACTCTTCCCTACACCTTCTCTTCCCTTCTCTTCTCTTTGCACGCCGGAACTCTAGCCGAAGCTCTAGCCAACAGCTCAATGGCACCAAGGTAACTCCTTACTTCTCTAGAACTTGGCATTTCGATTTCATTTCTCACCATAACTGTGATTTTTGTTTCGGGTGGCTCCTGTGCTCATTTATTCCCCTATTTGTTCACATTGTTACACCTTAGGAAGAAACCAGTGGGTGAGGGTGAGGGTACCTCTAAGTCACCTGCTAAGTCGAAGTCTAAGGCTCCTTCCCGACCTCAACCTTCTGTTTCCGGGAGATTCCCAAACCACAATTTTGAGGAAGCCTTTAGACAAAGAACTTTCAAATTACTCCCTTGTAGGTCTGTAGATCGTAAATTCATGGACGAATTTTGTCCAACTGTGTCTAAAATCATTGCCTACTACAAATTTGACTCACTTGTCTACTTAGAATGGGATATCAACTATGACTTGGTCTCTGAGTTTTATAACAACCTTCATCAGATTCCTAATGATGTAGGTTATAAAACAAGAGTTGCTAAGCGGACTCTTGATTTCAGTTTCTCATCCTTCTTTGAATATCTCGATTGTCGGAGGTGTTCCGGTAATGTCTTTTCGATATTTCCTGATCTACCAGACCCCCTACCCTCACCTTTTGATGTCACACCTGACTCCGTCTATGAGTATTTCTTCAGACAACCTAGACCGGGTGGGCTTGATGAGCTAGATGTTGACTTTTTACTTTTGCAGCCTTGAGATTATCTCCTCAAGACTACATTCTTTTTAAAATTGTCACAAACTGCCTTCTGCCTATCACATCTAAACCATTGTCTGAGATCCGACCATATCATTGCCTGATGCTTTATGGATTGCGTCGGCGTCTCGACTTTGACATCATATCTAGCATCTACTCTTCGATCATCTCCTATAGTGAGCCGAGCGGCTACACTGTTTATATGCCTTATGGGCATATAATTACAGATTGGCTCGAGACCCTTCAGATTGATGTCTCTAAGGGTAGATTAATCAAGATGGTCAGACAGGATTGCAGACTTGGGAAGCGGGCATTTTCCAAGTCTGGAATCATAGGACAAAATGGGGGCGTTCAGTGGAAGGATGGGAGGGCACTAGGTGAGTTACCACGGGGACCTCCACGACAGGTTGCTCCTGTTGCTGCTCCTCCTGCTGCCGACGATGGAGAGGCCGATCCTGATCTGCGCTGGCAGATCGCCGAGCTGGAGAGTTGCTTTGATCGGCACGATGAGCTGCTGGTTGCTGAGCTTCACGGGCTGCGCTACGATGATTTACGCAGTCAGCAGCTGGCGACACATCAGACGATTATGGATTGGATGGCCAGATACCCACCTCCGCAGGATTTCCCGGGCTATCCATCCTCGAGCAGCGGCATGCCACCTCAGGGACCTATTCCTCCAGTTGATGATGCTGATGCTCCTCATGATGAGGAGGCTGAATGATATACATTGTTCCATGATGTCATTTTGATTGTCTATGTTTTGGATGTTGGTTGTTGGATATGCATGTCTGTCCTGTATACTTACTGATTTCTTCTATTTATGCTGTTTATTTACTTTCTTTATGTTTCTCTCCTTATTGGTTTTCAATATGCTGTTCATATGTCATGTCTTGTATGTCTCTCTTTTCTTTATCACTGTCTTATAATACACTTAGAGGGTGTTCTAGGTGAATTAAGAAAACGACAGTATGGGTTAAGGGGGAGTCTTTTCAAGTTTTCTTACCTAATTCGCACCTTTTCGGTGTTTGACAAAGGGGGAGAGAATAACTAAGTTTAGAGATAAATGAAAGTTTGGCCTTAGGGGGAGGATCTTGATTCCCCTATCCTTACATGGTGTTGTATCTGTCTTAGGGGGAGGATCTTGATTCCCCTAAAATTAGGGAAATATGGAAATATGAACATTTCTAATCTAAACTTAAATCGTGTTGTCAAACAACAAAAAGAGGGAGATTGTTGATACAGTCTGACCTGGCTATTGTTTTGATGTTGACACTGATTTAAGTTTGTATCAGACATTAATTAAACTCAGACTGATTGATGATCAAGGTTGATCATGAGGAGAGGAAAAGTCCAAGTACGGATACTTGGCACGCAAAGTCAGAGAGGGCTCGGTAGCTCGTTCTCTGGACCGGACGAAGTCGGAGAGGGCTCGGCAGCTCGTTCTCCGGACTAGGTCAGAGAGGGCTCGGTAGCTCGTTCTCTGGACCAGACGAATCGGCAGCTCGTTCTCCGGACTAGGTCAGAGAGGGCTCGGTAGCTCGTTCTCTGGACCGGACGAAGTCGGAGAGGGCTCGGCAGCTCGTTCTCCGGACTAGGTCAGAGAGGGCTCGGTAGCTCGTTCTCTGGACCGGACTAAGTCGGAGAGGGCTCGGCAGCTCGTTCTCAGGACTAGGTTAGAGAGGGCTTGGTAGCTCGTTCTCTGGACCAGGAAGATGTTAGGATTTAGGGCTGGGAGGCTCTAAAACTAACACAGAGAGCTATGGATCGGTCTGTTGACCGATCCAGTGAAACTCTGGTTGTCTGGATCGGTCCACAGACCAATCCAGTGATACTTAAGTCACCTGATCGGTCTCGTGACCGATCAGGAACCACACAGAAAGTTTCTGTGGGTTATCTGATCGGTCTGTGGACCGATCAGGAACCACACAGAAAGTTTCTGTGGGTTATCTGTGTTGGGGTTGCAAGGTTGCAAACATAGTCCCATATTGGAAACACATGGGAAAGATCATGGGTTTATAAGAGAAAAGATATCTCCATTGGTATGAGGCCTTTTGGGTAGAGCCCAAGAGCAAAGACATGAGGGACTAGGCCCAAAGTGGACAATATCATGCCATTATGGAGATATCTAAATTCTTTTCGATCCTACAATTGGTATCAGAGCCTGGACTGCCAGAAGGTTTAACCACCAACTGTGCACAAGAGCTATGGTCTGATTGAGCCATGTGGGTACAATATTGACCTCGAATAAAGAAAGTGGGGGCTCCTATGTTCAGATCAAGAGGACCAGACACCAGGCAGGAAGTCCTAGAATCGACTAGGCAATGAAGTCCTAGTAGGTCGGGTGGACCGAGAGGCAGGAAGACCTGGTGGGTCGAGGATCGGACGTGGGAAGCCTATGGTCCTTTGTTTGAGGGGGGGATTGTTGGGGTTGCAAGGTTGCAAACATAGTCCCATATTGGAAACACATGGGAAAGATCATGGGTTTATAAGAGAAAAGATATCTCCATTGGTATGAGGCCTTTTGGGTAGAGCCCAAGAGCAAAGCCATGAGGGACTAGGCCCAAAGTGGACAATATCATGCCATTGTGGAGATATCTAAATTCTTTCGATCCTACAATCTGATCGGTCTACAGACCGATCAGAAAGAAGCGATTAGACTCAAAGCGAGAGGGTGGATCGGTCTGTGGACCGATCCACACATAGGCTGATCGGTCCACAGACCGATCAGACTCTTCCCGGACCGATCAAGATGTGTCCTGATCGGTCCAGAGATCCATGGATCGGTCTGCTGACCGATCGACAGCGATGTCGTTTGTATTCTGCTGTCTTTCTGCAACTTCTGATTTCTCTGAACTAACGATCTGCTATGAGCTTTTTGAGTTACAGGTTGCAGGTATCATGACGATGCTTGAATTCAAATTAAGGTCTATCAGAGGAATAAGATAAAATGGTTTTTCTACTGAGCTTGGCTGCAAATGGTGCATTTGAAGCATCAACGGATACTGGCGATCTGGGTATGTTCTGGCTGCAATCAGCTTGACTCCTTGGCATTGGTTCGAGCTCAGAAGACACCAGTGAAGACCATGGATGGTATTGGTGTGAGTTCAGAGGACCAGATGAGGAGGAGGAGTGATTGGTGACACCTGAGTTGATTGCAGTGATTCAATACAGGTTGCAGCCATTCTATGCAGCTTGCAGTGATTCGATGCAGGCAAACGCAGTGAAGAAAGCAGAGAAATAAGAAGGAGAAAGAAGAGAGGTTGGGGTAATGTTTTTGCATTGCAAACTCTCTGTCGTCGATTAAGCAAGGGCGCTGTGTGTTTGAGCTCTTGGCTGAGGAATCCTTCTGTCTTTGCGCGTTGTTTTCATTGTGGCTGTGAGTTCATTTGTTCATTCCTTTAGCCACAAAGCTCTGTAAGTCTGTGCTTCATTTCATATCATTTTCTGTGACTTTTGTGGAGAGGTTGCTCCACCGAGAAGGAGAAATACTTAGCCGGAATTTGTCCGGGGTGTGATCTACCGAAAGATCAAGGGATAGTCCACTTTACGGACACGCCGAGGAGTAGGGGCAAGTTATCCCCGAACCTCGTACATCGTTTTGTTAGTGTTGGTTGGTTTTCTTTCCTTGCATCAGTTTTTGTTTTGTTTATTTCCGCTGTGCTAACCAAGTTTTGTGAGGAAATTCTTTGAGTTTTAGTGGTGGCTATTCACACCCCCCCTCTCTAGCCATCCGAAGATCCTAACAGGATGAACCCGAGTCAGACTCTGAAGACGATCAAGAAACGTACATGGTAAGAAACTTTAAAAAGTTTTTTAGATCTAATAAATTTAAAATGAAGAATAAAAAGAATCAAAAAGGTAGAAGAAAGGTACGGTGCTACCAGTGTCAGAAGGAGGGACACCTAAGGGAAGACTGCCCAGAACTCAAGAAGGTCAAAATGAAGGCACCTAAGAAACACAACCTAAAAGCAACTTGGGATGACACTTCTTCATCTGAATCAGAAGCTCATGAATATGCTGGGATTGCACTGATGGCAAGCCACGAAGGACAAAGTGCATCAGAACCCAGCATCGATGAAGGGGGAGCGACCTCAGATGGAAGTAGCGAAGCAGGGGGAGATTCAAGCTTCAAGTCTGATATGGTAAGTGAGGTATGCCTCTTACCCCCTGATGAACTTTACTTTGGTATCAAAGCTATGACTAAATCCATGTATAAATTAGAAAATAAAAATGCCAAATTAGAAAATGAAATTTTAGAAACAAAGAGAATTTTGGCAAAATCATGTCTTATAGAGGATTTTGAAAAATTGAAAATTGAAAATGAAAAACTAAAAGAAGAAATAGAAAGATTGAAAAAATCTAATTGTTCAAATATTTCTACTTTTAGAAATTATAAATGTTTAAATTGGTATTATAGATTTCATCAAAGTCAAATTAGAAATATATCAAAAATCTATATACCTAGGAAATACTTGGTTAATCCTGTAGGTAGGAACCTCTATTGGGTTCCAAAAACCTATTTAATTTAAAATTAAAATTAGACTTAGCATTTTCAGCAACGAAATTAAACAACTAATTTCTTTATGAGGCTTTGTCTAAGGAAGTGGTTGTTGCTCCAATAACCAAGAAGGTCTAGTGCCTCGCCACGACCTGGAAGCCAAGTATCGAAATGAAAAGTTTAATTGATTAACTGAAAAAGTATTAATTTAAATTACTTAATGCTTTAAAAGAGTTATTCAATTTGTGTTAGAAAATATTTAAAAAAAAATTTAACTTAGAAATTTTTTATCTTAGAAATTTTTATGAAAATTGACTTAGATTTTTTATAAAAGTAAACTTAGAGTTTTTTTTATAATATTGCCTTATCATTTTTTTTTAAAAAAAAATTGACTTAGAATTGTTTCTTATGAATATTTACTTAGAATTTTTTTAATTAGAAATTTTTTTTTGGGGAATGCTGAGATAAGTTTTAAAACTTAAATTTTTTTAACACTTATGACTGTTCTTATCTGAAAAATATTTTTTTTCGAACGAAAAATTC
The DNA here is from genome assembly GCF_018446385.1 of Zingiber officinale. Lineage (NCBI taxonomy): Eukaryota > Viridiplantae > Streptophyta > Magnoliopsida > Zingiberales > Zingiberaceae > Zingiber > Zingiber officinale. The sequence continues at coordinate 166,142,873 of NC_055986.1, read as the reverse complement.
TGAAGAGTGTATTTACTTAGACATTATTTTACACTTAAAAGTTCATGTTTGAATTGACCTTAGACTTGTTTATAACCCCAATTTTTATGTGATCAAAGGGGGAGAAGTATGTTAAGTCTAGGGGGAGGTACTATAATACTATAATTTTTCACTTGAAAAATATTTGGACTTATTTGAATATAAATTGTTTTTATTGCATATGGTTACCCTAACTTAACTTGGGTTGCTCACATCAAAAAGGGGGGAGATTGTTGGAACCCCAAGGTGTTTTGATGTGATCAAACAAGCTAAGTTAGGTCCTGCGTTTGTTTAACCCTTGTGTCTAAGTATGCAGGAGCTTAGGAATATAGGAAGTCGAGCGGAAGACGCGGCTAGCGAGAAGGACGGCACGGGAGAGAGCCGACGGGCTCGGTGTGTCCGAAGGACGAGGTGACCGCGGAAGAGTACACCGGTGGACGAGAAGAACGTGCGCAGCGTTCGAGGGACGAGAAATCGGGAAGGAAGGCTGCTCGAGGAGAAGGCCTGAACATGGGTTCGGGTGAGCCCTATTCCGGATGACCGAGATCACCCAAGCTAGTGGAGCCGGAACAGAAGACCCGGATCGAGACGAACTGAACCGAAGCGGAGCGACCGGACGGAAAAAGTCAACCAGAGTTGACTTTTGGGGTCCGGGGCGCCCGGAACCATCTGGGGCGCCCGGAACACTCCGGGGCGCCCGGACCGAAGTTTTTGACCAGATCGAGTCAAACTCGATCTAAACGTTGGGGGATAAAATTTTATCCCCCCAGGGCGCCCGGAACCCCTTCGGGCGCCCCGACCAGTGTTATAAATATAGCACTGGTTTGCACAGATCTTTAGAACTCACTTGTAATCAATTTCTTCTGTGCTTTCAATTCTGTTCTTTTCATTTGTGCTGTCAACGTTGTAAAGAGGCTACTCCGCCCAGAGGAGAATCAGATAGTGCGCTTACATTCCTCGGATTAGCAATCCCCTGATTGCAAACCAAGTAAAACTCTGGTGTCTGCTTTTCTTTACTTAGTCTCTTTTATTTATTTATTACAAGTGTTCATTATATAGTTGAAATCTGAGAAAGGTTCGAGTTTTATTTTGTAGGGCAATTCACCCCTCCCCTCTTGCCGGCCTCCAAAGGGACCAACAGACTATTATGCAGGTTGCGAGCTTTGGATGGTTGGGATTGCATGAATCTAATGTGTCAATCAATTGAGAGTAAGCCCAATTGATTGGAAACCCTAGATCACGAAGAATAAAGTCGTTGGTAAGGTTTAAATGGAATAGCACTAACACGATTCTTCTCCACTACTGTTCACTCGGCTTTGAGTTTAGAAGATAAGTGTTGCTAGACTTTCCAAATGGTCCAGAGGCATCTTCATCAACAAGAGATCAAGTAAGAAGAAGTTTTCATTTGTATTCTTATTATTTTACTTCTTGCTTCGAGTTACATCTTTATTATTGAGTTGTACGAGGTTTCTCTACCTCTAGATTATTTCAAGAAGGAGTGTTTTTAATAGTGGAGAGTGTGCTTATGTATAAATCCTTAAATTAGTCACCTTATCTTGAGGTGGATATCAAGTAAATCAGTTTGTTAGCATTAGTGAAATTTCTCTTCAATTTTTCGTTGTAGATCATCATAGACGAAGCGAGACGAGCTATTCATCCTCTCCCCCTCTAACTCTGGAGTGTCCCAACAGTGGTGATTCTAGAGGTATCTGGATTCTTTCATTCACTACTGACACTGATTTTTATACGATAAATTCAATGTATCAGGTCATCACTTTCTCTATCAGGCGTAAGAACATTACTTGACATTGCTTAGCTATTTATGAATCTTGTATTTATTCTAATCGTTGTCTTCTTTGGGATCATCTCAAAAGCCTCAGAAGTTCCATTGGTAGACTGTGGTTATTTATGGGAGATTTTAATGAAACATTATTATTATCAACTGAAGTTTCAAGAGATTACTTTAACACTTCTCACACTTGTATTTTTGATAATGTATTATCTGATTTCAATCTTTTAAACCTCCACACTGCCGAAGGCCTCTCTATACATGACGCAAAAATATGCAGCTAGGTGGTCATGTTCGAAAGCAATGGCGTAGCCAGGCTGAACAATTATCCTGGGCTAAAAACGCTGAGCCCAGTAAAGCTCAGCCCAGTGTAGCCAGATTGAAGCCTAAAATTATTGGGTTGCTTGCCTAGTTGTACTACCATGGGCTAAAAACACTGAGCCTAGGAAAGTCCAGCCCATCATAATCAAGTTTGAAGAATAAATTACTGGATTATTTGCTGAGCTGCACTGGGCTGGAGCCCAGCAAAGCCCAGCCCTGTCTACGCCCTTGTTCGAAAGAGATTGGATAGATGTGTTATGAATGTAGATTAACAATTGTTGTTCCTTCATGCAATGGTGGAAATTCTTCCTCGACATAGCTAATGGCTGAGCTAGAAATTATGTTCTACTTGGGCTAAAAAGGCTCGAGTTGATACATAGATTGATGGATAAATTTAAACCCGGGATAATAGTGTAGAAATTGACTTAAGAATTGAGAAATATAAAGTAAATAATTGACAAATTAATGTGACACCCGGGTGGGACCTCTGGGCTAAAGCTCGAGTACAATAATAATGCATGGCTTCGCCCTTGAACATAGCTCATATCATAATCCTTTATTGTTGCATTGTGATAAGTCAAGGAGCACAAGAGTAAGATTTTTTCATTTTTAGGTTGTTTGGAAATCTCAACCCGATTACGAAAATTTAATTTCTAATACTTGGATTAGTTCTCAAACTCAAAGTAATTCAGTTTTGAAGTTTGATAAAATTGGGAAGCAATCAATCTCCTTTAATAAAGAGGTTTTTGGAAATATTTTTAAAAGAAAGTGTCTTATTGAGGGTCGTATTAGAGGAGTCCATCGTCAGCTAGATCTTTATATTTATTCTGATCTCGTTAAATTGGAAAGAGACCTGCAATGACAATATAGTGAAATTTTATCTCAAGAGGAACTCCTTTGGTTTCAAAAAAACAAGAGAGAATTGTTAAATTTGACAACAAAAATACAAAATTCTTCCATATTCAAACCATGATTTGCAGAAGATGAAAAAAAAAATACTGTTTTGAATATTGATGGTGTTTAGTACAGTCGAGTAGCTAGGATTTTCAATGAGGAAAATAAAATTAATTAATAAATTAAATAAATAATACAACACAAAATGTATATTAAAAGTTATATAGTAACTTCATATGTTTTTACAATATCACTCTTTGATATTTCATTTTGAAAATACTAAATAATAGCTTCATTATCAATGGTATCAAACACATCTCACTCGGTATATGGTATTAAATAATCATTTACCATATCATCTCCCAATTGATAAAGAAGTGAGATTTTGATTATTTTCATTGTTGAAAATACTCTGTCTATAGTTGCAGTTGCAACAGGTAATTGTAGGATCATAAACTTTTCTTTTAGAACATAAATCAAAGTGCAATTTAAATCTTTTCTTTTAAAACATAAATCAAAGTGCAATGGAAATAAAGAAGTAAGAACAAGAACACAAATCTCTTTTTTACTTGGTTCGCATTCCATCGACTACTACTCTAAGGCAAGTAATCTTTAATCACTTTTATTGGACAATCTACTAAATGATTGATTCATAAAATAAAAAGATGAACAGTTACAATAATATGCAAGTACAATGAATATACCAACAATGAAGAATTGAATCTTAGGCGTAGGTTGTTGGATGACCTCTCAGAGTAGTAGACTAGTAGTAGTAGAACTTGCATGATAAGAAGCAATAGGAACATAATAAAGCACATTAGAGAGTTCTTTTGGACATAGAGGTGCCTTGAGCTTAGATTCTGAGGTCTTCTTTTATAGGTTATGTTCAATCGATTGAATACCCGTTTTGTCAATTAATTATTTAGGTTGACTGATCTATCTATTCATCGACTGAACCCCACACTTTTTTTTCTTTGCTTTGATCTAATCCATTCGATCCCATGATTTTTTCTATTTAGTCAATGGATAAAGCTTATCAGTTGACCGAATCTTTAGATTTTCTTTCTTGCAAAATCTGATCTGATCGTCTGTCTTTACCTTTTATAAATCAGCCGATTGATCACTTTTATCAGTCGACTAAACATGTCGTTATACTAAGTTTACAAACTTCATTCTAATCTATTCTAGAGATAGATTGGTCTATTATATTGAATCTCTTGTTCGGTCGACCGAACACTTGGTCAACCTGAAACTTCATTTATCTATAAAACAAAGTTAGCATAGCAATAATAATAATAATATAGTTCTATAAAATAAAGTTAGATGAATATGCATAAATAATATGACAGTTAGAATTATCTTGATTTTAACTTAGAAACATCTTGCATTCTTCAGTTGGATCAATGCCTAAGGTTTGTCCCTACCAGAACACGACCTCACTGCACTCACTCTAGGAGCTTACCTTAACTCACTTGCCAAACATCGGGTTTTTAAGACCTATTTGGACTTTACTTGCTCAACGTCGGATCGGCCTACCATGGCTTCCACTTGATTCGATATCGGGTCCTCTAAACCTATCAAATCCACCTGCTAGATGTCAGGTCCACATGTCCAATCTGGACTTTATACCTGATTTTCACGATCTGCTGATATTTTCCTTGCCTAGATCAGGTTCAGCTGACCTACTAGGACTTTCTAAGTTGAGCATCCTGCACACTTAATTAATTCATCAGATTACAACAAGACTTAACTTGAACCTTTAACAACATCAAAACAAAGGTTCGATTCTGGTACTTCTTGCACCAAAAGTTTTCCAAATCGATTAGGAATTGTCTAATTGATGAGTGCAATCAATTAGGAATTTTCTTCCCAAACATAGCAGCTTTTCCAATTGATCATCAAATCGATTAGGTACTAGCCAATCGATTGACCGGTTTTATTCGAGAACACATAGGGTTGCTGAATTGGTCATCCAATCGATTGGGCACTAGTCAATCGATTGGTGCAATTGATTGACCGACTTTCTTCGAGAACACAAAGAGTTGCCGAATTGATTGTCCAATCGATTGGTGCAATCAATTGGTGGGCTTTGTTTACGATAAAAGAAGGCTTCCAAATCGATTGACAAATTGATTCAGCTTGTAAATTGATTGGAGACTCCTATCAATTGATTAGGATTCAAAATGGAGTAATCTCAACCGTTGATTTGGAGTTAATGACCGTTTAATGGATAAGTCAGACTATTGGTAATAGATTGAGTTGTTTTCCCAATCGATTGATGGCGATGAAAAACACAAAAACGGTTCCATTCTGAAGCATTTAAAAAGAGGGATTCCATTCTGAAGCATTTAAAAAGAGGGATTAGGGCATGAGGAGTCATTGTTCGATTGCTATTCTTATGCTCTTCTCGGTGCCAAGTTCTCATCGGCAAGATCTTCAAGCAATCAAGAGAAGGAGGACCAAGCAAAAGCTTGTAATCCTTCTTTTCTTCTTCTCTATTGCTTTTCATCTGAGAATTGTGTAATCTTGTTGTATAAAGTTTCTCCACCTTCGGTGTCATTCCTAGAAAGAGAGCTCATAGTGAAAGTTGTGACGGCTGGTGTGGACCGTTGAATTAGTTACCTCAAGTAGATGGATACCAAGTAAATCAAGGTGTTAACATTATGATGTGCTTAGTTTCAAATATCCGCTACAAAACTAAAAAGAATTGAAGCGAGCTATTCAACCCCCACCCCCTAGCTCTACCGGTCCTAACAATAATTAGGTCATTTTTTCCCCCAAAAAAAAAAAAAAAAAAAAATTTAGGGCCCCTACATAGCTACGCTCCAGTTTAGTGTCATGATGAAGAAAATTTGAAAAATGAGGTTTTTGTTTTATTTAGAAGAATATTCCAATAAAATTATCAATGTAATACCAACAGCCTTGCTTTTCAATGTATTCCTAAAATCAATCAAGAACATTATAATTTGCTTCTTAGTCTGGTTTCTTTCAAAAAGATTAAGGATACTATTTTTAGTATGTCTCAATATAAATGGTGGTAAAAAAAAGTGAATACGCTCGCCCCCAGCGTCCCCGTCAATCCGTCCCAAGGCCAACAAGGAGAAGGTAAATCACGGACGTATGACTCAATATAAAGCACTAAGTACAGATAGTTTTCAGCTAGTGTTTTTCATGAATTATTGGTATATAGTTGGTAAGGATGTTTGAGACTTTATTTCCAAAGCTTTTTCTTATGATTGTATTGGGCAACATCTTTCATAAACACTCCTTGTCAATTCTAATGGTTGTTGATCCAATGAACCTAAAGGATTTTAGACCAATTGTCTTTGCAATGTCTTGCTCAATCTACATTCTAAAATCCTTATTCGTCTTATTCAACCTTATTTGGATGATTTAATTGGCTCTTTTTAGAGCAATTTCATTCCCAATAAAGGTACAACAGACAATGGCTTGCTGACACAAGAAATTGTTTATCATATGCATAAAAAGAGGGTAAGACTAGTTTTCTTATGTTTTAAATTGATTTTGAGAAAACTTATGATCGAGTGGATTGGAATTTTCTCAGGCTTACTTTGACTACCTTCGATTTCTCTGAACATATTATCAATCTTGTTATGAGTTGCACAACCTCATCTGCTTTGTCTTTAGAAATTAAAGAACTTTGCACCAACTAGAGGCTTAAGGCAAGGTGACCCCATGAGTCCTTACCCTTTTGTTCTAGATGTATGGAAAACTGGCTATTTTGATTCAAGAAAAGATTGAGGCTAATCATCGCAACTTGTTAAAATCTCCACAAATGACCTTGCAATTTCTCATCTATTCTTTATTGATGATCTCCTTCTTTCACAAAGGCAAAAACTTCTCAAGTCGGATTAGTTCAAGAAGTGCTCCATTCCTTTTGTTTCGCTTCAGGTATGAAAGTTAATGTTCAAAAGGTCAGATTCCTCCCTTCTAAAAACATGTCTCGAGATACAGTGGTCAAATTTGAAAGTATATATGTTTGATTTCCATCATACTTATAATAGAGGATGATATCTTGGTTTTTGTTTACTTTCAGGAAGGGTTATGGTGATTTGTCCTATATATTGGACAAGATTAATAATCAATTTGCTGTTGGAAGGTAAGTTATTAAGCAGAGCAGGCATGGTTACATTTGAAGGGGTCTATGATAATATTGATGCTTGCATCAAGTAATTTATTTGGGGTGATAAGTCTAGTCATTGGGTTAAATGGAGCAGAGTAACACAATCCTCTCATAGAGGTGGGCTTGGCATTCATCAAGCTAGAATTATTAATACATCATTGCTAGGAAAACATATGTGGGATATTATTAATCAGCCTCACAAACTCTGGGTGAAATTATTATCATCTAAATATCTCACTGATTACTATATTTTGCATGACCCTTCTTGTAATGGTGTTAGTTATACTTGGAGCTAGCAAGCTGCTAAGTCTTTGCATAATGGTTTCATCACTTGAATTTGACGAGATGATGTCTCCATTTGGTATGATAAATGGCTTGATAAAGGTTGTATTGGTGAACTGGTTCCTAACATAAAAGATTCCAACCTGAAAGTTAAGGACATTTGTTATAATTGTTCTTGACATTTTAATCTCCTAGCCACTCAATTGTCGTAGTACTTAAAATTGGAAATGCAAAGTATATCTACATATGCACATTCTGGTGATTTACTGATATGAAATAACAGCAATTCGGATCAATAATCTTCTAGGAGTGCATGTATTTGGTTAACTCAAAATGATTATGATTATGATCATACTGCACCCAGTATTGATTGTTGGTCATGGATTTGGAAGATAAAGCTCCCTGAAAATCTTAAATTTTTTAGTTTGGTTGGTTATGAATGGTCGCCTTCCAACAAATAATGCATATAACTCATCACCTATCTATTGACTCTTCATGCCTAAGATGTGGCGTAGCTTCACAGACTATTTTACACACTCTCAGGAACTACTCACATGATGCGGCTATTTGGAGGATCATGAGCTTTGGGAATGATCAAATATTTACTATTGATGACCCTACTCTCTGATTCTAATCACATGCTATCAATGACAATGGCTCTATTTTTGTTATTGTTTGTTGGTTTGTCTGGAAATTTAGAAATGATGCAGTTGTTTCAGACAATAAATGGAGTGATTGGAGCTGTCTAAATTAGATTAGCACTTTCCTAGAGGTGGTGCTTAACACTTTTGGACAAAATAATCATAGAAAATAGCTGAGATAGGTAGCTTGGCAGCGTCCTCCAAATGATAATGTTGTGAAGTTTAGTGCGAATGGTAGCTCTATTGACAACCACCCTGAGAGTCAGGTCAAGTTATGGAGGGTTGTTGCATGATGCTCACTATCAATATCAAAACTAACCTTCTAGAAATTGAGTATGGTCTTAAAATGACTTGGGAGGTTGGTCATCAAAGACTCATTTGTAAGTCTAATTCAAATCTAATAAGTTTGAAATAAGAGTTTGATCTCATATTCGTTAATTAAAAAAAATCAAATTAAATTTAAATTAATAATTTTAACGATTTATAGTTTCACTTGCCCGGGCTACTATATCAAACGATTCGCTCGACTTGGCTGGCCTACAACCCTAGGCGGCGTGCCTGCATGCATGTGAGATAGATCGAGTTCCTGCACTAAATGAGCAACGTCGTGTTTTGGTCAACTGAGCTTATCCGAATGCATGCAGAAAACGGAAGAAGCTAAAGCCATCGATAACAGTTTAATCGTCTGACCAGTGACCACCCCCTCCGGTCATTCATTAAATTTTAGCGGCGAGTCAACGAGACTTCCGTACTCGAAGTCAAAACGAAGCATGTTGGTATTCGGTTCGCACTAAATGACGCCGTCGGCGAGTCGATTACACGAGAAGGCCACGCAGAATGCAGCCGCATGAAAGTTGGTAACCTTTAAAATAGTTTTGTTTTCGACGTTTGACAAATATTGCGTCGCGTCAATTGGTCTTTTTGTCCGTTCCATGGCATTCTTTTACGGGCCGGATCACCGAGTTGACTATTTGCACTCAGTGAGTTAATTCAGGATGCAGGTGGCAACAGCAAGTACGAGTATGCGCTTTTGAAATGTCAAACGGAAGGGAAATTTATGTTGGGACAAAACAATAATACTAGATTGTTTGAATACGTCTCTGTTTAAGACCGTTGGGATAGAAGGATGGATATATATTTATGATATTATTTATTTTAGATTTAAGTGTTTATTTTAGACTTAAACTTTTTTATTTTATTTATGGAAGCTCCATAAATATTTGATCATCCTTGAATTAATTCCGACATGATATTATCCCCTTTAAATCTAAACTTTCATAACATTATTTTTTTTTAGATATTTTGAATTCTATCTAAAAGATTTCATGTCAATTAAGATATCTTATATCATTCTAAATAAATGCTTTTTTAAAAATGTTTTGGGTTTGATTGAATTCCAAAAAGATAAATTTCTATATATAATAACACTGTTCATATAGTCGATATAGTCGTGTGAAAAAGCAATGTGTGCCTTTAATTTTCTCAAGTAATGATTTTGAGAAGAATTCAATTAATCGTATGTCGTGCATCATATATAGCTCATCATCAACATTTTTTCATTATTTGGTCTCGTATTCCTTTTTCCTGTCTCCCCACGGACTAGTCATCAAACCCTACATGCCTGCCTCTCAGTTGCTCCTCTTTCCTCTCCACTTCAATTCCATGGCATCACAATTTTCTCCCTCAGATTTCAACTTTGTCTTCATCGATCTTCAGGCATTCTAATGGCAGTTTAATTTGTGCGATCCATTGAGAACGCCAAAAAAATAAAATAAATAATTAAATAAAAGTGTAGCTTTTGTTTGTTGTTATTTCTTCGTCGCCTTCTTTGACACGACCATCCAATTTGATCCTCTAGATTTGTATCTTTTTGTGTTCTTGAAAGATAAGAGGTTTAAGAAACAGATTGTACGTACGTGCTTATAGTTATACATTGGGATTTCCTTCTAAAGTTTATTATAAATAATGCAAATTCATCAGCTACGTACCTATCTTTCCAAATTAACAATATTTAAATACTCCTTGAGATGTTTTTTTTAAAAAAAAAAAACTTTAGGTCATAACCAGTGCAAAAAGCCAAACCAACAGCAAAAGAAAATAAAAAGAAATCGAGCAGCAGCAACAGGGAGATTAAAAAAAATTTGATCGCGCTTTATCGTGCTGCTTAATTCCTCTTCCTATGATTACTTTTCTTAATTATTGCACTTGCTTAATTTCTTGAAGATCATCTTCATACGCGCGAGCACCAATGGCAGAAACAGTGCTAGTGATCAGAAAAGCTCAAATTTCCAACATTCCTGATCCAAAGAAGTTCTCTGGCACTGAGCGAAGCCATCGAGGCCCAAGAATTTATCATCGACCGAATCCCACGCCCCATTCCAGTCATCCAGACCCCAGAGACACATGGACTCAGGCCACTCCGTGCAGGGTAGTTGCATCTCCGAGGAGCCAGAGGAAGAGCAGCACGAAGAGAGAGGGCAGGGGACGGTCATCTCATGGGGCAGCATCATGGGCACCTCATCCGTGCTGAACCCCGGCGAGCTCGCGACGTTATTCTTCTCCTCGACTTGCTCCTGATCAGAAGAAATCTTTGCGCTGGTGTCCGCCATGCGATCGCCCTGCTGCTGCGGCGGCTGCTCCTCGGCAGCAGCAGGAAGGATGGGCTTGTGAGTCAGCGGGTCGATCCCCATCTTCCTCAGCTTCTTCTTGATGTGGGTGTTCCAGTGGTTCTTGATCTCGTTATCAGTTCTCCCCGGCAGATGAGATGCAATCTTAGACCATCTGAACACACAAATTAAAACACATACAAAATTAATTAGGCTTAATTATTTATAGCAAACAAAATTAAAGACTGAATGAAGTTATAGTAATTAAATTAGGAAAAATAAAATTATAGAACCTGTTTCCGAGCTGGGAATGAAGCTCAATGACCAACTTCTCCTCTGCTTCAGAGAGCAGTCCTCTCTTGAGATCAGGCCTGAGGTAGTTTGTCCATCTCAGTCTGCAACTCTTGCCACACCTCAAAAGCCCTGCATCGATCGAGTTCTACTGACTGCTTTGGATGTTTACTCGAGTGGAAAATACAAGAAAAGGGGAGAGGGAAAACTGGTGAGGGACCTGCAAGCTTGGGCACAGCCCTCCAGCAGTAGTGTCCGTTGGTGAGGATGAAGTTGATGAGCCTGCTGTCCTCCACCGCAGTCCATGGTCCTTTCTTCAACCCCACCTTGTCACAGCATGGTTGCCTCCCCATTGTTCGGTTTCTTCTTCTTCTGCTTCTTCAGTAGAAGACAGCATTCGTGGACTCTGCTTTGCTCGAGTCTTCCCCTCGCTTTATAGCTCTCTGGCATGGCTTTGGCCTGAAGGTCTGGGACTTGACCTTGCCTAGAGTCTCATGCACACGTGTCAATGAGGAAAGATAACCTCGTCGCACGTGGGAGGTCAGTTTTGGGATAGTGCCACCTCACCGGCTCATGCTTCGTCTGCCAGGGCAGAAACCGAGCAAAGCCTGATCTCCTGAATTTATGCAGATTAGTAAGTTAAGGAAGCCTCTACTCGTTCAAATTCTATGCATACCAGTTTTTCTATCTAAAATATATAATTTAAAATAAAAAAATATTTTATTAAATTTAAATATTTATTTTTCAATACACTATATATATTAATTTTCTTATTTCTTCTCACTTTTATAATATTTCCTATGGAATTTATTCCTTAAAGATAGTTGATGTAAAAAATTTTAAATTATTCTATCTAAAATTTAAAATAAAATTTTTAAATAAGATATGTAATATGGATGGTCTAAAATATATACCTAACAACTTAAATAAGTTTTTCTGTTATTATACCCTAACTTTCATAATATTTTAATTATATATTATATTTTCGAAATACTTCTTTTCTTTCCATTAGACTCATTAGTCTAATGTGGAAAAGGTGATCCATTGAAGGAGATAAATTACGGATAATTACTAATTATTAGTATAAATAATAAAATATGGAGATCATCCCATATTTTAACTATCGCACTGCCCTAAAGAGACTCTATGAACTAGCCAATGAGCTTAAAGAATCAATATACTCTTAAAATTTTCTTGAATGTATTTAAGTATTTATGTCCTGTGTAAATTGAGAGTACCTCTAAATTTTTACGTATTTAAAAATTTATTACTGTAAAGTTATGTTATCGAATCTAAATATAAAGGTATATATTATGGAGGTTTTTACAAATAAATTAATTATGATTTAGACTAATTCAAAATTCTTTTGATCTATAGATTTATACCATTTAAAATTTTAATATTTTTGAAATCATGGAGTTCTATAAATTTTATTGAGTTTTACCAATTTAAAAATTTATGATAATTGAATTCAAATTCGATAATTGAATCCTAAAAACTAATATATAAACACAACAAGGATTTTAACAGGGTGGGCTAAACCACGAATTCTAGATCCCTTCCTGTCCGGCCCAGCCGTGGGCAGTCAGGCCCGATTGACATCCCCATACTAAACCACATTAGGGTTTTGCAGCACCGCCGCCTTACGGAACAAATAAATGAAAAAGGCTCTTCGACGCCTTATTTTCTTTACCATTTCCTCTGATCGTTTCGATCGATTTTGACTCAAGACGATGGCTGCGGGCGGTGGGCAGGCGGCGGTGTCGTTCTTGACGAACGTGGCGCGGGCGGCGATCGGGTTGGGTGCCGGCGCGACGATACTGAATGCATCTCTGTACACGGTGGACGGCGGGCAGCGCGCGGTGCTGTTTGATCGTTTCCGAGGGGTGCTGCCGGAGACGGTGGGAGAAGGAACCCACTTTCTCGTCCCGTGGTTGCAGAAGCCCTTCATCTTCGACATTCGCACCCGTCCCCATACCTTCACCTCCAACTCTGGCACGAAGGATCTGCAGATGGTCAACCTCACCCTCCGCCTTCTCTCTCGCCCCGATGTTCAACATCTGCCTACTATTTTCACTTCCCTCGGTACGGAGTACGACGAGAAGGTCCTCCCCTCCATAGGTAACGAGGTTCTCAAGTCTGTGGTCGCGCAGTTCAACGCCGACCAGTTGCTCACCGAGCGGCCACATGTCTCTTCCCTCGTTCGCGATTCCCTCATCCGGCGCGCGCGGGACTTCAACATAGTTCTCGACGACGTCGCCATCACCCACCTCTCTTATGGCGTCGAGTTCTCCAGCGCCGTCGAGAAGAAGCAAGTCGCTCAGCAGGAGGCGGAGCGGTCCAAGTTCCTTGTTGCCCGTGCCGAGCAGGAGCGTCGTGCTGCTGTCATTCGTGCTGAGGGTGAAAGTGAGGCTGCCAAGCTTATCTCTGATGCCACCGCCGCAGTTGGTACTGGCCTCCTCGAACTCCGTCGGATTGAGGCTGCTCGTGAGATCGCCACCACTCTTTCCAAGACACCCAACGTTGCCTATCTTCCTGGAGGGAATAACATGCTTCTCGGGATCAACCCCACCCAAGGACGTTGAAGAAAATGTATTCCTTAAACCCTGCTTCTTTTTCCGCTTTCATCCTACCTAATGCCAAAAGAGTTGTTTTCTGATTCAAATTTGTTAACTCTGCCGGTACGTCATTAATGCTTAGTTGCATCGGAAAACTGTGATGCTTAGTTTTATGGTGCACTTTTTCCATTATCAACCTGTCTGGAGTTTTCAAAACTCTTGATACATTTCTGATGCATTCATAATATCATTGAGAGTTTCTACGTTCGTTTTCATGTCTGTTTGGTACCTTGAAGTGTTATATGGTGCTCGTAAGCAGACCACATGTTTAGCACATATACATGTAATCATTGTTTAGATAAACGAAATAATTTTGTGCGTATCAAAATACAATCATAGTGCAACCATTATTTGGATAAATATAATCATTTTTTAGGTTTGGCTACTGTTGTTTGATAAACACATTAATTAGTAGAAGCAATCTACCTATCTTATATAGATAAATTTGAGTGTTGTGGACCTATGCTTTCTTGTGTTATGTCTTAGGTGCTTTAGAGTTATACTCCATATGAGAGTTTGAGGAGCATGCGGAGTTAAATTCTTTGTATTTTTGATTGGTTCAGCACAAGACCTAGGCCTTGGTCTTAGGTTGAGCTTGTTAAATGCTGAATGCTTTAGAACTGAACCTAAAATTCCCATGCAGAGCCTCGTAGATGTTAACTAGAGGATCCATATACTGTTACAGTGAGGCATGCAATTAGGGCTGTAAATGAACCAAGCGTTCGTGAACAAGCTTGGTGTTCGGCTTGGTAAGAGCTTGTTTGTGTTCGTTCAATATACATATGATTAATTAAATAAACAAGCTTGAACAGCTCGTTAAGCTAAACAAACAAGCTTGAACACATATGTGTTCGGCTCGTTAACGTTCGTGAACAACGTTCGTGAACAATGTTCATGAACAACGTTCGTGAACAACGTTCATGAACAATGTTCACAAACCATATTTATTAATAAAACTCTTTTCAATATGTTAAATAAATAATAAAATAAATAAATAAATAAATAAATTTAAATTATCAAACTCAATAACCAATCAAACAACTAAAAAGTTTCAAACAATCAAACAAGCTTGAATTGAGAGCTTGATAACATCTAAACAAGCTCGAACCAAGCTCAAGCCAAGCTCGAACCAAGCTCAAGCCAAGCTTGAATTGAGAGCTTGATAACATCTAAACAAACAAGCTCAAGCCAAGCTTCAAACAAGCTCAAGCTCATAAAAAAATAACCAAGCCAAGCTTGAACACTCATTTTAAAAGCTTGGTTCATTTTAAGTTCGGCTCGGCTCGACTCGGTTACCTTATCAAACAAGCTTGAACACCCCAAAGCTCGGCTCGGCTTGTTTACAGCCCTACATGCAATCATTTAAAAATTTGATTGCAGCATTTCACATCTCTTCAAGTGGAGATGAACCGGTTTTTACACACTATCCTTTCAACAATCTGCAGTATGGAATTTGGAATTCAGAATAGGAATGGGAAAATGATGTGAAGGTTTTGTCCGTATATGCCTTGTGTTATCTTAAAGTACCATTGCATGAGATGATTCAAGAGTTAACCACAATTGATATGTGGAAGTAAAAGATATGCAATTGTCCGGAAGTGTCAATGATTTTATCATAAGGTTGTTTTGGTGGACTTGGTTCGCCCCTCATACAGCTTAGGTGGCTTGATAGGTCATTACTAGAAGAGGAGATGCATATGAGTATTAGGAGATTTTTACACAGTGGTTCATAGGCACTTGTTCCATTGATGTTCAAGCAATTATTGTTTAAATAAATATAATCATTTTTGCAGTTAACAGAATCATTACATAATAGTTGTAGATAAACACAATATCATTTTTATTCCTGGTTGGATAAATTAATGAATGAATGGTAGTATTCATATTATTGTATAAATTGAATAGGATTTAAAAGATTCGTTGTGCCTTTGGAGCTTATGTGCTAGACATTTGAGAATTGTATTACTTGGGGGAGTTAAGAAAGGGTGGTAGATCTTTGTATTTTTCCCAAATTGCTTATACATGATGGCACAATGATGAAAAATGCCTAGACTATCCAATCCTTTGTCTCTTGAAAATTGTGGATCATTCTATTTAGCTGAATGTTTCTAGGATTGTAGTCTTGCAAATCAGTATAATCTTAGTTGATAGAGCTTTTATATTTATGTTCTTCCTTTTCCATCCTCATCAATGTTTTATTTTATGAAGACTAGCTAGATTTTAAATGCCCACTTATTTCATGTTTTATGTGTCTCAACAGAATCTTTTAGTCTCTCATATATTACAGTTAAACAAACATTCATACATTTACACGCGCACACTGTTGTACCTGGTAATTGATTGTGTTTTCCTTTGTAGTCAAATGGCATCTTTGAGAATACCTGATTTGAGATTTCATCCTGTGCCGAGCAGCATGGCTGAAACCTCGTTTCGTTAAATCACAAAAATCCAAAATTGGCTGGCTTAAGCAATCTCTTCCCGGGCCGGATCTTCTGGTCCGCAATTTGCGGACCAGGGGATGGTCCACTTTACAAGGACCATTGATTTGGATGGAGCTCACTTTTAAGTTGGTAGGGTCCATCCAAATCAAGAGTCTACAATAATGGACTATCTCCTGGTCCGTAAATTGCGGACCAGAGGATCTGTCCTCATCTCTTCCATGTTATTTGTACTGAGGAAATATTACACCACACTTACCATGCTTGATTATACTAACTAGAAAAGGATTAAGATCTATTTGAATTTATCTGCATATATTTGCTCTGAATAGGCATACTAAAATTATATCATTCCTGTTGAAGACCAGAACAACAGGACCTTGTAGAAATATGTCTATATTACAGGGCCATGTGTAGAGTGAACCTACCAAAATAAATGAATGTGTTGGATAGATCACATCGAATGTAAATCATTCAACTAATGCAATCAAATATATCAGGAAGTGAAATTGATCTAGCGTTTTATCTTTTTTTTTTTTAATTTCATTCCGTCCAACATGAGATATCAGCCTCTGTGTTTAATACTGCTGGATGTAAATTTGAAGTTTGAATGCCTCAAGACTACCCAATTATAACAAGTAAAAACAAACTTGTGTTCCAAGACGTTGAAGAAAAAACTGCACTTTTTACAAAAAAAAAAAAAAAAAATACAAATACAACGCCGTGTATCGAGATAGGACATCGGAGTCAAAAGTGGAAGCCGATGATGGAGAAATAAATGGAATCGCAATGGTAATGGCGTGATCGTAATTGTGGGGAAAATTTGAGGACGAACAAGTCAACTGAGGTCGATCAAATTGCCGTACTGGATGGGGCCGATCGCCGGCCCGGGATTCGCCGTTGCCGCTGCTGCTGCCGGCTGATCACTTTTCCCCTGTGACCGGAGGAACGCCGTATTCTCAAAATGCCCATCCTCGTCGAATAGTTCCCGTTTCTTGCTGATCGTTGTCGCCGAATCCGTCTCCGCCATTGCCCTCTTTCCCTCGTCTTCCGCAGCCGGTGCGTTTGCCGTTGGTGCGTCTCCGAGCATTAGAACCTTTAGGTTGTCCAGGTCATTTTTTGGGATTCCCTCAATGCGGGGGAGATCCGCCGCGTTGAGAACGCCGAGGGTGCGGCAGAGGTAGAAGTAAGACGAGAGCTGCGCGCTGTGCGCCGCCGCTCGCCTAAGGATCCGGATTCCTGTCTCCCACCTGCGCTTCACCCTCTCGTCCGCGTTACCGAATCCGAGCCGCGTACGCCGATGAGGAATCGAGCGATCCCGTTGCAAATCCCGCTGTAGACCTCGAAGATCTCGATTACCACGCATTACATGGCCTCCAGGATGAGCCCTACCTCCATCCCGTCGACGTACTGTAGGATCTGCATGGGAGGTCGAGCAGGACCTCGAGCCGCTCCAATCCCTTGAGGTCGTCCTCGTCGTCTTCGAGGGTTGCGCAGGGGGAGGAGGAGACGGCGGTTCCGAGGGAGGAGAACAGGGATCGATGATCGAGGAAGTTGAAGTAGGTGCGTACAAAGGCGGAGAAGCCAGGGGAGGCAGAGGAGCGGTCGCGGAAATCGGAGAGATCGAAAGGGAGGCAGAGGAGCGGTCGCGAAAATTGGAGAGATCGAAAGGGAGGCGGCCGACCTGGGCGGAGGGCGGCACGTCGTCGTAGCAGAAGAGGAGGCCATGGACGAGGAGTCACTTAAGGGCGATGGGCCAGGAGCAGGTGCGGGAGACACGGCGAGCCACCGTCCACATCAGGGCGCGCCATAAGCGTTGAGCGAGTGGCGCGCGCCCACGCGAACACACGCCTCGCGTTCTTGTAGTCCACCGACACTTCGTCATGGCTAGTGGCCCGAACCACCGCTGCCTCCGCCTCTGGCCTTCGCCGGAGATGGTGTCGACCGACTATTGTCTTGATTAGGTACACGCTCCACTTATCCTTGACGGCAGCCATCCGGCGCCACCATAATCACACAGGTGAGGTTATGGAAATAGAGAGGCAACTAACCCTATGTTTGGATGGGGTGAGCGAAGGTTCATTAGGGAATGAAGGGATAATAGAACATGTGTTATCAGAGGAAAGTGAGGGCAATAAAAGTTAAATATATAAATGTTACAAAATTATCCTCACTTTTATTAAAAATTTACGTGTTCAAGAATCTAATGCATCTTGTATACATTAATTAGTTAAGACTTACACGTCCCCTTGGATGGATCTAGTGGCTAGCGCATGAGAGGTGTTGCCACAATGAGGTTTGGGGTTCAAATCTCGGCAAAGTCGAGGTAAATACCTCCCATATGTACTAGTCACTATTCCAAAGGCTAGTAGCCGTCCGTGATTTATCTTCTCCGTGTTGGCCCTGGGACGGGTTGGCGGGGGCGCTGGGGGCGAGCGTATTCGCCTTTTGTCACAATTAGTTAAGACTTACACATTCAAACATTTGTAGCTCATTTGTTAAAATTGACGTTGGTGTCGAAGTCGACGTCGAAATTGGTGTCAACGTCAAAGTCGGTGTCGGCATCGGCATAGGCATCAAAGTTGACATTGATATCGACAAAGTATGAGTGTCGGGCGGTACGAGTGGAGCGGTGCGAATGTTTTTCGTACGCAAAGAATACCTAAAATAATGATTTTTAAAATTGGGTATAATTAAATAGAGATAAAATTGGAATACAAATTTTTTTTAATTCTCCTTACCATTCCTTACATGCCAAATCAGGATGTAAAAAATTCTTTCATTTCCAACTTATCCTTCTTTACCTTTCCTTTGCAGGGCTCACTTCCTTCCAAATATGATTTTAAGTTTCCCTTCTCCTCCTTTACCCTTCCCTCACCTCCTCACCTCCTCCCAAATAAGTCATAAAAATTGAATTTTTTTTCGTTTGCCTATCAACGCCTGATAGTAATATTTTTTCTTATAGCGCGAGATTAATGCTATGTTTACTCCGAGGCATAGATAGATAGAGAAAGGAAAAGAATACCCGTAGAAAAAAATCCTTTGAAACGAGGGAAGAGAAGGGCAACAAATGGGTAACAAAAGGAAGAGAAAGGCAACGAATGGATAACGGAAAAGGGAAGACAGAAAAGAGAAACAAAAAAATTAGGCAAGCGCCCCCAGTCCCTTGCCGTAGGCGAGCTCCTCCAGCCACCTACTCACGAGCGAGCATCCCCTACCGCCTGCTCGTGGGCGAACTCCCCTAGACACTGCCTGCTCGCGGGCGAGTGCCTGAACGTTCGCCCGCTCGTGGTCACCCGCATTCTCACGATCGCCAACCTGCTCGCGGGCGAGCCCGAGGCCGCCTGCCTACTCGCGATCAAGCAGCCTGCTCGCTTGCTCGCGGGCAAGCGCGAGGCCACCCGCCTACTCATGGGAAGTAGTTGCTCGCCTGCGAGCATGAGGATGCTCGCCTGCTCGCTTTCTCATGGGCGAGCGCGAGGCAGCTCGCCTGCTTGCAGGCGAGTCACCTGTGAGCGTGAAGTGTGTAGGTGTTGGTGACGACGACATAGGAGGACGAGCAGAGGAAAGAGTTGTAGGTTGGATTGGTTGGAGGCGGACGAGAACGGAAGGAGGAGGGGGAGAAAAGGCTCCGAGGAGGAGAAGATAGCGAGGAGGGTGGTGACGGAGATGGTGCCGACACATGTGAGTAGAGGATGGATTGGGCTTTCCGTCCGATTTTGGAAGGATGAAAAAAAATTAAAAATGATCTGCTGATGGATTTAAGAATTCATCCGTCCATTATTGATAAGAAGTAAACAATGAAAAGAGTGATTAATCCGTCCTTCCTCGTGAACTAAATAATGGAAAAAAAATTTCTGTGGAAAACTTTCCTTGATTTTTAAATCTGTCATCCCAAACTAAACAGAGCATAAGGGGAGGAAGAGATACAAATTGAGAAGCGGAGAAGGCAATGTGCATCCCCCAAAAATCGAAGTAGAAGAATAAAATAAAATAAAATAAAATAAAATAAAAAACAATACAATACGAATGAAAAGCAGAAGACGAATGTGCTGCTTCCAATTGGTTCTTTAAATATGGCTTAGTGTTTATTAACAACACACAGTGTCCAAATTAGCTATCTATGATGATGGATTTGTGATGATTCAAGTTCCTTATAAGTTATTCTAGCAAAAGGCGAATACGCTCGCTCCTAGCACCCCCGTCAATCCATCCCAGGGCCAACACGGAGGAGGTAAATCACGGACGACTACTAGTCTTTGGAATAGTGACTAGCACATAAGGAAGGTATTTATCTCGACTTTTGCCTAACTTATAAGTTCCTTATAAGCTATTATATATATATATATATATATAAAAGAGAGAGAGAGAGAAAATCTCACCTACGGTGATTTCCCTATGATTTGGTGCGACAGAGATGAGCCGGAGGTTGACGTGGAATGTGTGAGAGAGGAACACGTCAAAAACACCACAAATCTCCCCTCTCCTAAAACCCCTAGCTACGAGAGAAGCTCTCCGAATAGCGAACCTCCCTCTCTCGTCGTGATCAACCTGCCGCACCTCCCTCTCTCACTTGCCTCTATCGCCTTAGTTCCTCGCCGTCACCTCCCCCTCAATTGACAAGAGCCCTAGCTTCTTTCTCCCCGTGCCTGGGTTCCTCGCCGCCACAAAGTCTCATAGGCGGCCTCCTCCTTGATCAGTTGTCGATGGGAATGAGGTACTTTGTTTGCTCTGATTCTGTGTTCATCGATGAAACTTAGGGTTTTGTGGTGACAAGTGGAGATTTTTATGTTTGACCCGATAAGTTTGTTTCCCTTGAATTTTAGATACTTTGTTTCCTGATATACTTTCCCTTTGATTCTTGCAGGCCCGCCTTTGGAGCATATAATTATATTATTCTGATTGTATAGACATGTCAAAATTGGCTTTTTAGTTGCATTGTTACATAATTACTAAGTTGAATTCTTTTGAAAATATACTAGATTTATAAATTTTAAAGTTTTTATGTGAGTACTGATTCTTCATTATTTTCTAATATGATATTGCTAATTTATAAAAGTTAGCTTGAACTAAACACAATCCATAGCATTAGTTCCCTAACAAAATATATTCAGTATTCTTTCTGCAAAATGTTGTAATTTTTTTTAATTTATATAATGAAAATTTGATTATTAGGTTGCTATTTTATGACATCATCAAGTTATAGCAGTATCGATAATATGAGATTTCAACTTGTAACATATAGGGATTGCAGACAAAGAATATTGGTGTGTGTTTCTAGATCAACTAAGAATCTTGGAAAATAGTATTACAGATGTGGACAATATGGATAGTAAAAGTGGATGACGATCGATACTGAATCATCTGACAATATTGAAAGTGAACACAATGTTTCTTATGGACATAATCTGGGAATAATCCATGTATCGAAATTCATTTGGATATCAGTTTTGGTGAACTTGATTCTCTTAGTCGTAATCATGATTGTGTTATTAGTTCATCTTCTTAGTCAATGTTAAGTAATGTTGACGTTGTAATACAACTGGCTAATGTTTGTAATTCTGGAGGTCAAATTGGTTTGTTAGTTGGTGTTGGAAATCTTAAATACTGTTGAATAATGTTGGTGTTATAATTGTAGTATGATAATGGTGTTGTTTGTGTTAAAGACAAAAATTTATTTGAGCTGAAGTTGAAATATCTTGATTATTATTATGCTATTTAGTGAAATTCTTATTTGTAGTCAATTATCATGGAATTGGTCAATTTTGTTTTGGTATTAAAAACCATCTTGATGCATGTTGAAGGAAATGAAATGGTTGGTGTTTAAGTGAATCTTGTAACGTTTGAGATCTTTTTTTAATTATGTACTCTGTGATTCATGGTTTGAGATCTTTTCCTTCACCAATACAACGTCGGCAAACAAGTTTTTTTTACAATTCAGCCAAATATATTTTTTCAACAAAACACAAGCATTCAAAATACAGAAGATTAGGAGTGCAGTGGTAACATGTACCAGTAATAGAAGCTAGTACTGGATTTGTTTGCCTTCGTCACATGATTTTACCTCTGATGGTGTTTGTGTCTTCTTCTGTTCTTCAGCAGAGACCTCAAGGAACTTTCAGGCCAAAGGTGAGAGCTTAAAAAAATAATTTACAATAGGAATAAAGTCGAAAAAATTAGAAAACAAACTCATCAACATGAGTATCGAAGCTACACTAGAACGTGATGTTTACTTCATTACTTCGAGGGGTAGTAGGAGCTAAAGAATTATTGCAATTTAAGTAACAGAAAAATAAAAGGAAAAAATATCTTAAAACAATTTTGTTCCATCCATCTTGTTTACTTGAATGGAGTGGGAAGGGAACTGAAACTATATTTCTCTCCATTTTCATTCAATCTGAGTGGAAATAAAATATAGAGGAATTGGATGGGAAAATGATAGTATGCATTACTTGTTCAAGAACCCAGGATATTGACATCGACCACTCCAATTAAAGACTAGGAATTCAGTTTAAAAGAAAGATAATTTGATAGAAAGGAAATAAATGAATATCAATCATAGATAATTATAACATCCTAGCATATATTGTTAGAACTTGTAATAGTAAAAATAATTTGTTAATTTCATTTTCTCAATAAACAATAAACAGTTATAATTTAACAAATTAAAACTTTGATAGTACCAACTATATATCTCAAATCAAGTTCATATGTGTCGTCAAGACTGATATGATTCTTATCTTCAATTAATCTGATAATTGACACATTGTCATATATAAAATATAATAAAATAAATTTGTTTGCAAGAAAAATATAATAAAAATGTAAAATTGAATTGACACATATCCTTGTTGCAAAATAGGATAATTACACTTGTCATGTGACCCTTGATGTCCACATCTTCAACAAAACTTGGAATTTGAGATTGATTTCTCTTTTGATAATTTTAATCTCTTCCTCATCCCTTAGTTCTTATTGCAGAAGGATCAATAATATCAAGGTCTTCATCAATGAATTTCTTTCTTTGACTTCTATCACTGCATGTTGTACTAATGGACATCTCTTAAATTTTATTGTAGATTCATCCAAGAAGGTTGTCCTCTCATTACTCAAAGATGCATCATCAAGTAATACTGAATCTTTATAGGATAACCTCGAGTGCCTCAACATCAAATACCTTTTTGTTTCTGGATCATCAATGACATTTTGCTCTCTTAAAGCATATATTACTCTAACTTTTGCATCTCGTGTCCATCGTTTGAGTATATATGTATCAGGCAAATGAAACACTTGGTTAATACAAAAAAAAACTAACATATGTCTCCATGAAATGCCCTCAAACTCAAATTTCATGCAGCTACACAATATGTAGTCCCTTTATTTGTCATGCGTGAGCACTTTTGATTTTGAGGAAGAACAACTTTGAAATTTCATCACACAGAAAACCACTGAGGCAATTCCTGTAAATGTCTATTACACATAATACTATGACTCTCGGTCATTCACTTTGAAAGTCTAGTCATTTATTTTTTTTTGTAGCTTAACTATTTGAGTTTCTATTACCCAGGTTGTCTTAACCTTGGGATGTTTATTCATATCAATATGGTCCGTAACTAACTCATTGTATCTTTGGTGTCCCGGTGCTCTATTAAAATGAGTGATAAAATCCATCAATGAGTTCTTATTTGAGACATATTTCTTGAAAAATACATATGAGCCTTCAGATCTTTGACTACTTGACATTCCTGTAAAAAATACATGACTAAAATATGCTAGCACCCATTTATGTCGCAATTCATATATCAAGGACAACCAATCATTTTTCTCTAAATTATCATACTTGATAGTCTCTTTCCATGACTTCTCAAAAGCATCAGGTGTTGTAGAATTTACAATGACATTTCTTATGCTGTAATAGTGGTTTCAAAAATTCAAAGAGTCTAATTTATCTGGGAATTTGTTTAATATGTGCCACAAACAATATCGATGAACTGTTTGAGAGAAAACCTGTGCAATAGCTTTTGCCATAGTAGGATCTTGATCAGTGATGATAATGTTTGGTGCACCTTTAGGTATGACTTCTAAGAACTTTGTAAGCAACCAAACAAAAGACTCCGTTTTCTCATCACTATGATGTTGGAGTGTATACTGAAAGCCTAAGCTTTTGTAAACATTTATTTTGAATAAAGAATCACATTTGGTCAAATTATCTACATTTGTTTGTAGTTGTTCAATTAATTTATATTGTAGATAACATAGTATGTGGTGTCACATACAGAAGATGATGTTATTAGTACCTTATAAATTATAAACAGTAGCTCACGACCAAAATGTAAAGGAACAAATCATTGGAAGGTCGTAATGTAATTAGGAATTATTTTATCTTAACTATATAATTACACTAGTACACTTAGAGTGTATTGAGTAGGACCATTAGAGGTCGTTTCTTTTATACTGACTTTATAAAGGAACAAAGACCTCAGTTATTATGGAAGTGTGTGCTCTTAATCCTAATATAATAACAAGCACATATATTTGATATCTACTTCTTTAATTTATCAATGGGTGAGATTTAGTTCGATAAATCAATAAGCCCGATAAGTTGGGAAATGATATCACTTATAGTGTGTGTTGTTGATTATAGAAGGAAACTGTGTCCTAGTGATCTAGGTTGATAATGTCCCCAAGATGAGCTCATAAGGATTGTCATGTTAAACCCTGCAGGTGGACTTAGTCCGACATGACGATAAGGTTGAGTGGTACTATTCTTGGATTAAGATATTAATTAAATGAGTTGTCAATAACTCACTTAATTAGTGGGCATTCGACATCTTAAACACAGGGAGACTAACACACTCATAATAAGAAGGAGCCCAAAAATATAATTTGGGATTGATGCAGTAGTTCAATAATAGTTCTCTAGTGGAATGAATTATTATTGATAAAATTAAGTTGTGTGTTCGGGGCGAACACGGGATGCTTAATTTTATCGAGAGACCAAAACCAATTCCTCCCCTCGGTCCCTATCGTAGCCTCTTATTTATAGAGTAATATACCCACCTATACCCACCTTCATACCCATGATGTAGGGGCCAGCCAAGCTAGCTTGTGGATCAAGCTAGGGTCGGCCAAGCCTTGGTTCATGGGTGGTCGGCCCTAGCTTGAACCCAAGCTTAGGTGGCCGGCCCCCATTAAATTAAAAAGAATTTTAATTTTAAATTTTTCTTATGTGAAAGATATAATTTATTGGAGAGATTAAAAATTAAAATATCTCTTTTAAAAGGATCTACAAAAGATTAAAGAAAGAGATTAGATCTCTTTCCTTATTTGTAGATTGGAAAGATATTTTATTTTTCTTCTTTGTAAATTATTCACATGTTGAAAAATTAAAATTATAGAAATTTCTTTTTATCAACCATGAAGGGATTTTAAAGGGAAATTTTATTTTTTTTTTAAATTTCCGATGACAAATAAGGAATTTTAATTGTTGATTGAAATTGCCTTGTTTGCTCTTAATGATGTGGCCGACCATGACATGAAGGTTTAGGAAATTTTGTTTAATTTTTCTTAATTAATTCATGTTAAGGAAAGTTAAGGAAATTTTATTATAATTAAATTTCCTTATTTGCCAAAGCTAAGAATTATAAAAGAGGGGGTTTTGGGAGCCTTCAAGGTGAACAACCTCTATTATTTTCTCCCTCTTTTTCTTCCTTCTTGTGGCCAGCCCTTCTCTTTTCTCTTCTCTCCATCCTTGTGGCCGAACCTCACATCTTCTTGGAGATCAAGTGGTGGCCGGATTCTAGCTTGGAGAAGAAGGAGAGAAAGCTTGTATCCCTTGGAGCATTGGTGGTGTTTTCTCTTCATCCTTGGAGAAGCTCTTGTTGTGGCCGAACCTTGCAAGGAGGAGAAGAAGGTGCTTTGGTGGTTTCTCATCTCAGAAGATCGTTGCCCACACAACGTCCGAGGTTAGAAGAGGAATACGGTAGAAGACCTAGAGGTTTTTGCTTGCAAAAGAAAAGGTATACTAGTATTTAATTTCCGCATCATACTAGTTTTATCTTCATGTAAAAATACCAAATACAAGAGACATGCGATTCTAGTATTTCGAATTTGTTTTCGATGTTGTGTTCTTTTGTTTTTTTCCTTGTGATTTGATTGTTCTTTTCGGTTGACCTAAAGTTATTTAAGGAAATTAAATATTAGCTTTCCTTAAAAGGCTTTGCCTAGGCGGTGGTGGTTGTTCCCATATCCAAGAAGACCATGTGCCTCGCCATGCAGTCCTAGAAGCCAATTCTGGAAATTAATATTTAATGAAATTAATAACCTAGGTGATTTGGATCGAACGTGTTAAGTTCCGCAGGAGATCCAAGTCTAAACCTAAAAGAACAAGTAAATTAAACTTTGGATCAAACGTGTTAAGTTCCGCAGGCGATCCAAATTTAATTTAAAAGAACACATGGTAGCTAGGAAAGGTTCAGACCTTTGTACAAAAATTTTTGTACAGTGGAACCATTAGGTTTTCCGAGTAGCAACCAACATATGAAACCCTCAACAAAAAAGAATTGTCTAATGATGATGATTAACTCCTACAAATGATGTCAAAATCAAGTCATATCTGTTGGTGTTATATGTCGTATCAAATACAACTGCATCACCAAATACATTGTATTCCCTTCTTGATACATGATCAACTCAAAAGCACCTACTAAATCTTTTATCTGAATCATTCTCGTAATCAAAGAAAAAAGTTGAACTCTTCTTTTGCTCACATGTAAAAAACTCGATCAGTGTTTCGGCATCAATACCCTTTTGCTCATCCCTAAGATTTCTCTCACAGTTTCTAATATATATTTCTATACAATCCACTCTCTCATTGCCTCTATACTCTATCTCCAATAAACGCATTTGTTAACAAGTTGGTATATTGACCTTTGAAAACTATTTTGTTAATGCTTTCTTGGATACGAAAATACTACGATGAAGTCGAGTGCGAATGATTATGGGTTTATATGAAGTTACAGACAACCCAATCAGGCCCCATCTATTTCTTGACAAATGTAATATTTGACTTACAATCCGTTCTAACTGCGCCACGTGCTCTTTCCTTGTTAGTTAATTAGGGTTTGGATGTTATTGTTCCGCATTAGATCTGTATGCCCTTCTAGAAAACATACAATTTATTTCCATATCACTTCATTTGGCATCTTGTTTTTCATGCTCGTGCTATTCCTTGAACTAAATCTAGCTTCTTGTGCATATTGGTTATAGAACGAATATGCATCCTCTAGTGATGGAAATTCCATTCCAATTTTTGTCTTTCGATCATCTGCAACTTGGGGAATGAATTCCTAATCAACAACTCTATTTTCTTTCATTTCTGGACGCTCTCACATTATATTTAACAATAGATAAGTAGATAAATAAATAACAATTGTTCCAATTAACTTGACAGAGACACTAAACTTTAACAATTTTCTAAAGTAGAATAACATAATAAAATCCATAAAAACTAAACAGATTAGTCAAATAAGCATATTGGAAAGGCTTGGTTGTATCATTATTGTTGTTAATTCAATATCGATTGGAAACAGAAAGAGAATGACATTAGTGTTGGGACCTTGATGTCCGTTAGAGGGGGGTGAATAACATCTCGTCGCGTGTTCGTCGATTGCATCTTGATGATGTGCAGCGGAATACAAAGACAAAAACAACCAATGCTAACACCTAGGGTTTACTTGGTATCCACCTCAAGATGAGGTGACTAATCCAAGGATCCACGCGACACGCTCACTCCACTATGAAAGCCTCCTTCTCGATCGCAGCCGGAGGCGGAGAAGCCTCGTACAACACTCACACACAACACAACACAAATACAACAAGAAGAAACAAAAATACAACGCAACACACTCTTCTTCTTGCTTACTTGTGCTTATCGTCGCCTCTTGAACCTTGGAGAAACTCCCCAAGTGCCTTCAAGAACTAGCGTGAGTAGATCGGAGAAGCTCGCTGTGAATCGTTGAAGAACGGCGCAAAAGATCGCAAGAGATTTGCTAAGAAAAAGCTCCACCTGGGCTTTATACAGTAGCTCCAATCGATTGAATTCATCCCCAATCGATCGCCACGTCACATTCAGACAATCCCAGTCGTCCACCACCTGAAACCTGCGTAACGGTCACTTCCCAATCGATCGACCGATCGATTGGAACTGCCTGAATCGATCGACCGATCAATTCAGAGCCTTTCTGTGCTCTCGCGTCCGCGCGAGAGCTTCTGCTGCCCAATCGATCGACCGATCGATTAACAGCTCCCAATCAATCGCCTGATCGATTGGGAGAGCTTCTGTGCTCGCGATTTCCTGACCTCAATCGATCGGGCGATCGATTGGGCCATCACAATAATCGTAACACACTCCAATTGATCGACTGATCGATTGGAGCCTGTTCAATCAATCGCCCGAGCGATTGAACACTCTGGACTTGACTCAAACTCGGTCAACCGTGACCTGTTGGGTTTGCACGCCTAGTATTTGGCTACTCCCGACCAACCTCGAACTAGCCTTCTAGCCTCCTCCATCAGCCTTGCGTCCCTCCGATATCTCCCCATCCTTCACGTCTTGCCTTCTGGAGCTTCCATCGGCCTCATCCTAGTTGTCGGGTTCTCCTAGCCAAATCACCCTAGGATTTGCTTTGCCAAGATTACACTTGGACTTTCCAATTGTCTGGCTCCTCACCAGGACTTTCCCTTTGCCAAGATTACACTTGGACTTTCCAGTTGTCTGGCTCCTCACCAGGACTTTCCTTTTGCCAAGATCACACTTGGATTTTCCAGTTGCCTGGCTCCTCACCAGGACTTTCCTTTTGCCAAGATCACATTTGGACTTTCCAGTTGTCTGGCTCCTCACCAGGACTTTCCAATTGTCTGATCTCACTTATCAAGACTTTCACCACCAAATCTGGTCAACACTGACCTACTTGGATTTTCTCTCTTGCCAATCTTCCTGTTGGACTTTCCCAATGCCTAAACTCCAGTTAGGACTTTCCCATTGCCTAAACTCCAGTTAGGACTTACCCCATCAAGTCTCCGGTCAACAGTAACCCACTTAACCTGTCTTCTCATTAACCTGGTCAATCCCTTGACCATCTCCACAATCGGACGATTGCTCCAGCAATCTCCATATATTGTCAAACGGACGATTGCCCTACCAATCTCCATATATTGTCAAACATCAAAACTCAAATCCCGACTCAAGCTTGACCTAACTCAAGCTTAGTCAAACTGGTCAAACTTGACCTAGGAAAATTGCCCCAACAATCTTTCCCTTTTTGATGTTTGACAATTCCTCTAAGTTAGGCTAAATCCCATAGCCTTAACTTCTTCCTTAAACCAAGGCTAAATCCCATAGCCTTAACTTTTTCCTTAACCAAGGCTAAATCTCATAGCCTTAACCTCTTCTTTATCACAAGGCTAAATCTCATAGCCTTAATCTCTTCATAATTACAAGGCTAAATCTCATAGCCTTATTCTCTTCATGACAGGCATGAATGAAGGTTTCCTTTATTCTCTCCCTTTCCTAGAGGACAAACTCCCCCTACTTGGGATGAAGGCCTAACTTAACCTTCCATTCTCCTCCTTTGCCACACATCAAAAATCGAAAACAAACTCTTCTCCATAAGAGTTAACTCTTCGTGGTTTACAACCTCACATGTTGTTAACAACCCCACAATGAAGATCTCATACTCTTCATTGCCACCAAAGCTCCCCCTTGAGCTCTACCTCACTTCACAATGCTCATCCTAGAGCATGCATCAACATCCCAATGAAACTCCCATTCATTATATCCAATGCTCCCCGTTGAGTAATAATCATCTTCACAATGCTCATCCGAGAGCATTTTCCACTTTAACAATGAAGGTCTGATCTCCTTCATTAACCCAATGCTCCCCCTTGAGCAATAATCTACTCCACAATGCTCATCCGAGAGCATTTATCGTCTTAGCAATGAAGATAATCAATCTTCCATTGCTCCCTAATACTCGACCCTGAGTATTAATTCACCACGAAGGTTTAACCCACCTTCCAAGGTCTTTGAAAAGATTTTTATGTTTTCAAAGAGTAACTCCCCCTAAAAACATGGTCAAACTTCTATCATTGCTCCAACAATGACTTGGGGTTCCTAAATAATTAGGAAAACCAAAACTCAAAGTTTTGAGGTTCAAAATTCAATAATGAAACTAACCTCAACCTAAACTTCACTTAAGTCGACATTAACCAAACTATGCTTGTTTTTATCGTGAAAACTCATCCTAAGTGTATACAAATGTATTCCAAAGGGTTAGGAATGGTTAATGTCCCTTGAAAATCAAAACTTGAAGTTTTAAGGTTCCAAAATTCAGAATTGAAACTAAACCTCATCCTAAACTTCACTTTGATATTTCTTAACCAATCCATACTTATTTTCACATGAAAACTTCCCCTAAATGTATACAAATGTATTCTAAGGGGTTTAGAATGGTTAACGGGACTCGACGTGACTTAAAGTGCTGAAAGTAGACTTTTCAGGCCAAAATCAGACTTCCCAATTGATTGAAGTAGTGACTCAATCGATTGAAATCACTTCAATCGATCCATTGATCGATTCTGCAAGCTACTGCTCGTAGAAATACCCTCTGAATCGATCCACTGATCGATCCAGATAGGGTCAATCGATTGGTTGATCGATTCACTACCCTTCTGTTCGTGGGAATTGGCTTCTCAATCGATCGACTGATCGATTGAATCCAATCCAATCGATCAAACCCATCCCAATCGATCGGCTGATCGATTGGGTTTCTGATTTCTTGAAATTCAATTTCAGCGAAATTCAGAAACTCTCAAAAAATTCTACAAAATTCTAAAAAACATGAAAATTCATGTAGACATTATTTAGGGTATACTTTATCAAGGAAAAATAGTTTTCTATGAAAATACTGTTAGGATCCTTCGTACGGCTAGAGAGGGGGGGTGTGAATAGCCGACCCCAAATTCTCGCGTTTCTTCCTACAATTTGTCAGCGCAGCGGAAAAACAAACAAGGAAACAAAAACAAGAAGATCAAACCTCAACGCGTCGATGTAACGAGGTTCGGAGATGATACTCCTACTCCTTGGCGTGTCCGTAAGGTGGACGAAGCCTCTCAATCCGTCGGTGGATGAGTCCCCGGAAAACCGGCTAATACAATATACTCCTTGTGGGTGGAGAAACCTCGCCACAATATTCTTGCAACAGCAAGAAAGGAATACAACAAGAGATACAAGAAGACAAGAACAATGAATGTAAAAACACAGGTTTTCTTGCCTCCTTGCCGACTGGATTCGTTGAAGCAGCAGCTCCTCAGAACACCTACAACAGCAGGATATCCCAGTCGAGAAGCTCAAGCGAAGCTTGCGAAGAAGAGCTCAACAAAGCTCAAGCACCAGAACAGCAGCTCTGTAGCAGAAGAGAAGAGGAAGAAGTTACAGTGCAGCAGCAGCTCTCGACCCCTTTATACCTGCGAAGAAGACAGCGAAGAAACTAGCCGTTGCGTCGCAACGGCTAGAACCCCGATCGGTCTGCAGACCGATCAGCCTAGGCGCATGAGGCTTCTGTTTGTCACCTGATCGGTCCCCAGACCGATCAGGTGTCACGATCGAAGCCCTGATCGGTCTGTGGACCGATCAGGGAACCTCCTGATCGGTCCATAGACCGATCAGGCGTCTCCTCGCGGTGTCAGTAGATCGGTCCGCCGACCGATCAGAAGCTGATCGGCCGCCAGACCGATCCACGGTTTTTCGCAGGTTGCGTTGCCTCCGATCGGTCTCCGCATCGATCGATTGCAACCGCGAGCCATCGATTCGATTCGATCGGTCACCAGACCGATCAAGGCAAACGCAGTATCACTGGATCGATCACCAGACCGATCCAACTCCTCGGTTTAGAGTGCCCTCTCTAACCTAGTTCGGAGAACGAGCTACCGAGCCCTTTCCGACTCCATATGCCAAGCTTCACTCACTTGGACTTCTCAACACCAGATGTCCGATCACCCTTGATCCATCTGGATTTTCCCTTGCCCGGCTTCACTCACCAGGACTTTCCACACTGCCTAACATCCCAGTTAGGACTTTCTCGCTGCCTGGCTTCACTCACCAGGACTTTCCAACTGCCTAACATCCCAGTTAGGACTTTCCCATTGCCTAACATCCCAGTTAGGACTTTTCCACTGCCTGGCTTCACTCACCAGGACTTTCCACACTGCCTAACATCCCAGTTAGGACTTTCCTACTGCCTGGCTTCACTCACCAGGACTTTCCAACTGCCTAACATCCCAGTTAGGACTTTCCCGTGCCAAGTCTCCATACTTGGACTTTTCCAGTGCCAAGTCTCCATACTTGGACTTTTCCCGTGCCAAGTCTCCATACTTGGACTTTTCGCGTGCCAAGCTCCCTGCTTGGACTTTTCCAGTGCCAAGTCTCCATACTTGGACTTTTCAGGTCAACCAGGTCAATCCTTGACCTAGGTTGACTTTTCGCGTGCCAAGCTCCCTGCTTGGACTTTTCCGTGCCAAGTCTCCATACTTGGACTTTTTCCCGAATCAGGTCAACCAGGTCAACCTTGACCTACGGTTGCACCAATAATCTCCCAAACATCTATTCTTGTCCCATATCAAGAATAGAACTCTCTCACGAGTGTCAAACATCAACATGCAACACAACTAGGTCAACCTTGACCTAAGGTTGCACCGACAATCTTCCCAAGTCAAACATCAAAATACAACTCGAGTCACGTCAACTCGAGTCGGGTCAACCAGGTCAACCTTGACCTAAGGTTGCACCAACAATCTCCCCCTTTTTGATGTTTGACAAAACCATAATCAAGTTAGGTTAACCCGATAACCTAACTTAGGTTTTCAATCATCTTCCAATGTCCAATGTTCTTTCCTTGAACATTCTCTGGACATTCTCCCCTTAGGTTAACCCGATAACCTAACTTGGGTTCTCCAATAATTCTCCCCCTTTTTGACATACATCAAAAAGAATTCCAATGTTCTTCCTTGAACATTCCTTGACATTCTTTCCCTAGCTTAGGTTAACCCGATAACCTAACTTGGGTTCTCCAATAATTCTCCAATGAACACTCTCCCCTTTTTGACACACATCAAAAAGAACAAGGAGGGTATCAAGGTCAAGAGTTTCTTCCTAATGAAAGTCCCATACCTTTCATTTGAAACTCTTAATTTCCCCCCTTGATACTAAACTCAACAATCAACTTAGTGATAATCCCATATCACTAATCCTCAAGAGTCTTAAGGAGTACAAACTCCCCCTAAAAGTCAACTCCTCTTGACAATTAGGTAAAACTCCCCCTAGAGGTCAACTCCCCCTTGACCATTGCACCAACAATGTCTTTGAGAGTTCCAAACCTTTAGAAATCCAAAACACCACTTCCATAACTGAAATTTCAGACAACAGCTGAAAAATCAGAAATTCGGCACGCCTTGATCGGTCCCCAGACCAATCAGCCCTTCACCAGATCGCACTCGTGCTACTGGAACTCACTGGATCGGTCTGCAGACCGATCCACAACTCTCTGGATCGGTCCGCAGACCGATCAGAGCTTCCCTGGATCGGTCCCCGGACCGATCCATACACTGAAATCAGAATTTCTGATTTCTCCTTCCGGAAATTCAGAAACTCCTAATAAATTCAAGAAAATTCCAAAAATTACGAAACTTTGAGGATACATTCCTCATATCATACACTATCATGGAAAAATAGTTTTCTATGAAAATAACTTCCATTTTCAAATCTTGATACAAAATTCAAAAACTTTGAAATAGTTCAAAGTTAAGTCCAACTTTGTATCACTTTGGTCAATGATGAATGCTATCACTAGGAAAGCTTCATCAAGGTTTTTCAAAACAATTTTGAAATGATTTCAAACTCTTTAATTTGGGACCACAATCTTAGGGCTATATGCACATGACTTGTACACAAGCTTTCCCTATGATCCCCATTTTCTTGAATTAGGCTCATCTAGGTACAAAAACTATGCACCTTGATCCTAACTCATGATCCTAATATCTCACACACATCTAAAGTGCATCAAACACATCCAAGTCAATTTTGATGTGAGATATGGGTTTAGATATCTTAGACTAAGGTCTCATGCATTTTCTAAACACAAATTTGATCTCAATATCAAAGTGTGTTTTTCATCCTTAAATCAATTCAATTGATTACTAATGCAAGAGATGATGACATGACATAAAATGGTATCATAAATGAAAACATGTGCCAATGTCATGATGTCATGGCATAAAGTTTGAAACTTAAATAAACATGACATAAAACTAGCCTAAGCATTATCATGACATTTCAAATGATAATAAAATAAATATGATGTCATGGCATGGCATATGGAAACCAATCATGGTAAGTTAGCACAAATAAAATACCTAAATTCCCTATCTAAGTATCCTTAGCCTTAGCTAACTTAGAATCTAACCCTAGATTGCCCATATATCCCTAAGAGAAAACCAAAATCCCAATTATGGTATTTCTCTAGGTTTTCTTAAATTGTGCCAAATAAGATTGAAATCGATATTTTTCAAATATGGCACAATTTACTCTTTAAGGAGTAAATAATAATTCTTTTTCATTTTCAAAGGTTATCAAAACCTTGAAAATGCTCCTTGAGTCTCCTCAAAGTTGGGTTAACTACCCTTCTTATTGGAGTTGACACTCTCTAACCCATCTATGGGGTAGAGAAAATGCTCCTAGGAACCCAATACCTACTTGAGCTCATTGGGTTCACTAAATATTCACTAGGGATAACTTCCCTAGCAACCCTCCTAATGACCCTCTTAGGCTTTAAAGCCTTGGCCATTTGGGACTCATCAAGATCAACTCTAGGGGTGACTCCCCTTGTGACCTTGGTGTTGGTCTTCCTAGCCCTAGGTTTTGTTCCATAATCGAATGGAACATCATGATATGTGGGCTTGACCATTTGGGACTTAGGTTTGTGACTCAAACCTTTCTTGTCCTTGAACTTTTGACCCTTAGGCCCTAGAGTTGACTTCTCTAAATTTTTAAGGGCCTTTTCTAGGGTATCAAGCCTTGACCTCAAGACTTGATTCTCCTTTTCTAATACCTCAATTTTTGATTTATCACTCTTCCTTGAGGTATTCCTAGGCATATGTCTAGTTGATTTAGGGTTTCTACCTAGGTTTTCCTTAACCTTAGAAGTGTTAATCCTAGGGTTAGCATTCCTAGTAGTATCCCTATCTAGGCTAACATGTTTAGCTCCTAAGCACATGTATTGGTTCCTAAAGTTAACATGCTTATCATTATTAACAATTGCAACAAAACTACTAGCATGAGTTTTATTAGAATTGCAATAATGAACCTTAGAGGTTACCTTAGGGTTTGCCTTAGCTCCCCCTATCGATGTGCATCCCTTGTCCTTGTGAGGTTTCCTCCTCTTCGGACATTGGCTCCTATAGTGTCCCCGTTGCTTGCATTGAAAACACACCATGTGCTTCTTGCCTTTGCGTGTTGGGACTCCGGCTTCCTTGACCTTTGGTGCCGGTGGAGTCTTCCTAACTCTCTTTGGACATTTGCTCTTGTAATGTCCACACTCCCTACACTCAAAGCATATTATATGTAACTTATTTGAAATTGAGATGCTTGAGTTACCTAGGTTTGGGGATGGGTGTGAGCTTTCTTCTTCAACCCTTCCGGAGGTGGAAACTTCTTCTTCTTGCTCCGAACTTGAACAAGAGGAACTCTCCTCCTCTTCTTCCTTGGATATTGAGTAGCCCTCAACTTCCAATTCGCTCCCTCCATGATGTGAGCTACTTGGCTCACTAGGCTCCTCTTCATGGCTTGAGGTGGAGCTATCCTCATGGTACTTGGCCAAGTTGTTCCACAACTCCTTGGCATTGTTGTATCCTATCTTACACAAAATGTTAGTAGGCAATGAAAATTCAATTATTCTCGTTACCTCTTCGTTGATTTCGGATTTGTGAATTTGTTCTCTTGTCCACTCCTTCTTCTCAAGTGGTTTTCCTTCTTCATCCACCGGAGGAGTAAAACCTTCTTGTACACAAAACCAATTCATTATGTTAGTCATAAGAAAATACTTCATCCTTACCTTCCAATACGCGAAGTCGCCGCATTCGTAGAAAGGTGGAATGGTGACATCTTCTCCATAGAGATCCATTCTCTAGCTTTGCTCCCACGGGTGTTGATCCGTCGAAGAGCGGCCTCGCTCTGATACCACTTGTTAGGATCCTTCGTACGGCTAGAGAGGGGGTGTGAATAGCCGACCCCAAATTCTCGCGTTTCTTCCTACAATTTGTCAGCGCAGCGGAAAAACAAACAAGGAAACGAAAACAAGAAGATCAAACCTCAACGCGTCGATGTAACGAGGTTCGGAGATGATACTCCTACTCCTCGGCGTGTCCGTAAGGTGGACGAAGCCTCTCAATCCGTCGGTGGATGAGTCCCCGGAAAACCGGCTAATA
This sequence comes from Zingiber officinale, assembly GCF_018446385.1. NCBI lineage: Eukaryota > Viridiplantae > Streptophyta > Magnoliopsida > Zingiberales > Zingiberaceae > Zingiber > Zingiber officinale. The sequence continues at coordinate 166,106,293 of NC_055986.1, read as the reverse complement.
CAATATACTCCTTGTGGGTGGAGAAACCTCGCCACAATATTCGTAACAGCAAGAAAGGAATACAACAAGAGATACAAGAAGACAAGAACAATGAATGTAAAAACACAGGTTTTCTTGCCTCCTTGCCGATTGGATTCGTTGAAGCAGCAGCTCCTTAGAACACCTACAACAGCAGGATCCAGCCGAGAAGCTCACGCGAAGCTTGCGAAGAAGAGCTCAACAAAGCTCAAGCACCGCAGCACTTAGGCAGGAAGAGAAGAGGAAGAAGTGCAGCAGCAGCTCTCGACCCCTTTATACCGCGAAGAAGATGAAGAAACTAGGCCGTTGCGTCAACGCTAGAACCCCGATCGATCGCCCAGCGCACGAGGTTTCGCTTTGTCACCGATCGGTCCCGCCGATCAGGTGTCGCGATCAGCCCTGATCGGTCTCGATCAGGGAACCTCCGATCGGTCCATAGACCGATCGGGCTTCACGCCGATCGATCTATGCTCGATCGGCCATCGATCAACTGTAGATCGGTCGGCAGACCGATCTACGGTTTTTTCGCAAGGTTGCGTTGCCTCGATCGGTCTCGCCGATCGATTCAATCGATGAGCCATCGATCGATTCCGATCGGTCACCGCACCGATCGTGGCAAACGCAGATCACCGGATCGGTCCACCGGACCGATCCAACTCCTGCTTAGAGTGCCCTCTAACCTAGTTCGGAGAACGAGCCACCGAGCCCTTTCCGACTCCATATGCCAAGCTTCACTCACTTGGACTTCTCAACACGGATGTCCGATCACCCTTGATCCATCCGGATTTTCCCTTGCCCGGCTCACCAGGACTTTCCACACCGCCTAACATCCCAGGACTTCTCGGCTTCACTCACGGGACTTTCCAACCGCCTAACATCCCGTTAGGACTTTCCCATTGCCTAACATCCAGTTAGGACTTTTCCACTGCTCGGCTTCACTCACGGGACTTTCCACACCGCCTAACATCCCAGTTAGGACTTTCCTCTTGGCTTCACTCACGGGACTTTCCAACCGCCTAACATCCCAGCTTAGGACTTTCCGTGCCAAGTCTCCATACTTGGACTTTTCGATGCCAAGTCTCCATACTTGGACTTTTCCGTGCCAAGTCTCCATACTTGGACTTTTCGCGTGTCAAGCTCCCTGCTTGGACTTTTCCAGTGCCAAGTCTCCATACTTGGACTTTTCCAGTGCCAAGCTCCTGCTTGGACTTTTCCGTGCCAAGTCTCCATACTTGGACAAGCTCCCTGCTTGGACTTTTCCAGTGCCAAGTCTCCATACTTGGACTTTTTCCCGAATCAGGTCAATCAGGTCAACCTTGACCTACGGTTGCACCAATAATCTCCCAAACATCTATTCTTGTCCCATATCAAGAATAGAACTCTCTCACGAGTGTCAAACATCAACATGCAACACAACTAGGTCAACCTTGACCTAAGGTTGCACCGACAATCTTCCCAAGTCAAACATCAAAATACAACTTGAGTCACGTCAACTCGAGTCGGGTCAACCAGGTCAACCTTGACCTAAGGTTGCACCAACAAATACTTCTTATTTTCAAAGATTGACACAAATTTGGAAACTTATAAAAAATTTTAGTGTTTTCTTCAAGTCTGTGTCTAACTATTCAATGATGATCACTATCAAAAGATAGTCTTCACCAAGGTTTTCCAAAAGCATTTTAAAATCATTTTCAAAACCAATATCCAATCATTTTCTTTGGGCTCAATGCACATGACTTATACATTAGCTTTCCCAATGATTGGAAGACACATAACTATGTGATTTGATGAACCTAAAACTCAACAAGATGCACTAGATCAACATCTTGAGTTTTGTTCACCATCCTAACATCTCACTTGTATCTAACATGTATTAAAACACATACAAGTCACCTTATGATTCTTTGTGAGATGTATATTTGGTTTTGCCCTAATCTAAAGGATCATGCATATCTATCTAGGCATTGTGAGAACCATGATCATCCACCAAGGATGTCACTTGGCATAAGCCCACAATTGTTGACATTTGTCCTTAATTACAAGAAAATTAACATAATGCATGATATGTTATGACATACATCAAAAAAAAAGAATTTTCAAAAGAAAATTTCCTATAGCTACATGATGTATGTATGACATGACATAGTATTTTTATATTTTTCATAATAAAATATGAATGCTAAATATAAATATGATATCATGACATATGATGGGCAAACAAAATATGACAAATTAGCATAAATAAAATACCTAGATTACCTATCTAAGTGTCCTTAAATCTTAGCTAATCTTAAAATTAAATCCTAAATTGTCAATTTCTTGAAGAAATGTCAAAACCCAACTTGACATTTCTTTTATCCCTTTTTATTTGTGCCAATTGAGATTAAGAATTCAATCCTCAAATTTTTGTTTGACACAAATTACTCCTCTTAAGGATTAAACGTTGAAACTTAAGATTTAGATTTGCTCTTAGTTCCTTAAGAACATACTAATATCTCAACTACACATTTCTTATCCTTTCTCCAAGTGTGCCAACTTACTTTTGATGTGATTTCTCAAGGTTTGACACAACTTACTTTTTCAAAGAGTAATTAATTTGATTAAGGTTTAAATTTTCCCTTAACCCCTCAATAGAATACCAAATTTCTAACTTGGTATTTCTTTTTGCATTTGTGTCAATTTAAATTTAAGTTCAATTCCTCAAGACTTGGCACATTTTACTCTTTCAAAGAGTAAATGAAATCAAATTAAGGCTTAGATTCGCCTTTAACCTTCTAAGAAGATGTCAAAACCCCAACTTGACATTTCTTATCCTTCTATAAATGTGTCAATTTAAATTAAGTTCAAATCCAAAGTTTGACACATTTTACTCTTCCAAAGAGTAAACATCTTATATTGGGACTTAGATTTTGGCACATGTATTACTCTTTTAAGGAGTAACCCTATAATCCTCTTCATTTTCAAAGTTTAACAACAACATTGAAAATGCTCTCGAGTGCCAACTTTAATAAGGTTGGGTTAACTACCCTTCTAATTTGAGTTGACACTCCCTAAACCCATCTAGGGTGTAGAGAATATGCTCCTAGGAAGCCAAAACCTATTGGTGCTCCTTGGATGCTCTAGGTACTCACTAGGGATGACTTCCCTAGATACCTTCCTAAGAACCTTTCTAGGCTTCTTAGAAACCTTGGTCACTTCCACTATGTCACTTCTAGGGATTGCTTCCCTTGTAACCTTCTTTGTGACTTTATTGGATCTTTTTTGGGCCTTAGTCACCTTTACTAAGTCAACTCTAGGGATGACCTCCCTTGTGACTGATAACTAGCATTTTTATTGATTATTTTGGCTCTTATTATTGACGTTTTTACCTTCTCACATGCTTAATTTTGTGGTTATATTATATTTTGTGAGAAAAAATCTAGTTTGGACTTAATTATAAATTTCCTACAAATTGTGAAATTTAATTTCATATTTTTGTGTGTTTTGTAGGAAATTCAAAGAGCCATGGATTAGGGTCGAGCCGGATCGAATTTGGCTTGATTTGGAGGTCAAACGGAGAAGATCAAGCTGAGTCAGTGTGGACCGTTGATCCAGATCAAGAGAAATCTTGCCCCTTCAGTCAGATCAAAAGATCCAACCTTTCATCCTGATTTAAAGGGATCTGGACCATTGATCAAGATCATGGCATCCAAGGGCTCATTAAAGCTCCAATTCAATTTGGATAGAAAGGAGCCCAATTTCAAATACCTAATCCAATACTCAAGCCCACACTTAAAGCCCAATTCTAAAAAGTCCAATTTCACCCTTAATGAATCCAGATCTAAGCTAATGGATTTCTCCTCAAACCCGGATCCGAACGAGAAGCTACAGTAGCGTTTTCTTCCCTTCTGTTCGGGACACCAGGGGGTCACGGTGCGCGTTTCTTCCTCGCGGCTAGGGCACGCGCGACAGCAACTCCCCCGCGCGTTCTTCTTCCTTCTCCCCGGCAACGGCGCCAATTTGATAGTGGCCCAATTTTGTCGCGAATTGGGCATCAAATGATGTATACCAAACCCCTCCTACACTAATGTAGCATAGGAATGACTCGGGTCGTCCCCAACGAAAGTAACGATAGGATGGTAAACTTAGGATAGTATGTTATTTCTATTTTTTTGGGATTTTTAATATGAAATTGGAGTTTGGATTTTTGATTCTAAATTTAACAAATAAAAAGCAAGACAAGTAGTAAATTAATCTAATGCTGGAATAAAATTTAACTAGGTGCCAACAATTAATCCACAACGCATTGTCACTCTACGCTATGGGTTAATTATCAACACGATTAATCTAGGGAATGAAATAGCGAAGCATCAAATGAAATCTAATCTAAATAATGAAAGGCAATGCAAGTAAAGAAAACTATATCTATCCTAACTAACCATTGAAGATTTTCCTACATCGCATTGTCACACTACGATACAAGATTATCTATCAATGGGCATAACATGAAATAAAGCGTTAACAAAACTAAGAATGTAATGAAGCCTAAAGCATGAAACAAAACCTAAACTAATCTATCCTAATTGCATTCAATCGAAATTAGAGCTCAACTAAATTGCAAGAACAAGACAAAGCAAGTATTAAACAAACTAAAATACATCAAATTAAACCTAACTACTGGTTGAAGCATTTCATCAAACATGTTGTGAGCGTTAATCAAATTGAACATAATACGTGCAACTTAAACATGGAAGATCAAGTTAATACAAGCATTCAACCACAATTCATCAACAAAAGCAAATTAACAAAATTAACAGAATTAAACTAATAAAATCCAACCACAATCCACACAATTTCTTCCGATACCAACGACTATCTCCGTCGTCACACGGAGACCTAGCTCGGAACCCCCAAAGCCGGTGGACAGTAGCACTCTGATGGACTTGCTGCTAGCTTCGACACCGACGAGGATGAACGGATCTTCCAACAGAGAACCCCTCTGCTGGAGTGGCTGGAAATGGACTGCCGGCTGTGCTTCTTGCTCCACCGCCTGAACCCCAGATGGTAAGCTGTCAGAAGGCTGCCGGAGTGTGGAGGTCTAACCGGAGAACCCCTCCGGTGAGGTGAAGATGATCGGAGTCGCTGTCGAAAACCTGCTGCCCGCCGAGAAGACTGCCGCTGTCGCTCGCCGATTGAAATCTAGAAGAGGAATATGGGCTGTGGCTGGCCGGCCGGCGGCAAGGGAAGAGAAGAGACGCCGCCGGCCGAAGAGAAGGAAGAAGAACGCGCGGGGGAGTTGCTGTCGCGCGTGCCCTAGCCGCGAGGAAGAAACGCGCACCGTGACCCCCTGGTGTCCCGAACAGAAGGGAAGAAAACGCTACTGTAGCTTCTCGTTCGGATCCGGGTTTGAGGAGAAATCCATTAGCTTAGATCTGGATTCATTAAGGGTGAAATTGGACTTTTTAGAATTGGGCTTTAAGTGTGGGCTTGAGTATTGGATTAGGTATTTGAAATTGGGCTCCTTTCTATCCAAATTGAATTGGAGCTTTAATGAGCCCTTGGATGCCATGATCTTGATCAATGGTCCAGATCCCTTTAAATCAGGATGAAAGGTTGGATCTTTTGATATGACTGAAGGGGCAAGATTTCTCTTGATCTGGATCAACGGTCCACACTGACTCAGCTTGATCTTCTCCGTTTGACCTCCAAATCAAGCCAAATTCGATCCGGCTCGACCCTAATCCATGGCTCTTTGAATTTCCTACAAAACACACAAAAATATGAAATTAAATTTCACAATTTGTAGGAAATTTATAATTAAGTCCAAACTAGATTTTTTTCTCACAAAATATAATATAACCACAAAATTAAGCATGTGAGAAGGTAAAAACGTCAATAATAAGAGCCAAAATAATCAATAAAAATGCTAGTTATCAGTGACCTTCTTTGTGACATTATTAGACTTCTTAGAAGTCTTAGTCACATTGGTCTTGCCAAAAGTACCTTTAGGGATTCCTTCCCTAGTATCTTTGACTTGACCTATAAACCTAGGGTTGACCCCATAGTTATATGGAACCCTATGAAAAGAAGTCACATCCTTCTTGATTTTAGGTTTGTATCCCAAACCTCTATAGCCATTGGATGGCTCTTGTCTAGCTCTCCCTAGGTGATACTCATTTTTCCCCTTAAGCAAGTTTTCCATTCTTGCTAAGGTTCTCTCTAAGTTATCAAGTCTTGACCTTAAGACTTGGTTTTCCCTTACTAAATCCATAGATTTGGATTTTTGTTGATTCCTATGAACATTTCTAGCCTTAGGCTTATATCTAAAGTCCTTAGAGTTATTGCCTAAGTAGTTATCTACCTTCTTAACCTTAGGTATGGTAGATCTAGCATGAGGAGGTATATATTTGTCCTTAGGTTTATCATGCATTCTATTTTCATGATAAATAGCATTACAATGATTTAAATTTGAACTAGCATGCTTTTTATCATTTCTAAGAGAATTTGCATTAATAAAATTTACCTTGGGTTTGCTCTTACAAGCTCCCCCTAGATTTGTGCTTCCTCTAATCACCTTGATTGACTTCTTTCCTTTAGGGCATTGACTCCGATAATGCCCATTTTGATTGCATGAGAAGCACACAATGTGCTCCTTGCTCTTGCGTTTCGTGGGACCAATCTCCTTGGGCTTCTGTTTGCCCTTGGATGTTACTTGGCCTTTCTTCTTGGCCAATTTGGGACACTTGCTCTTGTAGTGCCCATGCTCCCTACACTTAAAGCAAATGATATGATTTTTATCTTTAATAATTGAAATATTTATACCTTTGCTTGTAGGGTTGATGCTTGATTCTCCATTTGATTTTTCTTGCAATGTAGAGATGACATCATCTTCTATTTCTTCCTCTTCACTCGAGGATGTGGACTCTTCTACTTCTTCATCTCTTGAGGATGTAGAAGATCTCTCATCTTCTTCCTTCTCCTTTTCTTCCTTCTCCTCTTCCTTCTTCTCCTCGAATGTTGACCTTGTGTCAACATCGGATTAGTCCTTCTCTTCTTGGACCAATGAACCCTTCTCCTTGGGCTCCTCAACTCCTTGAAGTTGTGTAGGATTCTCATGATAGGCAATGATCTTTTTCCAAAGATCACATGCACTTGTGCATTCACCTACACTCAACAGGATATTAGAAGGTAATAAATTTAACAACACTTTTGTTACCTCCTTATTCGCCTCCGCTTGCTCCTTTTGTTCCTCGGTCCAATGTCGAGGTCGGAGGCGCTTACCCTTCTTATTCGTAGGAGCTTCAAATGGGTCACTCAAGACAACCCATTGGTTACAATCCATTTGGAACCATGTCTCCAACCAATTCCTCCAAAAGGCGAAGTCTTCCTTGTCGTATGGAGGAGGAATCTGGATGTCCCATCCAAGTGGACCTCCCAAGTCCATCTTCTTCCTCTAGCGGTTGCTCTCTTGGCGGTTAGTCCTCAAAAGAGCGGTCTTGCTCTGATACCAATTGTTGCGACCTTGATGTCCGCTAGAGGAGGGTGAATAGCGTCTCATTGCGTGTTCGTCGGTTGCGTCTTAATGATGTGCAGCGGAATACAAAGACAAAAATAATCAATGCTAACACCTAGGGTTTACTTGGTATCCACCTCAAGATGAGGTGACTAATCCAAGGATCCACACGACACACTCACTCCACTATGAAAACCATCTTCTCGGTCGCAGCTGGAGGCGGAGAAGCCTCGTACAACACTCACACACAACACAACACAAATACAACAAGAATAAACAAAAATACAACAACGCAACACACTCTTCTTCTTGCTTACTTGTGCTTATTGTTGGTGCAACCTTAGGTCAAGGTTGACCTGGTTGACCAGACTCGAGTTGACTTGACTCGAGTTGTGTTTTGATATTTGACGAGTTATGTTTGACAATATTTGACGTGAACAGAAAAGTTGTATCTTGATGTTTTACAAGGATACAAGCTTGGGAGATTGTGGGTGCAACCCGTGGTCAAGGTTGACCTGGTTGACCCGAGGTGAGTTGACCTGACTCGGAAAAGTCCAAGCAGGGAGCTTGGCACAGGAAAAGTCCAAGTAGGGAGCTTGGCATGGGAAAAGTCCAAGCAGGGAGTTTGGCATGGTGAAAAGTCCAAGCAGGGAGCTTGGCACGGGAAAAGTCCAAGTATGGAGACTTTGCACGGAGAAGTCCAAGTATGGAAGCTTGGCACATGGGAAGTCGGAGAGGGCTCGGTAGCTCGTTCTCCGGACTGTGGTCAGAGAGGGCTCGGGAGCTCGTTCTCTGGACCGGATGGAAGTCGGAGAGGGCTCGGTAGCTAGTGTTGGGTTCTTCGGGCCGCGAAAACCGCTTTTTCGCGTCGCGGAAACCCCGAAGGACCCAAAGCCGTAGATCCGTGCAAAGATTCGTATATAAAATTCGAAAAACTATTTCTTACACGAGTTCAAAAACTGATCTACTACTTAGATCTACGAGGAAAAAGTGTTTACCCTTGATGCACGCCCTACGCGAATCCCGCTCTTCCAAGGTGTTGCCGGATCTCAAGACCGTCAAGCGCCGGTCCTCTAGAAGTATCCACACGGACAACTTAGGTGGAAAAAACCTCACACAAAGGTGTGCTAGCACCTTGGTAAGGTTCGGCCAAGTAAGGAGGAGAGGGAGAGGGAGAGCTTGAGAGGAAGGAGGAAGAAGATGAAGTTACACCACTTGAATGGGAAAATAATCAAATTCACCATCCAAAAACCAAGTGGCCGGCCACTTTTCAAATTACACATTAATTGCATTAATTGCAATTAATATGAAACCATAAAATCACATTAATTGCATTAATTGCAATTAATATGAAACCATTAAGAGAGTGGCTTTGTCACTTCCATGAGGTGGCACCCATGATGATGTGGAACATCATTATTGGTCCACCTAATGCCAACTCACCAATGAGGTGGCAAAAGGTCAAGCCAAAATTGACCTTTGGTCTTCCTTCCCAAGTCAAGTCAAACTTGACTCAATCTCTACCATGGTGGATCTAATCCAACCATTTGATTCGAGCCAACTTAATATAATGAATCTAATTCATTAAATTAAATTGATTCAATGAGTCAAAATCTAAATTAGACTCATTTAACACATGAATCAACTTGAGTCGAACTCAAGTTAGCCCAATTAGGATTACTCTTAATCCAATTTGATTCATCAAATGAATCTAATCCTCTTGGTTCATCATATGAACCTAATCTCCACCTAATTGTCCTAAGTGTGTGACCCTATAGGTTCTTGTAACGTTGGCAATGCCCTAAACCCATTTAGGAGCATAAGTAATGAGCGGTATCTAGCAACACATCATTACTACCCAAGTTACAAGAATGTCGAGATCCGACATCACCTTGTGACTACCAATTGTGACTACTCACAAAATAATGACAAGTGTCCTTCTATCCTAGACATCTAGATTGATCAATATGAGGCATAGACCGTGTCATCCTCTAATCAATCTAAATCTTGAACTCCAAGTTAGACTCACTCGATCAAATGAGCTCAACATCTAATGTTGACTCATTTGGGCATAACCATGCACTTAGTGGTCTCACTCTATCAAGAATAGCGATGTCGCTCCCGTCATATGAGAGGGATATATCCCATCTACATCACTCACATCCCTCTTCATAATTCGTTACATACCCAGTAATCGCCTTTATAGTCCACCCAGTTACGGGTGACGTTTGACGAAACTAAAGTACATAACTCCTTATGTAGGGATCCATGGTGACTTCTGGTCTAAGGACTAATAGTCATACTAATAGCCACATGAGAAAGTATATGACACTAATATAACGATCCATGATACTTTCTCATGGCGGGTCATTCAGTATACATTCTCTAATGCATACCCATGTGTCAGCTTGATATCTCTATATCCATGACTTGTGAGATCAAGTCATCGAGCTGACCTACATGCTAGTCTTATTGTATTAACATTGTCCCTGAATGCTAATACTCGACTAGGAATGATTTAGAGTAGTGTTCCCTATAACATCTCACTATCGATTCAACTAATCGATTGATATAGGTATGAACCTTCTACTCAAGGACGCTATTATACTTAGTCTATTTGACACTAATATAAATAAGTATAATAACCAAACAAATGCCTTTATTAATATACAAGAATATGATATACATGAGTCCATACAATCATCAAATGATTGGCTCTAGGGCTCTAACTAACAATCTCCCACTAGCACTAGAGCCAATCAGTATAGGCTCTAAGGCCTAAAGACCTAGTGTGACCATCATGCTTCCTCTGTGCCAAAGCCTTGGTCAAGGGATCTGCGATGTTAGCCTCTGTGGGTACTCGCAAATCTTCACATCTCCTCTATCGATAATCTCTCGAATGAGATGGGACCGTAGTATATGCTTGGTCCGCTGGTGTGCGAGGTTCCTTCGCCTGTGCTATAGCTCCATTGTTGTCACAATAGAGCTCAACTGGGTCAGCGATGCTAGGAACCACCCCAAGTTCAGTGATGAACTTGCGGATCCAAACTGCCTCCTTTGCTGCCTCTGATGCAGCAATATACTCGGCTTCTGTTATAGAATCAGCTACTTGAACTCTTCTAGTGACAGACCACCATTAATGCAAAATACGAACCCAGATCGATAATCATCCCGATCGGTCTGGAAGCTGGCATCACTGTAACCCTTTACAGTTAGCTCAAGATTGCCTCCATATATCAAGAAATATTCTTTAGTCCTTCGTAAGTACTTAAGAATATTCTTGACCGCTATCGATGACTTTCACCGGATGGTATCTGCTCGTCATGCTCAAAGCATACGAGACATCGGTCAGTACATAGCATGGCGTACATGATCGATCCTATGGCTGATGCATAAGGGATCGATCCATGCGATCTCTCTCTCTCTAGACGAGGGAGAGGGACCTTGAAAGACTCATGCCATGTGACATCGTCAGAAATCCCTTTGGAATTCGCATGGCAAACCAAGGAGTACCTTGTCAATGTATGTACTCGACTTAGGCCAAGCAATCTCTTAAATCTATCTCTATAGATCTGTATCCCTAGAATGCGGGATGCCTCACCTAAGTCCTTCATTGAGAAGCAACTCCCTAGCCAGGTCTTGACAGATGAAGCATAGGGATGTCCTTCCCAATGAGTAGTATGTCATCCACATACAATATGAGGAAGACAACTATGTCCCTACAACCTTCTTGTAGACACAAGGCTCATCTTCGTTCTTGATGAAACCAAACTGTTTGATCGCATCATCGAATCGAAGATTCTAGCTCCGAGAAGCTTGCTTTAGTCCATAAATGGACCTATGCAGCTTGCATACTCTACTTGTGGATCTACAAAACCCTCAGGTTGTGTCATGTACACATCCTCGAGTAGGTTTCATTCAAAACGCGGTTTTGACATCCATTTGCCATATCTCATAGTCATGGTAGGCTGCAATAGCAAGCATGATCCGAATGGACTTAAACATCGCTACTGGAGAAAAGGTTTCATCATAGTCAATACCATGAATCTGCTTGAAACCTTTAGCTACCAAGAGACCCTTATAGATAAGTCCATCCATGTCAGTCTTTCTCTTAAAGACCCACTTGCACCCAATGGGTTTTACCCCTTCAGGTGGATCAACCAAAGTCCATACTTGGTTGGTGTACATGGATTCCATCTCGGATCTCATGGCTTCTAGCCATTTCTCAGAATCTGGTCTCATCACAGCTTCTTGATAGGTGGTAGGCTCATCCTCTATGAGCACAATGTCATCATGGTCAGACAAGAGAAAAGAGTATCTCTCAGGCTGACGACGTACCCTATCAGACCTGCGAAGAGGTATGTCTACTTGAACTGGTTGTTGTTCCTCAACTCTTTGTGGAACAACATCATCCACAACACTTTGTGGTTCCAGTTCAACTTCCATCGAGGCATTAGTGCTATTGTTCGCATCTTGAATTTCTTCAAGATCGAACGCGCTCCCACTTGTCTTTCTAGAAACAAAATCCCTTTCTAGAAAGACCCCAGTCTTTGCCACAACTACCTTGTGCTGACTGGGAATGTAGAAGTAATATCCCTTAGTTTCCTTGGGATATCCGATGAAATAGCACTTGTCGGATTTGGGTCCTAATTTGTCTGAGACTTGACGTCGTACGTAAGCCTCACACCTAAAAGACACCTGGGCATCTCTCCCAGTCCATATCCTATATGGTGTCTTTATCACGGCCTTGGATGGAACTCGGTTGAGAATGAAAGCTGCCGTGTCTAGAGCATATCCCCATAGATATGTCGGAAGATCTGTGTGACTCATCATAGATCGTACCATATCTAATAAGGTACGATTCCTCCTTTCGGATATACCATTCCACTGTGGTGTTCCAAGAGGAGTGAGTTGAGATAAAATCCCACACTCAGCTAAGTAGTCACGAAACTCATGGCTTAAGTATTCACCACCTCGATCTGATCGAAGTACCTTAATACTCTTGCCAAGCTGGTTCTGTACTTCATTCTTGAATTCTTTGAACTTTTCAAAGGATTTAGACTTATGTGTCATTAAGTACACATAACCGTATCTACTGAAGTCATCAGTAAATGTGATGAAGTATCTATAACCGCCTCTAGCAGCGACATTGAAAGGGCCACATACATCACTATGTATGAGTCCTAACAAATCAGTCGCTCTCTCGCCGTGCCCACTAAAGGGAGTCTTGGTCATCTTGCCTCGTAGGCATGACTCGCATATCTCATATGATTCAAAATCAAATGAGTCCAGCAAACCATCCTTATGGAGCTGGGATAAGAGCTTGTCATTTATATGACCTAAGCGACAGTGCCAGAGGTAAGTTTGGTTCAAGTCATTCGACTTGATCCTCTTGGTATTTATGTTATAGACAGGGCTCTCTAGGTCTAGAATGTAGAGTCCGTTTATCAGAGGTGCACTACAATAGAACATATCGTTTAAAAAGACGGAACAACATTTGTTCTTTATTATAAACAGTATCCTCTTTGTCCAAACAAGAAACTGATATTATGTTCTTTGCGCAGGCACATAACAACAATCGTCTAATTCTAGTACTAGCCCGAGGGCGAGATAGATGATAAGTTCCTACAGAAATAGCAGCAACTCGTGCTCCATTGCCTACTCGTGGTCTATCTCCCTTCGTCAATGCTCTGCTATTCCTCGCTTGTACATTAGTACAAATGTAAGAAATCCGGTATCTAATACCCATGATGAAGAAATAGAGAGGTTGACTTCTATTACATTTATACCTGAAGTAGAAATCTTATTTCTCTTCTTCTTAAGATCTTCCAAGTATTCTTTGGAGTTCCTCTTCCAGTGCCTTGCTTGTCTTTGATATAGGTGACAAAGATGTTCAACCATATCGTAAGCGCTCATAAACTCATGTTGCTTCGAATCTCAAAGTTCATGGTTGCGAGCATAAGACAAGACACATCTAATCCGTCATCTTGATGCTTCTTGTAAGCATCTCGGTGTGCTCGCGTGGCGGTGGCGGGAGGGCTCCAGAATGTACAGTTCACGTTCTTGGGTGAGAACTATTCTCGATTCTTACCAGTCCAGGAAATTTGCTCCGTTGAGCTTGTCCTTCTTAAGGACAGATCGCAGAGAGAAAATGTTCGTATTTGACGTCATGGTTATCTACAACAAAAATTTACAGAAATAAATATCATATTCTTTAAAATTCATTTAATTAGGCCTTTAATTAAATGATACTCCCACTGAATTTTATAATTCTTGTGGGACAAGATCCACATCATACTAACCCTTGAGTTAGCTTTGGCTAAAACGCCCAAGGCTTAGTATGATCGGTAGGTAACGATTACCAATTACATCTCTATGCAACTCTTGTTTATAGAATCAATATCCGCATTTATATTAAAACTCGAGTTAGCTTTGGCTAATACGCCCGAGAGTTAATATAGATGTGATTTTGACCTATCTTTTCCAACCGTTGGAATAATGCCTATAGTTGACTCGATCCAACCGAGTAACTAGGAATACTCAATCTAATTGAGTTTGTATTCTCCCATGCGTTGATAGGCGGGACCAAGATTGTCCCTCCGTACCCTACCAAGATAATATGTATTGCTCTGCTTTGGCAGATTCAACAATACATGTGATCGAGGTAGTGATAGGTATCACGGCACGGTTAGGCATTTAGAGTTGGTTCGATCTAGATCTAATCTAATCGAGAAGGATGCATCTTGTGCACGACTTAGATCTAATCTAATCGCAAGGGTGCATCATGTGCACGACTTAGATCTAATCTAATCGTTAAGGCACTAATTAATTAATTAACTATTAAACATGCATCAGATACATAATAATTAATTAATTAATCTATTTGTGATTTAGTCATGGCCCTACTACGATCTTCTCAAGCCAATGAGAAGATCGAATGGTCAACCTAGGGTCAACAGCTTCTCCAAGCTCCTCCCTTTGACCACCTTGTGTTGCTCGTGCCCGCCTCGGAACTCCGTCTCGTGTGGACCCTCCACCGCTCCAATTTGTACATTACAATTTGAAACTCGAGTTACATTCGAGTCTAAATCTAATTTACAACAAGAATAAAAGACGAGGCACGACGCGCAGGTCGCGAATAATAAAATAAATACAACACGCGAAAACACATCACGGCACGCAGGCCGTATTATGAATTACAACACAACCAATCATATTGGGTTTTGGGCCATGACTATCACAAAATTAATATATAATTCAAAATTATATATTTTCTTATTTTCTGTAATTTTAAAAATAGTTTTTTTACAATTTTACAAGTAAAATTTCCCGGCGGTCCCGGTTAGCGGTTTCGGGCGCAATCGCGGAACGGATCCCTTGCGGGGCCAGGGGCGATCTAACCATCGCGAGGGTTCCTTTGCGATCCAACAGCGCCTAAACCCGCTGTCCCAAAACGATTTGGGCCGAGACATTACCGTTTCGGAAAAATCTTCCCGACGGGTTCGTTTTTTTAGCGATTTCGGGTGCGATCGCGGAGCAAATCCCCTTGCGGGGTTAGGGGCAGCGCCCTACCCACGATCTAACCATCGTGAGTTGCTCCGTTGCGATCTAAAGGCACCGAGTCCGCTGTCCCAAAGATTTTGGGTCGAAACGTTTGGGAAAATTCTTCCGATAGCCGAAGCCTACAAGTGCTGAGACACTTGTGCTTCGCCTATAAGGAAAAATTACCCATAAAACCATAAAATTGAATTTTTACAGAAAATCACAGAAGTTTTGTTTTCCAAAACAAAAACTAACTCGTACAAGTCTTTGCACGTGGCTCGATACCACTGTTGGGTTCTTCGAATTTCCGCGTCGCGGAAACCCCGAAGGACCCAAAGCCGTAGATTCGTGCAAAGATTCGTATACAAAATTCGAAAAACTATTTCTTGTACGAGTTCAAAAACTGATCTACTACTTAGATCTACGAGGAAAAAGTGTTTACCCTTGATGTGCGCCCTACGCGAATCCCGCTCTTCCAAGGTGTTGCCGGATCTCAAGACCGTCAAGCGCCGGTCCTCTAGAAGTATCCACACAGACAACTTAGGTGGAGAAAACCTCACACAAAGGTGTGCTAGCACCTTGGTAAGGTTCGGCCAAGTAAGGAGGAGAGGGAGAGGGAGAGCTTGAGAGGAAGGAGGAAGAAGATGAAGTTACACCACTTGAATGGGAAAATAATCAAATTCACCATCCAAAAACCAAGTGGCCGGCCACTTTTCAAATTACACATTAATTGCATTAATTGCAATTAATATGAAACCATAAAATCACATTAATTGCATTAATTGCAATTAATATGAAACCATTAAGAGAGTGGCTTTGTCACTTCCATGAGGTGGCACCCATGATGATGTGGAACATCATTATTGGTCCACCTAATGCCAACTCACCAATGAGGTGGCAAAAGGTCAAGTCAAAATTAACCTTTGGTCTTCCTTCCCAAGTCAAGTCAAACTTGACTCAATCTCTACCATGGTGGATCTAATCCAACCATTTGATTCGAGCCAACTTAATATAATGAATCTAATTCATTAAATTAAATTGATTCAATGAGTCAAAATCTAAATTAGACTCATTTAACACATGAATCAACTTGAGTCGAACTCAAGTTAGCCCAATTAGGATTACTCTTAATCCAATTTGATTCATCAAATGAATCTAATCCTCTTGGTTCATCATATGAACCTAATCTCCACCTAATTGTCCTAAGTGTGTGACCCTATAGGTTCTTGTAACGTTGGCAATGCCCTAAACCCATTTAGGAGCATAAGTAATGAGCGGTATCTAGCAACACATCATTACTACCCAAGTTACAAGAATGTCGAGATCCGACATCACCTTGTGACTACCAATTGTGACTACTCACAAAATAATGACAAGTGTCCTTCTATCCTAGACATCTAGATTGATCAATATGAGGCATAGACCGTGTCATCCTCTAATCAATCTAAATCTTGAACTCCAAGTTAGACTCACTCGATCAAATGAGCTCAACATCTAATGTTGACTCATTTGGGCATGGCCATGCGCTTAGTGGTCTCACTCTATCAAGAATAGCGATGTCGCTCCCGTCATATGAGAGGGATATATCCCATCTACATCACTCACATCCCTCTTCATAATTCGTTACATACCCAGTAATCGCCTTTATAGTCCACCCAGTTACGGGTGACGTTTGACGAAACTAAAGTACATAACTCCTTATGTAGGGATCTATGGTGACTTCAGGTCTAAGGACTAATAGTCATACTAATAGCCACATGAGAAAGTATATGACACTAATATAACGATCCATGATACTTTCTCATGGCGGGTCATTCAATATACATTCTCTAATGCATACTCATGTGTCAGCTTGATATCTCTATATCCATGACTTGTGAGATCAAGTCATCGAGCTGACCTACATGCTAGTCTTATTGTATTAACATTGTCCCTGAATGCTAATACTCGACTAGGAATGATTTAGAGTAGTGTTCACTATATCATCTCACTATCGATTCAACTAATCGATTGATATAGGTATGAACCTTCTACTCAAGGACGCTATTATACTTAGTCTATTTGGCACTAATATAAATAAGTATAATAACCAAACAAATGCCTTTATTAATATACAAGAATATGATATACATGAGTCCATACAATCATCAAATGATTGGCTCTAGGGCTCTAACTAACAGCTAGTTCTCCGAACTATGGTCAGAGAGGGCTCGGTAGCTCGTTCTCTGGACCAGATGTGGAAAGTCCTGGTGAGTGAAGCCAGGCAGATGGATAAGTCCTGGTGAGTGAAGCCAGGCAGTGGGAAAGTCCTGGTGAGTGAAGCCAGGCAGTGGGAAAGTCCTGGTGAGTGAAGCCAGGCAGTGAGAAAGTCCTGGTGAGTGAAGCCAGGCAGTTGTGAAAACCCTAGTGAGTGAAGCTAGGTGAAAGTCCTGGTGAGTGATGCCAGGCAGTGGGAAAGTCCTGGTGAGTGAAGCCAGGCAGTTGGAAAGTCCTGGTGAGTGAAGCCGGGCAGATTGGAAATCCTGGTGAGTGAAGCCAAGTGAAAACCCTAGTGAGTGAAGCTAGGTGAAAGTCCTGGTGAGTGAAGCCGGGCAAGGGAAAATCCAGATGGATCAAGGGTGATCGGACATCTGGTGTTGAGAAGGTCAAGTAGGTCAAGGGAGTGACCGGATACTTGACACGAAGAGAAAAGTCCAAGTGGGTCAAAGGGATTGACCGGACACTTTGTGGGGAGTCTTAGCAGGTCAAGGGAGTGACCGGATGCTAAGCATGATGTACCAACAGGTCAAGGTTGACCGGATGTTGGTTTGGAAAGTTTGGGACTTGGTTTGGGCAAAAACCAAGCTCTGGATCGATCAGTGGATCGATCGGTGATCGCTATACTGGATCGGTGCAGTGACCGATCGGTAACAACAGTAGCCTCTTGAGTGTTATCGATCGGTCCGCACCGATCGAAACAACGATCGAAGGCAAGAAGTTCGGGAGAAAAGGAAGGACATGCATGCTGATCGGTCCTGGACCGATCAGAAGCTCGATCGGTCCCGGGACCGATCGAGGACCGATCGACTTCAACCTGATCGGTCGTAACTATCCGTTGGCTCTGGCGGTCTTCTGCTGTCTTCTGGCTTCTTCTTCGCAGGTGGATGCAGGTATAAAAGGGCTGAGGGCTTCTACAGTGGACAAACACTGCTTCTCTTCTTCTTCCTACTCCTGACTGTGATCGAGCTTTGCTGAGCTCCGAAGCTTCGTGTGAGCTTCTTTGACTGAGTTGCTTGTTGGCATTCGTCCGTGAAGTTGGTGCTTCATCCGGGACTTCAGTCGACGAGAAGGCAAGCGAGTATTCGTACATTCATTGTGTATTTTGTTCTTGCTCTTCTTTGTATTTCCATATTGTTGTTGCAAGCTATTGTGGCGAGGTTTCTCCACCCACAAGGAGTATTTATTAGACGGTTCTCCGGGGACTCATCCACCGACGGATTGATAGGGCTCGTCCACCTTACGGACACGCCGAGGAGTAGGAGTATCACCTCCGAACCTCGTTACATCCATCGAGTTTGAGGTTTGTCTTTTTCCTTTTCGTTTCTACGGTTTCATTTTCGCTGCGCTAACCCTAATCGTAGGAAGAAACGCGAAGATTTTGGGGTGGCTATTCACACCCCCCCTCTCTAGTCGCATCCATCGATCCTAACAAGTGGTATCAGAGCGAGGTCGCTCTTCGCCGGATTAACACCCGAGGGAGCACAAGCTAGAGATGGATCAACTCGGAGAAGACATCACCATTCCACCTTTCTATGACCGCGACGATTTCACGTATTGGAAGGTAAGAATGAGGTATTTTCTTATGACTAACCTTGAAATTTGGAGTTGTGTTCAATTAGGTTTCAAGCCTCCAATGGATAAGGAAGGAAAACCACTCGAGAAGAAGAAGTGGATAAGGGAACAAATCCACCATTCCATAATCAACGATGAGGTAATGAAAGTATTTGAATTCTCATTACCTAATGACATTCTATGTAAGATAGGTGGATACAACAATGCCAAGGAGTTGTGGAACAACTTGGCTAAGTTCTATGAGGGGAACTCCACTTCAAGCCATGAAGAGGAGTCAAGTGAGCCAAGGAGTTCACATCATGGAGGGATGAATTTAGAAGTTGAGGGCTACTCAACATCTAAAGAAGAAGAGGAGGAGAGTTCCTCTTCAAGTTCGGAGCAAGGAGAAGAAGCTTCTACCTCCGGAAGGGATGAAAGAGAGAGCTTACATCCCACCTCAACCCTAGGTAACTCAAGCAATTTAAGTTCAAATAAATTGCATATAATGTGCTTTGAGTGTAGGGAATTTGGGCATTACAAGAATAAGTGTCCAAAGAGGGTTAGAAAGACTCCACCTGCGTCAAAGGTCAAGGAAGCCGGAGTCCCAACACGCAAGGGCAAGGAGCACGTGGTGTGCTTCCAATGCAAGCGAAGGGGACACTATAGGAGTCAATGTCCGAGGGGGAGGCAATCTCACAAGGACAAGAGACCGAGCACATCGATAGGGGGAGCTAAGGCAAACCCTAAGGTAATCTCTAAGGCACATTATTGCAATACTAGTAAGATGCATGCTAGTAGTTTGATTGCAATTGACAATAATGATAAGCATGATAATTATAGAAATCGATACACATGCTTAGGTGCCAAACATGTGAGCCTAGATAAGGATAATACTAGGAAAGTCAACCCTAGGATCAACTCATCTAAGGTTAAGGATAACCTAGGTAGAAATCCCAAAACAACTAGACATATGCCTAGGAATACCTCAAAGACAAATGACAAGTTAAAACTTGAGGCCTTAGAAAAGGAAAATCAAGTCTTGAGGTCAAGACTTGACTCTCTAGAAAAGGCTCTTAAGGATTTGACTCTAGGGTCTAGGGGTCAAAAACCCAAGTCCAAGGACAAGAAAGGTTTGGGTCACAAACCTAAGTCCCAAGTATTCAAGCCCAATTATCATAATGTTCCATTCGATTATGGAACAAAACCTAGGGCTAGGATGAACAACACCAAAGTCACAAGGGGAGTCACCCCTAGAGTTGATCTTGATGAGTCCCAAATGACCAAGGCTTCAAAGCCTAGGAGGGTCATTAGGAGGGTTGCTAGGGAAGTCATCCCTAGTGAATATTTAGTGAACCCAATGAGCTCAAATAGGTATTGGGTTCCTAGGAGCGTGATTTCATCACGCTAGATTAGTTAGGGTGTGCCAACCTTACTTGAATAGGTAGTTAACCTAATCATGGCAAAAGGTGGCACTTTAGGATTTTTCAAGGTATAATCAAGCCTTGAAAATGAAATTAAGAATTATTCCTAAGGTGATTAGAATGTGTCAACCACATTTGAGGAATTTTCTAGAGTCAATCCAGTTGGCACATAGTGATCTAAAAGTCTTGAGGATATGATTTTAGGTCTATTACACTTAGGAATATAGAACTTATGGCAAAATGATCAAAATTATCAAAAATGGCAACTAAGGCTAGAATTAGGTATTTTCTATACCTTGACATGTTATTTGTCATATATTGTTTGCCATATGCCATGTCATGACATCATATTTAATCTATGATCATTTGAAATGTCATGATAATGCTTAGGTTATTTATATGTCATGCTTTATTTAAGTTTTATACTTTATGCCATGACATCATGACATTGGCACATGTTATTATGTATGATATCATTTTATGCCATGTCATCATTTCTTGCATTTATAATCAATGAAATTGATTTAAGGTTAAAAACACAATTTGATATGAAGATCAAATTGATGTTTAGAAAATGCATGAGACCTTAGCCTAAGATAACCTAAACCCATATCTCACATCAAAATTGACTTGGATGTGTTTGATACACCTTAGATGTGTGTGAGATATTAGGATGATGAGTTAGGATAAAGGTGCATAGTTCTTGTACCTAGATGAGCCTAATTCGAAATTGGGGATCATAGGGAAAGCTTATGTACAAGTCATGTACATTTAGCCCAAAGATTGTGGTCCTAAATTAAAGGGTTTAAAATCATTTCAAAATTGATTTGAAAAACCTTGATGAAGCTTTTCTAGTAATAGCCTTCATCATTGAACAAGTTGATACAAAGATGACTTAACTTTGAGCTATTTCAAAGTCTTTTGAACTTTGTATCAAGATTGAAAAATGGAAGATATTTGTTGAATTGTATACTGAAAGCCTAAGCTTTGTAAACATTCATTATGAATAAAGAATCACATTTGGTCAAATTGTCTACATTTGTTTGTAGTTGTTCATTTAATTTATATTGTAGATAACATAGTATGTGGTGTCACATACAGAAGATGATGTTATCAGTACTTTATAAATTATAAACAGTAGCTCACGACTAAAATGGAAAGGAACAAACCATTATAAGGTCGTAGTGTAATTAGGTATTAGTTTATCTTGACTATATAATTACACTAGTACACTCAGAGTGTATTGAGTAGGACCATTAGAGGTCGTTTCTTTTATACTGACTTTATAAAGGAACAAAGACCTCAGTTATTATGGAAGTGTGTGCTCTTAATCCTAATATAATAACAAGCACATATGTTTGATATTTATTTCTTTAATTTATCAATGGGTGAGATTTAGTTCGATGAATCAATAAACCCGATAAGTTGGGAAATGGTATCACTTATAGTGTGTGTTGTTGATTATAGAAGGAAACTGTGTCCTAGAGATACTAGGTTGATAATGTCCCCAAGAGGAGCTCATAAGGATTGTCATGTTAAACCCTGCAGGTGGACTTAGTCCGACATGACGATAAGGTTGAGTGGTACTACTCTTGGACTTAGATATTAATTAAATGAGTTGTCAGTAACTCACTTAATTAATGGACATTCGATATCTTAAACACAGGGAGACTAACACACTCATAAAAAGAAGGAGCCCAAAAATATAATTTGGGATTGGTGCGGTAGTTCAATGATAGTTCTCTAGTGGAATGAATTATCATTGATAAAATTAAGTTGTGTGTAACACGGGATGCTTAATTTTATCGGGAGACCA
Source organism: Zingiber officinale (assembly GCF_018446385.1). Lineage (NCBI taxonomy): Eukaryota > Viridiplantae > Streptophyta > Magnoliopsida > Zingiberales > Zingiberaceae > Zingiber > Zingiber officinale. The sequence continues at coordinate 166,084,194 of NC_055986.1, read as the reverse complement.
AAACCAATTCCTCCTCTCGGTCCCTATCGTAGCCTCTTATTTGTAGAGTTCTATACCCACCTATACCCACCCAATAGGGGCCGGCCAAGCTAGCTTGGGAACAAGCTAGGGCCGGCCTAGGTATGAATTTGGGTGGCCGACCCTAACTTGAACCCAAGCTAGTGGGGGCCGGCCAAATTAAATTAAAAAGGAATTTTAATTTTAATTTTTATTATGTGGAAGAAATAGTTTATTAAAGAGAATTTAAATTAAAATATCTCTCTTATAAAAGATCTACAAAAGATTAAAGAAAGAGATTAGATCTCTTTCCTTATTTGTAGATTGGTGAGATATTTTATTTCTCTTTAAAATTATTCACATGTTGATAAAATTAAAATTATAGAAATTTTCTTTTATCAACCATGAAGAGATTTTTAAAGAGAAATTTTATTTTTTAAAATTTCCGAAAATAAATTAGGAAGTTTTAATTTTTGATTGAAACTTGTCCAATTTGTTCTCCAATGATGTGGCCGGCCAATGTAGATTTAATTGGGAAATTTTATTTTATTTTTCTCAATTAAATCATGTCAAGGAAATTGAGGAAATTTTATTGTAATTAAATTTCCTAATTTGCCTAGGCCAAGGAATATAAAAGAAGGGGTGAGGGTGCCTTCATGAGATACAACCTCTATTATTTTCTCTCCCTCTTTTCCTTGGTGTTGTGGCCGGCCATCATCTCTTCTCTTCTTCCTCTTTGTGGTGGCCGAAACTCTCTATTGCTTGGAGCTCTTGTGGAGGCCGGATACTACTTGGAGAAGAAGAAGAAGAAGGAGAGGAAGCTTGCATCTCTTAGAGCTTGGTTGGTGGTTTTCTTCTTCCTTGGTGGAGTTTTCTTGTTTTGGACGAACCTAGCTAGGAGGAGAAGAAGGTGCTTGGTGGTTTCTCATCTTGGAAGATCGTTGCCCACACAATGTCCGAGGTTAGAAGAGGAATATGGTAGAAGATCAAGAGGTTTTTCTACAAGGTATAACTAGTAATTTTTCTTTCCGCATCATGCTAGTTATTTATGGAAATAATACCAAATACAAGAGGCTTACGTTCTAGAATTTCGAATATGTTTTTCGATGTTGTGTTCTTTTGTTTTTTCTTTTCCTTGTGATTTGATTGTTCTCTTTGGTTAACCTAAAGTTATTTTAGGAAATTAAATATTAGATTTCTATAAAAGGTTTTGTCTAGTCGGTGGTGGTTGCTCCCATATCCAAGAAGGCCATGTGCCTCGCCACGTCAGTACTGGGAACTAATTATGGAAATTAATATTTAATGGAATTAATAACTTAAGGAGACTTGGGTCGAACGTGTTAAGTTCAGAGATCCAAGTCAAAACCTAAAAGAACAAATAGATTAAGTTTTGGATCAAACGTGTTAAGTTCCGCAGGCGATCCAAAATTTAATTTAAAAGAACACATGGTAGCTAGGAAAAGGTTCAGACCTTTGTACAAAATTTTTGTACAGTGGAACCTATAGGTTTTCCGATAGCAACCAACAATTGGTATCAGAGCTAGGGTTTTGCCTCTGTGTATTTGGTATTTAGTTTAATTATGCACATGTCATACATAATTTAGGCAGGTTAATAGTAGGATGTGCTAACTTTGTGGATGCAGGATCCAACTATTATGGCTTTTAGTTATTATGTGTGTGATTGGACCCTTGGACATGCCAAGGGCATTTATATGTGTGTGCATAATTGTATTAAAATACAGCAGGAGCTATATTTAGTTTTATTAGGATTTTATTTTTGATCTAGATACATGTACATTCCTTTTATGGAATATAGGATCAAAAATGTAAAATTCTATTTATGTCGCGGATCGAATCTTGCAAAGCGTGGAACCTTCAAAGGACCAGAGGCGCAGCGGAACTAGGAGCAAGATGGATGCGACAGCTAGACGAGGTGGCGGTGGCCAAATATGGCAGCAGCTTGGGATGACAACACACGGAGGACAACTAGAGATAAAAGTCATAGTAGTTGAAAATTAGTTTCTCTATTTATTGCTTTTATATTGTGCTGTGTGTGCATGTTAGTTTACAAGTAAAGTAGGCTAGCATAGTTAAAATTCCTCATTTATAAATAACTAAGTGGGAGAGGGAATTTTAAATAAATCCCATGGTCTCCATTACTGGTTTGTAAGTGATGCAAACAAGCTTGCGCGTTGGCTCTGAGTGCCTTCCTCCATAACGGATGAGCTTGTTTGCGGATCACTAGAACAGACTTCCATTTTTGGATGACTATATGAAGTTAATTAAGAGCATGTGATCTTCCCCAACGGAAGGGGCATAATCTTATTAATGGACTTAGTGTCAAGTAATGGTGTACACTTAGACACATCTAATAGTATCCTCCCCAACGGAGTCACTGCTATTATTTATGTGACCAAATAATACCAACTATTAATTTTATTTATCAAAAGTTAGGTTGACAAGATAATAAAATTAATGGGTTAAAACCCTCCTTTACAAATGTTGAATTTGTATACGTCCACACTAACGTGACATACAAAATTCACGGTGTTATGAGGTGTTGGTTAATTTAAAATAGTATTGTTTGAGGAATCAATATTATTCTAAATTTAGAGTTCTGACCAAAAGTTATTTGTGATTCTTAGGATGACTTTCAACCCACTGTCCATCATACTTCAACAAAATAGACTTGCTGGACCTAATTACATAGATTGGAAAAGGAACCTGGACATTGTTCTGACTGCTGAAAGCTATAAATTTGTACTGACTGAACCTTGTCCTGATGCACCCACTGGTGAATCTACCCAAGAGGAGATTGAATATCATAAGAGATGGGTAAAGGCAGATGAGATGGCGCGGTGTTACATTTTGGCTTCAATGTCAAATGTATTGCAACATCAGCATCAAGATTTACCAACAGTTTATGATATTATGAACAATCTCAAGGAACTCTTTGGTCATCAGGATAGGGCTTCTAGACAAGAAGCTATGAGAAAGATAATGACAGCCACCATGCAAGAGGGTACTCCTGTAAGGGATCATATCCTAAAGATGATGGCTTATCTGAACGAGATACAGATCCTTGGAGGAGAAATTGATGGGGAAACCCAGATCGATATGATCCTCCAAACGCTACCTAGAAGTTTTGAGCAGTTCCGCCTGAACTATAATATGAATAAGAGGATTTATTCATTAGGGGAACTACTGACAGAACTTCAAGCAGCAGAAGGATTATTTCGTCATAATTCTCAAATTCACTTTGCTGAAAATGGTTCTACTTCTAAACCAAGAGGAAAGAAGAAGAATAAACAAGCTGGCTCAGCAAAGAAAGTGAATAAATCTCAGAGTACGGGATTTAAAGCTGAAGCACAAGGGCAAGTGCTTCATCTGCAAGCAGGCAGGACATTGGAAGGCAGACTGTCCTCGTAGGAACCAAAACAAAGGTATATCTCATGCTCTAGTTGTTGAAACATGTTTAGCGGTGTTATCTACCAGCACCTGGTGTGTAGATACGGGAGCCACTGATCATGTCTGCAATTCCTTGCAGGGGTTCCAGGAAACCCGACGACTATCTGAAGGGGAGATTACCGTCTACATGGGCAATGCTACTAAGGTGGCAGTTGTTGCAGTGGGAGACGTCTACTTATCTTTTAGTAGAAATAAAAATTTGATTTTAAGAAATTGTCTTTATGTACCCAGTTTTAGAAAGAATTTAATTTCGGTTTCTAAACTGTTTTTAGATGGATATTCAGTTTCTTTCAGTAACGATGTAGTTATTAAAAGAAATAAAGTGATTATCTGTTCTGGTGCACTAGTTGGCAATTTGTATACTTTAAATCCAATTTCTTCCACAAAGCAAAACATGGAAATTTATAACTCATCTTCTAATTTTAATAAGAGAAAAGAACCTTCGGAAATGAACCAAGCATATCTTTGGCATCTAAGGCTTGGTCATATTAACTTAAGTAGGATTCAGAGGCTTATAGCCGATGAACTTTTGAGTTCATTAGAGTTGGAAAATTTTCCAACTTGTGAATCCTGCTTAGAAGGTAAAATGACCAAAAGGTCGTTCAAGACCAAGGGGTATAGAGCCAAAGAAGTGTTAGAATTGGTTCACTCTGATTTGTGTGGTCCTATGTCTGTCCAAGCGAGAGGAGGTTTTGAATATTTTGTCTCTTTCATAGACGATTATTCAAGATACGGATACATTTACCTAATGCGCCGCAAGTCCGAGTGCTTTGATAAGTTCAAAGAATAAAAGGTTGATGTGGAGAAACGATTAGGTAAAAGTATCAAGACACTACGATCTGATCGTGGTGGCGAATACCTCTTAGGAGAGTTTAGGAATTACTTATCGGAGGTCGATTCAATCCCAATTATGCACTGGAACACCCCAAAGAATGATGTAGCGAGCGAAGGAATAGGACTCTTATGGAGATGGTTAGATCGATGATGAGTTATTCGAATTACAAATTCGTTTTGGGGATATGCTCTGGAAACGAACATTCCGAACTTAGTACCTTCTAAATCGGTTTTCTACTCCTATAGAATTGTGGAATGGGCGAAAACCAGTCTAAGACATATTCGGTTTGGGGTAGTCCAGCACATGTCTAAAAACCAGATCTTGATAAGTTAGAATCTCGTACTGAAGTTCGCGTGTTTGTAGGATATCCCAAAGGAACGAAAGGAGGTTTATTTTATAGTCCTAAGACCGAAGGTCATTGTTAGCACCAATGCCCGCTTTTTAGAAGAAGACTATATAATGGATCACAAGCCCAGAGTAAAGTTGTTTTAGAAGAACTTAGAGAGGGCGTGTCTACTTCAGTACCAACAATGCAAGATGAAGTACCACAAGAGACCGCAACACGTGTCACACATGATACACAACCACGCATTGCCTCGTCGTAGTGGGAGGGTTGTAAGGCGACTGATAGATTCATGTTTTGGGAGAGTCTTGGACTTGATCCGGGTAAACATGAACCCGATCCTGAACATATGACGAAGCACTCCAAGATATAGATGCAGTATCTTGGCAAAAGGCAATGAATTCTGAAATAGAGTCTATGTACTCTAATAAGGTCTGGGAGCTTGTAGAACCACCTGATGGTATAAAAGCCGTTGGATGCAAGTGGATCTACAAAAGGAAAAGAGGGACAGACGGGAAGGTAGAAACCTTCAAAGCTAGGCTTTTTGCGAAAGGGTACACTCAGAAAGAGGGAATCGATTATGAGGAAACCTTTTCACCGGTAGCCATGCTTAAGTCTATCCGGATACTCTTATCCATTGCTGCTCATATGGATTATGAGATTTGGCAAATGGATGTCAAGACAGCTTTCCTTAATGGAAGTCTTGAAGAGAACATTCATATGAAGCAACCAGAAGGGTTCATTGAAAAAGGCAAAGAGCATCTAGTGTGCAAGCTCAATCGGTCCATTTATGGACTAAAGCAAGCTTCAAGATCTTGGAACATCCGGTTTAATGAAGTAATCCAGTCATATGGATTTATTCAAAGTCCGGATGAATCTTGTGTATACAAGAAGTGTAACGGAAACGTGGTGGTATTTCTTGTACTGTACGTAGATGATATTTTGTTAATTGACAACAATGTCAAGGTATTATCAGACGTAAGGGTATGGTTGTCCAAACAATTTGATATGAAGGACTTAGGAGATTGTGCACATTTCTTGGGATCAAAGTTATAAGGGATCGTAAGAAAAGAATATTGTGTCTATCCCAAGCTTCATATATAGATACAATCCTTGCTCGTTTTAGCATGCGAGATTCCAAGAAAGGTTTCTTACCTTTTAGACATGGAGTAGCTCTATCTAAAGAGATGTCTCCAAAGACATCAAAAGAGATAGAGGACATGAAAGCAGTTCCTTATGCTTGGTATAGGAAGCCTAATGTATGATATGCACGAGACCGGATATCTATTTTGCCGTGGGCATGGTCAGCAGATATCGAGTAACCTGGACAAGGACATTGGACTGCTGTAAAGCATATATTAAAGTACCGAGAAGGACTAGAGATTATATGCTAGTTTATCAAGCAGACGATTTGCTCCCTGGGTTACACGGTTGATTTCCAATCGATAGGGATAATAGTAAGTCTACATCGGGGCTAGTGTTTACTTTAGGAGGTGGAGCCATTTCATGGAGAAGTGTTAAGCGTATATTTTTTGGACTCTGAGTATGTGACACCCTGAGGCAGCTAAAGAAGCAGTATGGCTCAGGAACTTTCTAATGGACTTAGATGTGATTCCTGGTTTGCCCAAAATCATCACAATTTATTGTGATAATAGCGGTGCAGTTGCAAACTCGAAGGAACCACGAGCCCATAAGGCAAGTAAACATATAGAGCGCAAGTACCACCTGATACGAGATATTGTGAAGCGAGGAGAAGTTGTCATCGCCAAGATTGCATCAGCGAATAACCTGGCAGATCCTTTCACTAAGGCCCTTCCGGCGAAAGCTTTCGATCGACATGTGGAGGGAATGGGAATCAGATGTATGGTAGAAGATATGGCAGCTTAGTCATTAGTATAAGTGGGAGATTGTTGGATTGTATATTGAAAGCCTAAGCTTTGTAAACATTCATTATGAATAAAGAATCACATTTGGTCAAATTGTCTACATTTGTTTGTAGTTGTTCATTTAATTTATATTGTAGATAACATAGTATGTAGTGTCACATACAGAAGATAATATTATCAGTACCTTATAAATTATAAACAGTAGCTCACGACTAAAATGGAAAGGAACAAACCATTATAAGGTCGTAGTGTAATTAGGTATTAGTTTATCTTGACTATATAATTACACTAGTACACTCAGAGTGTATTGAGTAGGACCATTAGAGGTCGTTTCTTTTATACTGACTTTATAAAGGAACAAAGACCTCAGTTATTATGGAAGTGTGTGCTCTTAATCCTAATATAATAACAAGCACATATGTTTGATATTTATTTTTTTAATTTATCAATGGGTGAGATTTAGTTTGATGAATCAATAAACCCGATAAGTTGGGAAATGATATCACTTATAGTGTGTGCTGTTGATTATAGAAGGAAACTGTGTCCTAGAGATACTAGGTTGATAATGTCCCCAAGAGGAGCTCATAAGGATTGTCATGTTAAACCCTGCAGGTGGACTTAGTCCGACATGACGATAAGGTTGAGTGGTACTACTCTTGGACTTAGATATTAATTAAATGAGTTGTCAGTAACTCACTTAATTAATGGACATTCGATATCTTAAACACAGGGAGACTAACACACTCATAAAAAGAAGGAGCCCAAAAATATAATTTGGGATTGGTGCGGTAGTTCAATGATAGTTCTCTAGTGGAATGAATTATCATTGATAAAATTAAGTTGTGTGTAACACGGGATGCTTAATTTTATCGAGAGACCAAAACCAATTCCTCCTCTCGGTCCCTATCGTAGCCTCTTATTTGTAGAGTTCTATACCCACCTATACCCACTCAATAGGGGCCAAGCTAGCTTGGGAACAAGCTAGGGCCGGCCTAGGTATAATTTGGGTGGCGGCCCTAGCTTGAACCCAAGCTAGTGGGGGCCAAATTAAATTAAAAGGAATTTTAATTTTAATTTTATTATGTGGAAGAAATAGTTTATTAAAGAGAATTTAAATTAAAATATCTCTTATAAAAGATCTACAAAGATTAAAGAAAGAGATTAGATCTCTTTCCTTATTTGTAGATTGGTGAGATATTTTATTTTCTCTTTAAAATTATTCACATGTTGATAAAATTAAAATTATAGAAATTTTCTTTTATCAACCATGAAGAGATTTTTAAAGAGAAATTTTATTTTTTAAAATTTCCGAAAACAAATTAGGAAGTTTTAATTTTTGATTGAAACTTGTCCAATTTGTTCTCCAATGATGTGGCCGGCCAATGTAGATTTAATTGGGAAATTTTATTTTATTTTTCTCAATTAAATCATGTCAAGGAAATTGAGGAAATTTTATTGTAATTAAATTTCCTAATTTGCCTAGGCCAAGGAATATAAAAGAAGGGGTGGGGGTGCCTTCATGAGATACAACCTCTATTATTTTCTCTCCCTCTTTTCCTTGGTGTTGTGGCCGGCCATCATCTCTTCTCTTCTTCCTCTTTGTGGTGGCCGAAACTCTCTATTGCTTGGAGCTCTTGTGGAGGCCGGATACTACTTGGAGAAGAAGAAGAAGAAGGAGAGGAAGCTTGCATCTCTTAGAACTTGGTTGGTGGTTTTCTTCTTCCTTGGTGGAGCTTTCTTGTTTTGGCCAAACCTAGCTAGGAGGAGAAGAAGGTGCTTGGTGGTTTCTCATCTTGGAAGATCGTTGCCCACACAATGTCCGAGGTTAGAAGAGGAATACGGTAGAAGATCAAGAGGTTTTTCTACAAGGTATAACTAGTAATTTTTCTTTCCGCATCATGCTAGTTATTTATGGAAATAATACCAAATACAAGAGACTTACGTTCTAGAATTTCGAATATGTTTTTCGATGTTGTGTTCTTTTGTTTTTTCTTTTCCTTGTGATTTGATTGTTCTCTTTGGTTAACCTAAAGTTATTTTAGGAAATTAAATATTAGATTTCTATAAAAGGTTTTGTCTAGTCGGTGGTGGTTGCTCCCATATCCAAGAAGGCCATGTGCCTCGCCACGTCAGTACTGGGAACCAATTATGGAAATTAATATTTAATGGAATTAATAACTTAAGGAGACTTGGGTCGAACGTGTTAAGTTCCGCAGGAGATCCAAGTCAAAACCTAAAAGAACAAATAGATTAAGTTTTGGATCAAACGTGTTAAGTTCCGCAGGCGATCCAAAATTTAATTTAAAAGAACACATGGTAGCTAGGAAAAGGTTCAGACCTTTGTACAAAATTTTTGTACAGTGGAACCTATAGGTTTTCCGAGTAGCAACCAACAATATTTTCATAGAAAACTATTTTTTCATGATAGTATGTGGTATGAGGAATGTATCCTCAAAATTTCACAATTTTTCGAATTTTCTGTGATTTTCTAGAGGTTTCTGAATTTCAGGAGAAGAAATAAGAAACCAGAAATCAGAGGTCGTGGACCGATCAGGAGGTTCCCTGATCGGTTCAGGTCTGTGTGGATCGGTCACTGGACCGATCCAGAGGGAGCCTGATCGGTCTGGTGACCGATCAGGGCGTGCCAACCTGCTGAATTTCGACTGTTTGTCTGAAATTGCAGCTATTGAAGTGGTGTTTTAGAGTTGAAACTCTCCAAGACATTGTTGGTGCAATGGTCAAGGGGGAGTTGATCTTTAGGGGGAGTTTTACCTATTAGTCAAGGGGGAGTTGACTTTTAGGGGGAGTTTTTACTCCTAAAGACTTGAGTGATATGGGATTATCACTAAGTTAATTGTTAAACCTTAGTATCAAGGGGAAAATTAAGAGTTTCAATGAAAGGTATGGGACTTTCATTAGGAAGAAACTCTTGACCTTGATTCACTCTTTTTGATGTGTGTCAAAAAGGGGGAGAGTGTAGGTTTGAGGAGAATAGAGAATGTTCAGGGAAGAACATTGGAAAACCTAAGTTAGGTTATCGGGTTAACCTAACTTGATTATGGGTTTGATTATGGGTTTTGTCAAACATCAAAAAGGGAGAGATTGTTGGTGCAACCTTAGGTCAAGGTTGACCTGGTTGACCAGACTCGAGTTGACTTGACTCGAGTTGTGTTTTGATGTTTGACGAGTTATGTTTGACAATGTTTGACGTGAACAAAAAAGTTGTATCTTGATGTTTTACAAGGATACAAGCTTGGGAGATTGTGGGTGCAACCCGCGGTCAATGTTGACCTGGTTGACCCGAGGTGAGTTGACCTGACTCGGAAAAGTCCAAGCAGGGAGCTTGGCATGGGAAAAGTCCAAGCAGGGAGTTTGGCATGGTGAAAAGTCCAAGCAGGGAGCTTGGCACGGGAAAAGTCCAAGTATGGAGACTTGGCACGGAGAAGTCCAAGTATGGAAGCTTGGCACATGGGAAGTCGGAGAGGGCTCGGTAGCTCGTTCTCTGGACTGTGGTCAGAGAGGGCTCGGGACCTCGTTCTCTGGACCGGATGGAAGTCGGAGAGGGCTCGATAGCTCGTTCTCCGAACTGTGGTCAGAGAGGGCTCGGTAGCTCGTTCTCTGGACCAGATGTGGAAAGTCCCGTGAGTGAAGCTGGGAGTGGAAACTCCTGGTGAGTGAAGCCAGCAAGGGAAAGTCCTGGTGAGTGAAGCAAGGGAAAGTCCCGGTGAGTGAAGCGGGTGGAAAGTCCCGTGAGTGAAGCCGGATTGGAAATCTGGTGAGTGAAGCCGGTGAAAACCCTAGTGAGTGAAGCTAGGTGAAAGTCCGTGAGTGAGGCCAGGAAAATCCAGATGGATCAAGGGTGATCGGACATCTGGTGTTGAGAAGGTCAAGTAGGTCAAGGGAGTGACCGGATACTTGACACGAAGAGAAAAGTCCAAGTGGGTCAAAGGGATTGACCGGACACTTGGTGGGGAGTCTTAGCAGGTCAAGGGAGTGACCGGATGCTAAGCATGATGTACCAACAGGTCAAGGTTGACCGGATGTTGGTTTGGAAGGTTTGGGACTTGGTTTGGGCAAAAACCAAGCTCTGGATCGATCAGTGGATCGATCCAGTGATACACTGGGTATCTGGATCGGTCTAGTGACCGATCAGTAACCAAACAGTAGCCTACTGAGTGTTATCTGATCGGTCTGCAGACCGATCAGGAAACAACGATCAGAAGGCAAGAAGTTCGGGAGAAAAGGAAGGGACATGCATGCTGATCGGTCCCTGGACCGATCAGAGGAAGCTCTGATCGGTCCCCAGGACCGATCAGAGGTGCCCTGGACCGATCAGGCTTCAGCCTGATCGGTCCAGAACTATCCGTTGGCTCACAACGGTCTTCTGTCTTCTGCTGTCTTCTGGCTTCTTCTTCGCAGGTGGATGCAGGTATAAAAGGAGATCGAGGGCTACTGCTTCTCTTCTTCTTCCTACTCCTGACTGTGATCGAGCTTTGCTGAGCTCCGAAGCTTCGTGTGAGCTTCTTTGACTGAGTTGCTTGTTGGCATTCGTCCGTGAAGTTGGTGCTTCATCCGGGACTTCAATCGACGAGAAGGCAAGCGAGTATTCGTACATTCATTGTGTATTTTGTTCTTGCTCTTCTTTGTATTTCCATATTGCTGTTGCAAGCTATTGTGGCGAGGTTTCTCCACTCACAAGGAGTATTTATTAGCCGGTTCTCCGGGGACTCATCCACCGACGGATTGATAGGGCTCGTCCACCTTACGGACACGCCGAGGAGTAGGAGTATCACCTCCGAACCTCGTTACATCCATCGAGTTTGAGGTTTGTCTTTTTCCTTTTCGTTTCTACGGTTTCATTTCCGCTGCGCTAACCCTAATCGTAGGAAGAAACGTGAAGATTTTGGGGCCGCTATTCACACCCCCCCTCTCTAGCCGCGTCCATCGATCCTAACACTTATCGTCGCCTCTTGAACCTTGGAAAAAATCCCCAAGTGCCTTCAAGAACTGGCGTGAGTAGATCGGAGAAGCTCGCTGTGAATCGTTGAAGAACGGCGTAAAAGATCGCAAGAGATCTGCTGAGAAAAAGCTCCACCTGGGCTTTATACAATAGTTCCAATCGATTGAATTCATCCCCAATCGATCGCCACATCACATCCAGACAATCTCAGCCGTCCACCACCTGCAACCTGCGCAACGGTCACTTCCCAATCGATCGACCGATCGATTGGGACTGCCTGAATCGATCGGTCGATCGATTCAGAGCCTTTCTGTGCTCTCGCGTCCGCGCGAGAGCTTCTGCTGCCCAATCGATCGACTGATCGATTGGCAGCTCCCAATCGATTGCCCGATCGATTGAGAGAGATTCTGTGCTTGCGATTTCCTGACCCCAATCGTGTTGGTTGCTACTCGGAAAACCTATAGGTTCCACTGTACAAAAATTTTGTACAAAGGTCTGAACCTTTTCCTAGCTACCATGTGTTCTTTTAAATTAAATTTTGGATCGCCTGCGGAACTTAGCACGTTTGATCCAAAACTTAATATATTTGTTCTTTTAGGTTTTGACTTGGATCTCCTGCGAAACTTAACACGTTCGACCCAAGTCTCCTTAAGTTATTAATTCCATTAAATATTATTTTCCATAATTGGTTCCTAGTACTGACGTGGCGAGGCACATGGCCTTCTTGGATATGGGAGCAACCACCACCGACTAGACAAAACCTTTTATAGAAAGATAATATTTAATTTCCTAAAATAACTTTAGGTTAACCAAAGAGAACAATCAAATCACAAGGAAAAAAAACAAAAGAACACAACTTCGAAAAACATATTCGAAATTCTAGAACGTAAGTCTCTTGTATTTGGTATTATTTCCATAAATAACTAGCATGATGCGGAAAGAAAAATTACTAGTTATACCTTGTAGAAAAACCTCTTGATCTTCTACCGTATTCCTCTTCTAACCTCAGACGTTGTGTGGGCAACGATCTACCGAGATGAGAAACCACCAACCACCTTCTTCTCCTCCAAGCAAGGTTCGGCCACAAAGGAAAACTTCACCAAGGAGAAAAACCAAAATACTAACCAAGCTCCAAGAGATGCTAGCTTTCTCTCCTTCTTCTTCTTCTTCTCCGAGTAGTATCCGGCCACCACAAGAGCTCCAATGGAAGAAGGAGATTCGGCCACCACAAGAGGAAGAGAAAGAGAGGATGGCCGGCCACACCAAGGAACAAAAGAGGGAGAGAAAACAATAGAGGTTCTTTTTTGTGAAGGCACCCTCACCCCTTCTTTTATATTCCTTGGCCTAGGCAAATTAGGAAATTTAATTACAATAAAATTTCCTTAATTCCCTTGACATGATTTAATTGAGAAAAATAAAATAATATTTCCCCAATTAATCTCTAATGGCCGGCCACTTTTAGAGGAAATAAATTAGACAAGTTTTAATCAACAAATTAAAACTTCCTAATTTGTTTCCGAAAATTTTAAAAATAAAATTTCTCTTTAAAAATCTCTTCATGGTTGATAAAGGAAATTTCTATAATTTTAATTTTATCAACATGTGGATAATTTTTAAAGAAAAAATAAAATAACTCATCAATCTACAAATAAGGAAAGAGATCTAATCTCTTTCTTTAATCTTTTGTAGATCTTTTACAAGAGAGATATTTTAAATTTAATTCTCTTTAAAAAATTATTTCTTCCACATAATAAAAACTAAAATTAAAATCCCTTTTTAATTTAATTTGGCCGGCCCCCACTAGCTTGGGTTCAAGCTAGGGCCGGCCACCCAATATTATACCTAGGCCGACCCTAGCTTGTTCCCAAGCTAGCTTGGCCGGCCCCTATTGGGTGGGTATAGAAGGTGGGTATAGGTGGGTATAGAACTCTATAAATAAGAGACTACGATAGGGACCGAGAGGAGGAATTGGTTTTGGTCTCCCGATAAAATTACGCCCCGAACACACAACTTAATTTTATCAATGATAATTCATTCCACTAGAGAACTATCATTGAACTACCGCACCAATCCCAAATTACATTTTTGGGTTCCTTCTTATTATGAGTCTGTTAGTCTCCCTGTGTTTAAGATATCGAATGTCCACTAATTAAGTGAGTTACTGACAACTCATTTAATTAATATCTAAGTCCAAGAGTAGTACCACTCAACCTTATTATCATGTCGGACTAAGTCCACCTGAGGGTTTAACATGACAATCTTTATGAGCTCCTCTTGAGGACATTATCAACCTAGTATCTCTAGGACACAGTTTCCTTCTATAATCAACAACACACACTATAAGTGATATCATTTCCCAACTTATCGAGTTTATTGATTCATCGAACTAAATCTCACCCATTGATAAATTAAAAAAATAAATATCAAACATATGTGCTTGTTATTATATTAGGATTAAGAGCACACACTTCCATAATAACTGAGGTCTTTGTTCCTTTATAAAGTCAGTATAAAAGAAACGACCTCTAATGGTCCTACTCAATACACTCTGAGTGTACTAGTGTAATTATATAGTCAAGATAAACTAATACCTAATTACACTACGACCTTCTAATGGTTTGTTCCTTTCCATTTTAGTCGTGAGCTACTGTTTATAATTTATAAGGTACTGATAACATCATCTTCTATATGTGACACCACATACTATGTTATCTACAATATAAATTAAATGAACAACTACAAACAAATGTAGACAATTTGACCAAATGTGATTCTTTATTCATAATGAATGTTTACAAAACTTAGGCTTTCAGTATACACTCCAACAAATCGATCGGCCGATCGATTGGGCCATCACAATAATCACAACACACTCCAATCGATCAGCTGATCGATTGGAGCCTATTCAATCGATCGCCTGATCGATTGAACACCCTTGACTTGACTCAAACTCAAGTACAGCTCCCCAAACCCAATTCTCGGTCAACCGTGACCTGTTGGGTTTGCACGCCTAGTATTTGGCTACTCTCGACCAACCTCGAACTAGCCTTCTAGCCTCCTCCATCAGCCTTGCGTCCCTCGGATATCTCCCCATCCTTCACGCCTTGCCTTCTAGAGCTTCCATCGGCCTCATCCTAGTTGTCGGGTTCTCCTAGCCAAATCACCCTAGGATTTGCTTTGCCAAGATTACACTTGGACTTTCCAATTGCCTGGCTCCTCACCAGGACTTTCCCTTTACCAAGATCACACTTGGACTTTCCAGTTGTCTGGCTCCTCACCAGGACTTTCCTTTTGCCAAGATCACACTTGGACTTTCCAGTTGTCTGGCTCCTCACCAAGATTTTCCAATTGCCTGATCTCACTTATCAGGACTTTCACCACCAAGTCTGGTCAACACTGACCTACTTGGATTTTCTCTCTTGCAAACCTTCTTGTTGGACTTTCCCAATGCCTAAACTCCAGTTAGAACTTTCCCATTGCCTAAACTACAGTTAGGACTTACCTGGTCAAGTCTCCGGTCAACACTGACCCACTTGACCTGTCTTCTCATCAACCTGGTCAATCCCTTGACCATCTCCACAATCGAACGATTGCTCCAGCAATCTCCATATATTGTCAAACGGGCGATTGCCCTACCAATCTCCATATATTGTCAAACATCAAAACTCAAATCTCAACTCAAGCTTAGTCAAACTGGTCAAACTTGACCTAGGGAAATTGCCCCAACAATTAGTTCAAGGAATAGTTAGGCCAACAAACTAGAAATAGCTCTAAACTTTATCTGAAAACATTATTATTGTTTAGAAGATAGAGTAGTCAAGCAAAACATATAAACTAAAATAATAATGCCCAAATTAGAATCTCAAACTGCTTAGCTTAGTCAAACCTTTTTTTTTTTTTTTTTTGACTAAGCATGCATAAGCACAAAGGCACAAAGTAATCTTTTCTCAAAAAGCTTATATCTTTCCTAATCATTAGTCAATATCAATAAAAAAAAAAAGGAAGACAATGAATGTGAAATCATGCCAATGTGAATGCGACAAATTAAGGTACTAAACCAATAGGGGAACTTGAACAACCACTATTCTTCAAAATCCAAATCAAGGGAAACAAGCTTATTGGGAAAAACATAAAAAATCTCAACTTGTCACTACTAAACCCTAAGTTTCATCGATGAATGCATAATCAAAGCAAACAAAGTACCTCGTTCCCACTAGCAACTGATCAAGGAGGGAGGAGTGTCTGTCAGGCTTCGTGGCGGCGAGGAACCCAGACACGGGGAGAGAGAAGCTAGTGCTCTTGCTAGTTGAGAGGGAGGCGATGGCGAGGAACTGAGGCGAGAGACGGAGGTTGCGGCGTTCATAGGTGAGAGAGGGAGGTGCGACGGGTTGATCGCAGCGAGAAAGGGAGGTTCGACGATTTGAAGAGCTTCTCTCGCAGTTAGGGTTTTCTTGGAGAGGGGAGATGTGCGGTGTTTTTGACACATTTTGGTTTCACGAGTTAATGTTTCCTCTCTCACACGTTCCACGTCAACCTCCAACTCATCTTCGTCGCACCAAACCACAGGGAAATCACCGCAGGTGAGATTTTCTATATATGTGTGTGTGTGTGTGTGTGTGTGTGTGTGTGTGTGAAATGTTATGCCGCACACTTCGTGAACCTCTAATGTAATTTTTTTACTTAATACTATACTTTAACTCCTAAACTCTAAAGTCAAAACCCTAAATGGCTAAACCCTAGGCTTAAAAATAAAAAAATAAAAAAATATTGTGCACTACGCAGTCACTCACGGGCACGCGTAACATAACAATAGCACATATATATTTATATATACACGAACTTTTTATCATGCACACTCCTTAGGAGCGGCAGGTGTGGGCGACCCTCACAAGCAGCAAAATAGTGATTTTCCTTTTTTAAGCTCCCGATTATACTAAAAAAATTACTTTTAGGATTTAGGGGTTAGGTTATAGTATTAAGTAAAAAAAAAATTAAATCGGACTAAACCCTAAATTCTAAACTATAACCTCTAAAATAAATAAAGAAAAAAAATATACTTGGTGCTCACAAGGTGAGTACCATAAGGTAAGTAGAGTAACATTTTTGTATATATATACACACGGTGCTCACGCGGTAAGCACCTTAAGATAAGCTTTATATATATAGACCCTTGATATGTTGGGCACCTGGAAGTGACCTCTCTCTCTCTCTCTCTCTCTCTCTCTATATATATATATATATATATATATATATATATATATATATATATATATATTTATAATGTTTATTAATTTTCATGTTTACTCCAAAATTCCTAATTATAGAATCGGATTCTTCTTTTCCTTTTTTTTTAATCAAAAATAAAACTTTTATTGTTGGAACCAAAAAGAATTCATATATCTTCAAAGTGGTATGATATTGTCCACTTTGGACTTAACCTCTCATGGTTTTATTTTTGGATCCTATCAAAATATCTCATACCAATGGAGATATCTTCATCCCTTTTAAACTTATGATCTTTTTCGTATCTTTTCAATATGAGACTTTGATTGTATTTCTAACAATCCTCCCCTTAAACGAAGGTCTATCATTACTCTCATGGTCTGGACCTCCTCACAGGCATCCAGTTACTTTTGATCTGTTTCGGGCCTCTCCGCAGGAATTCAGCACTCTTGACCTGCTCCGAGCATCCCCGTAAGTATTCGGTCATCTTGACCTGCTCTAGGAATCCCCTCAATTTCGTTCAAGCCTTCAAGGCCATCCTATATGGCATCCATCTAGACCATAACTCTAATACTATTTGTTGGTGCTGAAAGAATTTACATATCTCTACAAAGGTATAATATTATTTACTTTGGGTCTAAGTTCTCATAGTTTTATTTTTTGGGCTCTACCCAAAATGTCTCATATCAATGGAAATAATCTTCATCCCTTTTAAACCCATAATCTTTTTCATGTCTTTCCAATGTGAGGCTTTAATTGTATTCTCAACAATCTTCCCCTCAAACAAAGGAGCATTATTACTCTCATGGTCCGAGTCTCCTCATAAGTATCCGGTCACTCTTGACTTACTTTGGATCTCCCCATAAGCATCCGATCACTCTTGACCTACTTTGGGTCTTACGTAAGCATCCGGTCACTCTTGACCTACTTTGGGTCTTACGCAAGCATCCGGTCACACTACAAATAATCACACAGCTCTTTTAGTAGGAGAATTGAAGCTCTAAATTATAAATAATCATGCAACTCTTTCAAAGAACAGAATTGAAGCTCTAAATTATAAGTAGTTACACATCTCTTTTAGAGGGTGAGCTGAACCCCAAGATTATAAATAATTATGCAATTTATAGAAAACAGAGTCAAAGCTCTATAATGTAATTGCTACATTTATTATCTTGACAATTTATTGTCAATGATAAAGTGCCTCTTTCAAAGCGCAGAGTCTAAAACTCTAATTAGGATGGTTGCATCTGTATAACATTTAATTACTTTCATAAATTAAACCATGCACAAGATAAATGAAGCGAGACAAGCAAGAAGAAACTCCACCTTAAAGTAGAAATCCACATTCGTACACATTGACTCCCATATCTTGAGGTTTTGCTAGCACACTATGAGGGTGACCTTGAGGGGAGGCCCGGAGCAAATAAGGGTGACCGGATGCTTGTGGAGAGGTCTGAAATATGTCAGTAGTTATCAATACTTGTGGGAGATCCGAAGCAGGTCAAGAGTAATCGGATACTTACCGGGAGGTCTGGAGTAGGTCAAGAGTGGCCGGATAATTACGGGAAGCCCGAACTAGGTCAAGAGTGACCGGATGCTTACGGAAGACCCAAAGAAACTCAAGAGTTACCAAATACTTGTGGGGAGTCGCAGAGCAGGTCAAGAGTGATTGGATACTTGTGGGGAGACCCGAACTATGACAAGAATGATGATCTCTCGTTTGAGGGGAGGATGGTTGGGAATACAATCAAATTCACACATTGAAAAAATATGAAAAAGATCATGAGTTTAAAAGGGATGAAGATATCTTCATTGATATGAGACATTTTGGATAGAGTCCAAAAATAAAATCATGAAAGCTTATACCCAAAGTAAATAATATCATACCATTATGGAGATATGTGAATTCCTTTTGGATACAACAAATGATACTATAACCATGGTTCAGACCAGATGTCATGTAGGGTAGTCCTGAACCAAGTTACGGGAGGTTCGGAGAATGTCAAGAGTGGTCGGATGCTTGCAGGAGGCCTGAAGCATGTCAAGAGTGACCAGATGCTTGCGGGAAGGCCAGAGTAGGTCAAGAGTGACCGGATATTTGCGGGGAGGCTCAAATCATAAGAGTAATGATGATTCTTCGTTTAAGAGGAGGATTGTTAGGAATACAATTAAAGTTTCACATTAGAAAGTCATGGAAAAAATCATGGGTTTAAAAGGGATGAAGATATCTCCATTGGTATGAGATCATTTGGGTAGATCCCAAAAATAAAATTATGAGGGCTTAGGCCTAAAGTGGACAATATCATACCATTGTGGAGATATATGAATTTCTTCAATCCCAACATTTATTCTTAGCATACATTTGTACATCATTCTTTGAGATGCATGTACTTTTAACCATCAATGATTTCATTCAAGAGTTTGTAAACATGGGAATAGTTGTTGTCACGCTTGAGGGTATACTTATCCGTCAAATTGGACGATACCCTCTAGTGATAATATAAGAAATAATCGGCATCAAACCAATTCAAGACATCATAAACACCAATGCAACATAAAATTACCAACTCATAAAAATTGATGCGTAATGTATGCATGTACATGTGAACATACTGATCTACACAAGATAATAATTATAGTATTATTACCAAACCTCATCGATTAAACGAAGAAAAGAGAATAATAAACGACGACAGTAGAACAGAAAAATATAACTTGAACAGAGAATTCAAACTCAAGTGGGACCGACAGTCAGGACTTCTGAGCGACATGACACATCCTCTATCTGCTAACCTGAAAATAGAGGAAAAGTAAGAGGTAGTGATATAATTCAGTGGGTATAAGAAGACAGTGTATGATACTATATATATAAGAGGATCAAAGGATGCAGTCTCAAACAATAATGCTTACTACAAAAGTACTTTCACTGACCTGCTTCACCAGGTATAGCCAATAAATTGAAAGTACATATAGTACATTCAAAAACTACATGTATAAACTCAGCACATAGCAAGCATATAACAACCACAAAACAAATTCTGACTACACGTAACAACATGCTACCATGAATGGACCTTGCGGGTAGTCAGAGTGTCCACTATCTACGGGCGACAATACATACTACCACCATCTAGTCCAGTGGGAAAATAGGATGAGGTAGCTTTCTAGCTCCTCAGCTATTGACTGCGGGCAACAATACACGCTGCCATCATATGGTCCAGTGGGCAGTCAAAGCATATAAATGTCACTGTCTGCGGGCGACAATACATGCTACCACTACCTAGTCTAGTGAGCAGATAAAACGTGTAGCTATCTAGTTACGGACTGCGGGCGACAATATACGCTACCATTATTTAATCTAATGGGTAGGCCAGAGGTAAATGTATATACACAATAATAGCTAAACCAATTGAAATAATCACATCTAAAAGTAAAGCTCTGCACACTATGACATCGAAAACATAATGACACCAGTATAAATAGCAATAAATTGTATGAATAACAATGAGACTGCATGAATATTAAATAAACTAAATGTAAGGATAAACAATAAATTGTCAACTCAAGAAACAAATAAAGTGGAGTCAAGCTAAGCATT